>NC_081764.1:7026591-7369618 GCF_963082965.1 Carassius carassius
TAAGTTTGTTTTTCAAAACAAGATGTCTAGTGAACGGGAACATTGAGTTGTCTAAGAAATTCCTAAGGCCATTGAAATTTTGTGTTTAAAGCAACATATTCCACTTCTTATATTGCAGATTCTGTAGATGAGACGATTTGCAGCTACTGTGCATTACATTGACTGCACTATCCCAATATATCATACGTGGCCCTGAAAAAAAAAAAAGAAAAAAGAACAAAACACACAAAGCAGCCTGGAAACTAAATTTAAAGCAGCCAAGATTACTTACAGTTTGGACATAATCAACAGAATGTAAACAGCATTTTGTAAGGGTTGATTGCCTACAGTATCTGCATTATTATGCACCCAGCAACTATTGTGCTGGAAATTAGTTTATAAGTTGGATGGATGAATGATTTTTTTCCATTGTTCTTAAAGGGTTGCACAATTTGCTAGTTTTCAGAGAGAGAGAGAGAGAGAGAGAGAGAGAGAAACACCTTAAAACTGCAAGTTTTTACAGCAATGGTTTCTTTAATTTGGAGAAATGTTGTTCACCGGGTCCTCAGCAGTGAATGGATGCCATCAGAATGAGAGTTCAATTAAAGTTTTATGAAGTGAAAAGCAGTATGTTTGTAATAATCAAATTAATAATTAACTTCAAACTATTTCTACCGGCTAAAATACAAGTCCTCTATACATAATAATCCTTTCTTCAGTGAAGTTCTTTCGTTTGAAGTAGGATAGTATGCACAGATCAAGCATCATTTACAAGCAAAACAGTTTTAAAGAAATATGTCAGTGGATTTTGTGATTATGTTAGAGCACAACAGGGGATGGACCTTTTCAGGGGAGTGTGAATTATTATGGACTATAGAAGTTAAAAGGCCTAAATAATTGGTTTGTTTTCTTAACACAGCTTTTCACTTCAAAAGACATTAATTGATGGACTGGGGCCCATTCTATGTATGGGGCCAAGTCAGTTAGCTTGATTTGATTGTTGACAATTTGGCATGATTTTGGATTATTTGGTTCTTTGAAGCTCATTCTGGACTTGCTGTCATAGCAATAGGTACATAAACTTAAACCTGCTCTGGAAAAATCTGTCCCAGCCACTGTTACTTTATTACAAGAGTACCCTACTAATCCAGGGACAACAATTTAGCCTAAAATAATAATAATAAAAAAAAAATATATTTGAAAATAATGTGTAATCTATAATACTATAGACACAGCAAGTTTTACTCATTGAGATATTTATTCATGATAAAATAATGACTTTATAATTGTATTAGAGTCTTACACACATGCTGTACAGTTAATCTGAGGTGAGCATTAATTTAAGTGCTGACAGCTATTATGGAAGTTGCTTGATGGAGCACAGGAGATGCAGATAACTTGATGTTGAGCCTTAAGAAACTTAAATTTATGCTTTCACATACATTTTAAAGAAATTTTCAAAAATTACATGAATTGCTAATTACAACATTTAAATAAAAATGCAATGCCTGTAGAAATACTAGAAATCGTGAATTTAGATAACTGGGAATTGCCACCTGTGGTCTCATTTATAAAAGATGCGTACGCACAAATTGGGCATAGAAACATGCGTATGCAATTTTTCACACACATATCATGATTTATAAAAAATAAACTTGGCAGAAATATGTACGCACCGTAGGGACATTATAAACCATGCGTACGAACTCGTACGAGATTGAGAAAAGTTATGAAGTAAACAATGATTTTAAACTCTGTTTTCATGTCGATATACACATTTACATTAAATACTCCACTCATATTAATGGAGATAAACACTGAAATTACATAATTTTACAAAAGAATAATAATAATTAAAAAAAAAACATAATTACATAATTTTCCTGTGGTATGCTATGTTTTAATGACAGCAAGGAGTGCTATAGGTGCACAATAATTCATCTTTAAACTTAACTATAGATCACATGTTATGAGAAATATTTTAGCCAGAACAATTATCAATGCGCACTAACTTTGATATTATGGCAGACACTGCTGGATTCAGAGGTCGAATGGTCCATTGTCTGGTATAGGACCAATGATAATAGCTTACTGTACAACCGCAGCTGCACGGAGGTGTTGATGTTGTGTGAAGGCATCTCCACAACATAATGAAAAATACCTCTATGTTTGAGGGATATAACTAGGAGAAAACGGTAAGATTTGCACATTTCCTTTTTTAAAATACTTTGTCAGTGATGAGCCGAATCAGACAATTGTATTTACACTGCAATAAATATGGGCCTGTCTGTTTCCACTAAAAATAGCTAAAAGATGTTCATCAGCAAAACTGCATACATTTAATTTTATTTGAATTGTTTAAAACTATTTAAATACTATTTGGCCAGCGTAAAATAATGAGATCAGCTCCATTCTAAAATATATGGATATTTTCATATATTTATTATAAAACAATAACATAAGGATACTGGATAATTTTAGCAATAAAAATTAATCTGTGTGGCACAAATGGCATTATTGTCCCTATATCATATTTCCTTAATATCTCTGTGTTAATCTTGGTGTCACATGAATGGGACTATGCATGTAAATGATATGCAGATGAGGTTATGCATAGTAAAACTAGGCATTGAATGCTTCTCATATGTTTTTTTCAGGGAGGAGACGAGGTGGAAATGCACGTACGCACTTTCCCTGACTGTGATTTATAAAGGGATTTTTGCGAAGGATCTTGTGTATGCATGGTTTTATAAATCAAAGAACTTTTGTGTGTACGCAAAATCTATCTTTTGTGCCTACGTGCACTTTTAGAATGAAATCTATGGAGAGTTTTAGAAATGAGACCCCTGGACTTCTTCCGGCATCTATTCACTGTAGAGGATCCATTGATAAGCAAATTATGTAATGATACATTTCTGAAAATCTGTTCGGATTAAGAAACAAACTCCTTTTTGGGTTATTTAGGTGAAGCAATTAACTGCACAGGTCGACTTACACAAAGTTTACTAGGTTAGCAAAAAAATAAAAAAAATTATAATAAAAAAAAACTGCTCAAGGAATATTTTCATTAGTAAATAAAATTATTAAAAGAATGTCTCAGAGGATAGTCAATTAGGTACCCAATTCATAAGATCCAAAGTCCAACTTTACAGACTGTTACTCCAACCAGTGTTATGATATTCATCCGTGAGCCTGTAGTAATAAAAGAACAAACATTTCCCCGTTTACACTTTTATAGCAGGGTTTTTTTTTTTTTTTGCTTGATTTTCCGATGGGGCAGATTGAAGTATCTGCAATTAATGTTACGTAGCATATTTGGAAAACAAAAGTATGCACAGTGGATATTGACAGGCATCTGCTGTTTGTTTGTTTGTTTGTATCTGTCATTATTTGCTCACTAATTTCCAAAGCTCCTCAGATTTTTCCAAGGTCAGCGTGCTAAGATACAGTTCGTTTTCCGGTATTCACTCAGTCTTTAATACTCCAAATGTCCTGTGTCACTGCTGGGTTGTAAAATGAATTAAGTCCCTGTTCACACTTCTAATCTTCTTACTGCCATATGAAAGGCCAATACAGAATCCTTCATTCAAGTTATGTCTCCACAAATTTGACATTTGACACAGCTGGTGCTTCAATAGGCTTTCCACCAGAGAGTAGACAGAGTGATATAGCAGTTGTAGATGCAGAACTAATGGCTAAAGAGTAAAAGCAGCAAAAAAACAAAACAAAAAAAAACATTACGTACTATATTAAACATGCATGGTATAATTTTTCTTCAATTGGATTTTTACTCTAACGTCAATAAGAAATTACACACTTCAGCATTAAAGTGGCCACAGCTGCTTATTGTGAGGAGCGAGGAACGAAGATAAGCGGGAGAATTACCATCAGAACAGTCTTTAATCTTCTACAGAAACACATACATAGCAATGGGAATAGACAATAGACACTGAACGCTAGACATGGGAATACACGGGGCTTAAATACTTAACTAAACGTGGGGATGACGAAAGACACCTGGACTCAGGGAAAAAAGATAGGAACACGAACAGGAAGGAAATCAAATATGGGCATGTAACACACGAGGGAAAACTAGGTCATGGGGAGCAAAGCACAACAAAGACACTGTCCAACTTCCTGACAAAAATAACCAATAATATGTGTTTTTAAACTATGGAATCAATATTTGAGTTTATGTTGTTAAAACAGTGTGCAACAATGGTTTTAGCAGAGAGGATCAACTAAATCAGAATAATTATTCATTGTGATTTTGTAGTTGCAAATTAATATATATTTATATATATATATATATATATATATATATATATATATATAAAAAACTGAAACATAATATTAATTACATTAATGCCATAGAGGGTTAATGTTGTTATAAGGCAGAAGAAGCCTTTCTGCAATGTGAAATATAAAGAAGGTCAAATACTGTACATTTCTGTGGAGTGGAGTGGGTTTTCTAAAATGATTATTGTGTATGAAGAAAAGTATTTCTCATCCATCATAACTGGCCACATAATAATAATTATCACCAAGGTGATCAAGAATGTTTTCATCCAAGGAATTACTATTGTTCCCTTAAATTATGGTGTCATTTATCATGACTTTCAGATCCAATCATTCAGCCAGAAGCCATTTATACATTATCATACATTTCACATACACATCATTCACACACACACAAACAAACAAACAAACACACACACACACACACACACACACACACACACACACACACACACACACACATGCACACACGCACACACACACACACACACACACACACACACACACACACACACACACACACATACAATCAGTGTGATTCTATACACAAACATTTGTGGAAGGGATTATATCAGAAAAGAGGCAGTAAGATGTTCTTGACAACTACCAGCTCAGTAAATTATTTTCAGTGGAGATTCCTCGAGTTTATTATCTCTGATATGGATGCAGAATCACACAGTGAATGAAAGCTGACAGCACTGCGGGGGTGGGGGGAAGAGATCTTGCTCACTCTCTAAATGTTTGTATCCTCCTACAAACGCCTGGAGGCCAAAGTCTGTGACAGGTATTAGTAAAAGAAAGGTGACAATACAGATTCATTAAAGCAATAACTCATTCAGAAAAGACAATTCTGTCATTATTCACTCAAGTCTATCCTGGCTATTATTTTCAATATAAATGAAAGTGAATGAGGAGAGTTATCGTCAAACTACAAAGAAAAAAAAGTAAACACCAATGAAGTAGTACAGATGTGTCCACATCATGCATGTGTAAGAAACAGAAGCAAAAATTTTAGGGAATTATTAATGGAAAAACAACAGTTAACATCAATGCCTTAGCTGTTCCTTACACGTTAATGGAAGAAGCAACGATTTCTGATGTATGAATCTCATGTATGATACAATCTTGTGACTCTTGCACGAAAGTGCACATACTTGGATTAACTACTTTTATGATACATTTTCATATTTTTATGATGTTTTAAGTTTGAAGGTCCCGTTTTCATTCACTGTAACATCTAAAGTTGATTCTTTTTGAAGATTTTCTCCTTTTGCGTTCCACAGAAGAAATAAACCATTTTGATTTCTATTAACATTAGTATGAAGATAATGAGGTTTCATTTTTGCATGAACTATTCCTTTGATGTTTCGACTTATGAACTTAAAGTAATGTGAGGGCAATTTTAATCTCCTTAAATAATGTTTGAAATCCTCCTCTTGCTGCAAGATCACACAATTTGGGCAACACTTTGATTTCTGACTTGATCTTTTAACTAGCCAGATAAAAGTCAAGGCCAAACTTGAAAAGCTCAAGGGCAAGTTCTCTTGTCAGGATCCGGTGAGCTCCTCTTTACCACAGAGAAAGCAATTTTACACAGGATAAAGAACTAATCCCAGACAATGTGAGGATTAGTGCAACAAATGACCTTTATCTCACCATGGAGAAATTAAAGGCCTGCAAAGAAATAGTTTAGGTCTTGATCTGAAACCCACCACTAAACTTGGAATTGGAATATATCGTACCGTTTAACTGAAATCAATTTAAAGGAATAGTTCACCAAGAATAATGGCCATTGTTAGGAAGGAACTATGTCCCAAACCCTGGCACCCTCTCTCCAACCTAAAAAGCCACATTTTCAATTAGTCAAATTATTACATCATTATACTTCATCGTGATTACATACTTGAATTGTGAATGTAGAAGCGCATAATTAATTTCCAACAAGGTCTGAAGGAGTTTCAAATAATAAAAACAAATAACGTCAATAAAGCCACTGGAACATAACACCAACAATTGATGTAAAGAGAATGTTCATCTGAAGAGGTCACGGGTGGGCTTATTATCCTTCAGCTTCTCTTTCTTCTAAGTGATTATGCAGTTGAAACACTATTGGAAACGCTAATCCAAACAGGTAAATACTCACTTTTCCACATCTACAAGGTCCTCAGAAAAATAAGTGTCAGGAGAACAAGACGGGATAAATCTTTGTCATTTCAGAGATGTTTCAAAAAGCTTCTCAACACGCTTTGAAGGACTTTTAGTCTCAAGGGATTCCTTAATGAATACCTTTTGATGGCACAACTGTCCTCAAAAATAAAAAAATAAAAAATAAATTCTATCATTGGGTTAAGGAAAATTAATACCGGTTATAATAGAGCCAGACATATAAAAAAAATTGGTCCTGTTTACTAAAACAAAAAGTACCCCCCCCACACCCTTTTTAAAGCAATTCTGGCTCAATAATATCAAGTCTTGGCCTACATTTGTTACCTTTTTTCACACATGCAGTAAATTGCAAATTTAAATGAAGAGATTTAGAGAACGACATGCATCAGTGGTCTAAAAAATGCTACTAAAGATTTAAATGTGCTATTACAGGACATTTTGGTTGCATAACGTTCTGCACTGACTAAAGATCACAGATGTATTGTTAAAAGCTTGACATTACTTGATTGTTCTTTTTTTTTTTGAAGGTAATGTCAGGATCCAATTTTTTCCCAGAATGTCATATTTCAGTAGAGTAACTGAGCAGACTACAGTATATCTATACGTTCCTTTGTTCTCTGTCATTCCCAAAAAAGACAGCTCCTGTCTGTACCAATTAGGGCTATTTAAGCAAGGCCATCTCATCTTTGAGATGCAAATATGAAAAGAATACCAGAGAAAAGTGATGTCTATTGCCGCAGCTCTTTCAAATGTATAATTAGGGTGAGCACAGGTCTCACTTTCAACAGAAAAAGAAGAAGCAATTTCATCTTCAGCCACCAGACCCAGTTATGAAAAGTGAATGACTTCCTTTTTCACATTTTCTGTTTTTCCCCAAAAACATTGATTGATATACTGGAGTCATGTGGATTACTTGTGGATTATTGTGATGTTTTTTTATCAGCTGTTTGGACTCTCCTTCTGACAGCACCCATTCACAGCAGAGGATCCATTGATAAGCTAATTGATAATTAATGTAATGCTTAATTTCTCTTAATCTTTTTTTAATGAAGAAACTAAATCATCTACATTATGGATGGCCTGAGAGTGAGTACATTTTTGCACATTTTGATTTTTTGTTGAGCTTTTCCTTTAATATAATACAATACAACACAATGTGCACTGCGGCAATCACACCAAACATAAACCAGGACTTAAAAAATACTGGTATGATTGATTTACCTAAATGCCACGAATGCTGTCTACAAAGATGAACTTATATTGAACTCATTTAAATAGAATAGAGAAATCCTTTAAAATAAGCTACTGCTAAATTCAGCATAAACATAAATGCAATTGGGAAAATGGATGACAAAACAAACAAGCAAAACCATTTCCATTCAAACCACTGTCAATATGCTAAAGTTACTTTCAATTTACTACTTGATCTGTGCTTTCTATGCAGATGTTTGCTCCCTGTAATCTTAATCAGAAGTCAAGCCATTTACACAGTAAACAGGTGTGAGAGGTAGAAATGTGGCGGGGTGCCATGGAGCCACATCTCGCGTAATCAAATCTCATTAGAGACGTGTGTGGAATCACACATGCAAATAAGGATGATTAATATTTAGTTATTTGTTGAGGAAATAATAAGGATGGTAAACACAATCATTCTAGTGTCAAGCATCAAACCACACACAAAATGAGCTTTTGCTGAGTGTCTTATGTGCGTAGAGAGCAAGTTTGTGATTGAAATCAGAATCTGCTTGCTATGTTTTGCATCAGCTATGGAAGACCTTGGTTTAAAGGCTTCATATTTTCAGAAAACATAATTACTGATTTCATGAAATCTAGGTTTTCTATAAAACATTAAAGAAGTGGTCGAAATCATTTATGTAATTTCTCATTTGCAGTGGTAATGGCTATAAGCTCATTTCTCTGTTAGCAGTTTAGACAATGATGACAGATTTTTCTGCTTTACACGGCTCACGCCTTACAGTCTGCACTGTGATTTGATATAAAGTATAAAGTAAGTGTAAATTGCATAAAGCATTATTGGTCAATAATTCAGCTGGCTTGATGCTAATATTGTTTATGGTAGTGAACCAACCAATCATACACAGATTCTCAAACAAATGTGTCTGGGTATTGTAATAAAACAAAACATGTATTTTCTACTGTGGAAAAAAAAAGAAATAGTAATATTAATAATAATGTTTTTATTTTATATTTATAATTTAATGTTATTTCTTTAAAAATATATTTGAAAATATTTATTTTAAAGTAATATAACGTAATCTAATTATTTTATATTAGGAAATATATTATTTATATTTATTATTTATGTTGATTGTCAAAAGTTTATAAAAAGTTTTTATCCTTATTTGTCATTGACACTAAAACATTCAAAACTGTTTCTTCACCATTGCAAAAGAGGAAATACTATTAAACTGGAGAGCCAGATCAAAATCATCCATAATCCAATGGCTGAGCTTACTGCCAGTAATAGTAATAAAAATAATACATGAAATCAATAAGAAAGCCAATGACCCTATAATTTATCATTCATTCTCTGCACTAGGATCCTCATACCTTGTATTATACCCATCATTGCAAATATAAACAAATGCAATACTGTCAGTTGTTACTCTGTTTAGAGTCACAATTCATCACTGGTCTTGACGTTATTGCCGAGCCTCCCAGCCCTATCCATTTGCTGCCTATCCTCTGCATTATCCCTCACGGAGCATTTCTTCCATGACAATTAAATCTGTCTTGCTTCTGTAGCAGAATCTGTGTTCGAGCAAAGATGCCTGATGTACAGTACATTGATAGTGAAGGCTCAGCAGTAAAGACAGGATAAAGGGACTCCAGATCAAGCGTAAAATTACAGATGGTGGCCCTGAAATACATCAAGAGATGGTAAATGACTTTTTGCACTCGACCTGCGTCATACTTCATTACCTTATCAATGAAATGTGCCTCAAACATTGTAGGAAGGCAATATTTCTCATTTGATTCTCATAACAAGCAAGTCTGCTCATTATTTTGCTGAACGAACAAGCTCTTTACGCTTAAATTAACTTAAATCTTGGAATGCAATTGCATCTAAATAAAGGTTCTTTATTGGCATCAGTGGTTACATGAAGATCCTTCCCAATGCACAAAAAGGTTCTTTATTTTTTTACAGTGTACAGGTGAACAGTTATTTATCTGTCATCCACTACACCTTATCAATACTGGAAGGAACCAGTTCTACATAATAAATATATAATAAAACAGACTACTTTTAACATAAGTGACATGAGCATTCCTGTTCATTGTGTTATATGTGAGAGCTTTGAAACTTCCTGTTTTCTCAATTAAGACGCCATTCGCAAATGTTACTATGGCTGCAAGTCATGAACATGAAACATTTGACTTAATTTGCCACATTACATTTAACTCCTGAGACTACACAGAGCAATGTGTTCGCTTAGAGTCATGAATGAAAAATGAAAAATGTCACAAAGCTAATGCACCCAGACATGAAGCTGAGCCAGTTAACTTTTACACATTGCCTTTAAAATCTGTTGGTGGAGGAATCGCAGCTTACAAGCTCTGTCCATCATAAAGAGGGATCAAAGAGTGCCCAATGAGGGACACAGTGGGGAATCTCGATAGTTCTTGTGCTGAGAATCCTGGGAAAATACAACAGGTGCATCAGCAGTGCAGTTTGTAAATGTATATTTAAATGGTTATGTAGTGTTTTCTAATCAGACAGGTAACACTTTTGTCATTTTGATTTTGACATTGATATTTTTGCCTCGAGCTGACAGGTGACTGTCAATGATTGTCCCATGCTGACTGTTTAATGCGGCAATGCTACTTAAACACAATTTGGGCTTTGGCAGGCTGTTGACAGCAATGGGCTATAGTGACATTACCCTCAGGATGCCCTCAGTAGTTTGTTATGGGAAGTTTTAATAACTAACAAAATAGTTTTTCACAGTTACTTATTTTGAATAATAATTTATGTGTAAAATAAAATATGAAGAATAATAACCACAAAGCAGGCTACGCTCACATACAGGTGCATTTCAATAAATGTCATGGAAAAGTAGTTTAAGTCTTTGGTTCTTTTAATTGTGATGATTTTGGTTCACATTTAACAAAAACCCACCAATTCAACAAATAAGAATGTGGTTACATGCTAATCAGTTAATCAACTCAAAACACCTGCAAAGGTTTCCTGAGCCTTCAAAATGGTCTCTCAGTTTGGTTCACTAAGCTACACAATCATGGGGAAGATTGCTGTTCTGATAGTTGTCCAGAAGACAATCGTTGACACAATTCATTCATTTCCAAAGAAGCTGGCTGTTCACAGAGTGCTGTATCCAAGCATGTTAACATAAAGCAGAGTGGAAGGAAAAAGTGTGGAAGAAAAAGATGCCCAACCAACTGAGAGAACCGCAGCCTTATGAGGATCGTCAAGCAAATCAATTCAAGAATTTGAGTGAACTTCACAAGGAATGGACTGAGGCTGGGGTCAAGGCATCAAGAGCCACCAGACACAGAAGTGTCAAGGAATTTGCTGAACCGCTGATAACGTCAGAGGCGTCTTACCTGGGCTAAGGAGAAGAAGAAGTGGACTGTTGCCCAGTGGTCCAAAGTTCTCTTTTCAGATGAGAGCAAGTTTTGTATTTCATTTGGAAACCAAGGTCCTAGAGTCTGGAGGAAGGGTGGAGAAGCTCATAGCCCAAGTTGCTTGAAGTCCAGTGTTAAGTTTCCACAGTCTGTGATGACTTCATTTTCCCGCAAGATTTGGCACCTGCCCACACTGTCAAAAGCACCAAAAGTTGGTTAAATGACCCTGCTGTTGATGTGCTTGACTGGCCAGCAAACTCACCAGACCTGAACCCCAGAGAGAATCTATGGGCTATTGTCAAGAGGAAAATGAGAAACAAGAGACCAAAAAATGCAGATGAGCTGAAGGCCACTGTCAAAGAATCCTGTGCTTCCATACCACCTCAGCAGTGCCACAAACTGATCATCTCCATGCCACGCCGAATTGAAGCAGTAATTACAGCAAAAGGAGCCCCTACCAAGTATTGAGTACATGTACAGTAAATGAACATACTTTCCAGAAGGCCATCAATTCACTAAAACTGTTTTTATTATTATTATTATTATTGGTCTTATGAAGTATTTTAATTTGTTGAGATGAATTGGTGGGTTTTTGTTAAATGTGAGCCAAAATCATCAAAATTAAAAGAACCAAAGACTTAAATTACTTCAGTCTGTATGCACTGCATTTTTTTTCTTACCCTGGTTCTAATGTTAATGAATTTGAATTCTAAATGAGCTTGTGCTAAGTTAATAATTTGCATAAAATACATCCAACCTTTTTTTACTTTTTTTTTTGTCTTTTTCAGCATGCTCTTACATAGGCTTTTTATGCATAGAAACTATCACAGCTCAGACTATATAGCACCTAATAACTCTTACTCTATGATGAAATATAATTAAGATGAAATATTTATGTATAAAATTTAATCGTAACACATTTATAAGGCCACCCAGAGTATATGTGATTGTTGCCTACATAGTCACATTATCACATTAAAAACAACAACAACAACAAAAACAACAAGAAACAGCCTGAATCTTATAAAATAGCAAGACAATACATTTTCTGTCAACATAATGGTGCAGTTACAGCACCTGCCAGCAGGGAATAATTGTCAAAGCTAACCAGTCAAACCTTTTCCCCTGATGCTCACAGTACATACTTAAATGTTCCTTGTTGGAGGTTATGTGGGCAGACAGTGGGTGAAGGCTTACAGTTAGGTAAACTAGGGTGATTACATTCCATTTTCCCAGCTATTTTCTCTACAAAAGCTTTGTCACATCTGAAAGCATCATTACACCATGAAGGTCAAATGCCATATTTCCAACCTGTGAAACACACTGTGCCAGACATAACGAAGCAGACATGTAGGCTATGTCTCTGACACTGTCTGTCTTCATGTTCTAAATATATAGTAAATATAATTTCAGAAACTTAATTACTTCTGTAGTGACAGGCTTTACCCTAAACAGAAATGCATATAGAGAGTAGATAGCATGTGTTTGATACACGCAGTACACTGTGGTGCATTGCTCTTGCGAAGTCACGAGCAAAACTCAGCTCTTAAAAAGCTATACACGCAGATACAGTCGTGGCCAAAAATATTGGCACCCTTGGTAAATATGATCAAAGAAGGCTGTGAAAATTGATCTGCATTGTTAATCCTTTTGATCTTTTATTTAAAAAATTCACAAAAATGTATCCTTTCATTGGATAATAAGAATTTAAAATGGGGGGAAATATCATTATGAAATAAAGGTTTTTCTCAAATACTCGTTGGACACAATTATTGGAATCCATAGAAATTCTTATGAGTGAAATATCTGAGTGAAGTATATTCCCATTCATATTCACAATTTTGAGCACTCCAGCATGATTATAAACATGACATTATCCAGCCATTGCTTCCTCTTTCACAGAAATATAAAGAGGAGGGAAAACAAAGCCCAAATTCCCTTAATCATCCATCAAAATTAGAAAAACCAAAGACTATATTTCTGATATGCAGCAAAAGATAATTAAGCTTCACAAATTAGTAAAGTGGTTTTAAGAAAAGAGCTATAGCAGTGAAAATTCCCATTTCCACCATCAGGGCAATAATTGAGAATTTCCAATCAACATAAAATGTTATGAAACTGCCTGGAAGAGGAGAGAAGGAGAGTTTGAGTGGCTAAAGACTCTCCAAGGATCACAGCTGGAGAATGGCAGAAACTAGTTGAGTCTCGGGTTCAGAAATCTTAAAAAAAAAAAATAATAATAATAAAAAATAGTCAAACAGCACCTACATCACCACATGTTGTTTGGGAGGGCTTCAAGAAAAATTCTCCTAGCTCACAAACTCCAGCATATTCAGTTATCAGACATGACTGGAACTTAAAATGGGACTTGCTTCTATGGTGAGATGAAACTAAAAAATTAACTTTTTAGCAGCAAACACTCAAGATGGGTTTGGTGAACACAGAGATAAAAATTACCCCACGTGTACAATGAAATATACTGCTGTATTTTTGATGTCGTGGGCCAATATTTCTGCTGGAGGTCCTGGACATCTTGTTTAGACACATGGCATCTTTTTTAATTTTGATTCTATCAAATACCAACAGATAAAAAATCAGTAAGTGACTAACTCCGTTAGAAATCTTATAATGGGCCATGTTTAGAACTTCCAACCGTACAGTAATCCAAACACAATCCTCAAAAACAGAAGTGAACTGAAGAGGAGAAGCACCAACATGGAGCTGGGAATCTAAAGGGTCTGGAGTGATTCTGATGAAGGAATGGTCACTGATCTCTTGTCCAGTGTTCTCTAACCTCATCAGGCATTATAGGAGAAAATTTGGACCTGTTAAACTGGCAAATGGAGGTTTCAAAAAGTATTGAATAAAAGGGTGCCGTTAATTGTGGCCAATGTCTATTAGAGAAAAACATTTATTTCATAATGATATTTCCCCCCGCTTTAAATTCTTCTTATCCAATGAAAGGATACATTTTTGTGAATTGTTTTAATAAAAGATCATATTGATCTTTTTGATCTTATTGATCATTGATCAAAATGATCAAGATCATATTGACTTACAATAAAAGATCAATTGTTTTAATAAAAGATCAAAAGGATCCCAATGCAGATTAATTTTCACAACCTTCTTTGGTCATATTTACCAAGGGTGCCAATATTTTTGGCCACAACTGTAGAGTCTTCTTTAGAATCAGCCCCTAATTAATGCTATTCTAACCAAAGAGGTCTAAAATTCCTTGAGAGAGCAATTATACCAATGGCAGTTGCTTGGCTGGTGCATGCAGTGATTGAAGCATGTGACCTGATATCTCCCATCTTTGCTTCGAGGGTGCTCAATTCTGTACACAATTTTTCTAGAGCAAATCACCTGAGCCGTTAATTCCAAGTGACTGATCACTCTATATTACAACTGCTTGCAGCAGATGGAAAAACAGAAGTCTATTTCACGCTATTATAAAAGCCCCTAACACCTTCTGAAATATGATTTTCTGATTTATATGTTTGCACATATATATATATATATATATATATATATATATATATATATATATATATATATATATATATATATATGCAAGGAGAACCTGCTTTTTGCCACTTACAGGGCCATTCACACAGAAGGTGTTTTTTTCATTCTATTGTGCTACTGTTCCGTTGTTTTTCATTCTGTGTATAGATCTCTTTGACATCTTTGACAATTGCATCTCACCTGTTTTACAGTGTCTCACGCTTGAAACAGCATTCTAAAAATGCTGCATCATGCACAAGATGCTGCAAAAGACAAAAGAAGAAGAAATTAAAAGAAGTTCAGCTTTTAAAAAAGACCTTGACACCTTGCATTAGTTCCCCCATTCCCCTGCCTATGTCTAATGTTTTTCAAAGCAAAAAAAAAAAAACACATTCTGTGTGAATGGCACCTAATGTTGTAGCCATGGCCTTCTGAAAAACTAAAACCTAAAATGATCAACCGTACATACTGTCTTTGCTTGGTAAAAGTGTATATCTCTAAGGGCTGGAAATGTTTGAGTTTGTGGAAAAGCAGTGTGGCAGTATTGAGAGTCTTTATACCACAGACCGTCTTTACATACTATTTCTTTAGAAAGGTACCTTTATAAATTAATTGATTCCAATAGAGTTTTGTTAACATTTCAAATTAATTTGAAAATAAAATGGTTTAATAGATTTCCTTCTATAATAAAATGCATAGAACACAAATAGGTTAAATAACAAAATGTTAATTGTGTAGTAATTAATGTATGTATATATATATATATATATATATATATATATATATATATATATATATATATATATATATATATATATATATATATATATATATAAATGACATTTCTCTGATCTTAATTTATTTTTCCACTCAGCTTGCCACAGTGTATCCTGGGATTATCTTTACTCTTCTCTGTGAATGACACGCGATGCTTCTTTAGAATCAGCAGTATCTTTTCGTTCATCATGTTTGATGCCTTGAAATATTGCCTCCATAAGCTGCTCACTAAGTTTAAATTTTTGATAGCTTGTTTCTTCAAATCACACTGTTGAAAACACACTCACTTGGGTGTTTCTGTTTATGACTATGACTTATATATTCTGGTTGAATATAGCATATACCATAGCACATTCATAAACCTCTAATACTTTGACTGGGCACACACATTAATTGCATGAATTAAGTAGTGTTGTTGCAAGCAGTAGTGGTCTCTAAATTCCTCCTTTGTTTCTTAGAAGTGGTGGGGAGGGTGGCATCTGATTTATTGTTCAATAAAGCTAATATCTGTTTTGCTCACTTAGCTCTATTTATCTGAGTAATGGTCTTTTACAGAGTCTGGCCTTCACACTCCATCGAGGCAGCGAGGTATGCATATGGCATCAGAGTCTGACTACATTTCATTCAGTTCCCCCTGTGAATAAACAAGGAGGAAATATTGGAATGATGTGGCTACATAAAGCTATATATGCTCAGTATAATAAAATAATTTGCTAGTATTTTTTCAAGTAATTTGTCAAATAAACACAGTGTTTGTTTGTATGCCGTGCACCATATCAGAAACATATTCATCATTATGAGGTATGGGCACTGGTCATATTAATGAATGCATACATATACAACCAACATGATCTACATTGTATTTGTCTTCCATAATCTGAGGACTTTTTAATCAGCCTAGCAACATAATTAATAATATGCATATTATTAGCATGGTAGCATGGTAAACTGTTTACTTATATTTACATTTACATTTACATTTACATTTAATCATTTAGCAGACGCTTTTATCCAAAGCGACTTACAAATGAGAACAATAGAAGCAGTCAGGTCAACAAGAGAACAACAACAGTATACAAGTGCCATGACAAGTCTCAGTCAGTCTAGTATAGAACGCATAGGTAGTGTTTTTTTTTTTTTATAAATTAAAAAGATAAGAAAAGGAAAAGTGCTAGGTTAAGTGCAGGCGAAAGAGATGAGTCTTTAGCTGTTTCTTGAAAATGAGTAAAGACTCAGCTGTACGAATTGAGATTGGGAGGTCATTCCACCAGCTGGGCACAGTCCAGGAAAAGGTCCGTGAGAGTGATTTTGAACTTCTTTGGGATGGTACCACAAGGCGTCGATCACTTGCAGAGCGCAAACTTCTGGAGGGCACATAAGATTTAACCAATGAGTTTAGGTAAGTTGGTGCCTTGCCAGTGGTCGTCTTGTAAGCTAGCATCAGTACCTTGAATTTGATGCGAGCAACTACTGGTAGCCAGTGTAACCTGATGAGGAGAGGAGTAACGTGAGCTTTTTTTTGGCTCATTGAAGACAACCCTCGCTGCTGCATTCTGGATCAATTGCAGAGGCTTGACAGTACATGCAGGAAGGCCCGCCAGGAGAGCATTACAATAGTCCAGTCTGGAGAGAACAAGAGCTTGTACAAGAAGTTGGGTTGCTTGCTCTGACAGGAAGGGTCTAATCTTCCTAATGTTGTATAAGGCAAACCTGCAGGACCGGGTAGTTGTAGCAATGTGGTCTGTGAAGCTTAACTGATGATCCATCACAACTCCTAGGTTTCTAACTGTCCTCGAAGGAGTAATGGTTGATGAGCCCAGCTGTATAGAGAAGTTGTGATGAAGCAATGGGTTAGCTGGAATCACCAGGAGATCTGTCTTCGTAAGGTTAAGCTGAAGGTGATGGTCATTCATCCAGCTAGAGAGGTCACGCAGACAGGCTGAAATGACACATAATCACAAATAAACATTACCACACTCATTGGCCTTATGAGTGACTGTAATTAACCTGTTTATAAAGAAAGGAGGTAAAAAAAATCTGGTGTCCTGGTGCAAATACATGCTATGAAGTCAGTAGAGATAATACTCAATCACCAAAACTGTCGCCAAAGTCTAGACTTCAAGGTTGCTTGGAGCCATCATTACTAAAAATCTCAAATGGGAAAGTAACATTGGGAATACAACCTTTTTAGTTTTGAAGACAGAGACATCTAGAAGTTCAGTCTGCCCCGGGCGGTTCTACAGTTCTCTTAAGTCTTACACTGCCATTGTTGAATCAATTCTCACCTCACCATAAGCATCTGGTATGTGTCAGTCACACCATGTGTTCTGAAACAAATCATTGCAGTCTGGTCCATTTTTCCAGAACATATATACTGAACAAACCAGTATTGAATCTTGGATTATCAGCAACATCAGAATACTTGATTCTTAAAGTGCAGTCACACTTAAAATGTAGTCACATTAGCCAAATTTTGCAGGAAAAAAAGGCCCAGAAGCACACAGAAGTAACTTTCAAACCAAGAAGTTTTCTGTTGGTTAACATGGCAAATCTGCATGACCAACTTGAACCATTGGTGAAATTTATCAAAATCCCCAATCGTGTAATTCCAATTGAAATTACATAGTTTTACCTACAAAACATTTGCAGAACAATGGTACTATGTACCTGCACGGAGAGAGTTTTGCGCAATGGCGAAAAAGTTCTCAACTTAGATTTCACTGGTGTTCAATTTGGACATGTGAATTTGCCACAATGTCCAACAGAAAACAGCTTTGTTTGAAAATAACTTCTGTGAGAACTGTGCTTCAAGCACCATTAATGTAGTCCTGTAACGACTGGGTGAAGGAGTGGCAGGAAGCAAGTGCGAGATTAATGAGATTTAATGAAGACAATGAGACAATACAAAACTGAGACACAAATAACACTGGGAGGAATGCACAGTCCAAGATGGTGGTGAGGAATGACGAATCCGGAAGGCGGAGGTGAGTTGGCAGCAGGAGAGGGTGACACAGGAACTGCGGGGAAGCGAGCCGAAGGTAAGTGGTGTTGCTTGGTGGTGGGTTGCGTAGAGTGGACGGGGTTCCGGGGAGACACGGACATCCAATGCAGAAACACACAAGAAAGCAAGGTATAGGTTACAAACATGAAACAACGCTCTCACGAACACAAGACGCTAGACAAGACAATATATAGGGATGAGTAATGAGTGACAGCTGTTGCTGATGACAATTAACGGAGACGCCCACAAACTAATCAGTGCTGACGCGTAACACACAGACTTCACCCACAAAGTGCAAAACCCAGAGATCACGGTTTACCAACCGTGACAGTACAGAGTCTCTCGGGCTCTGGTCCAGGTGCAGTGGCACCTCTGGACAAATGCGTGAGCAGAGGGGACCGCGACTTCAGATTCCAGACTAGGAAAAGCTGGTGGCTGGTAACCTACACTGCACTTAAACGGAGAGAGGCCCGTGGTTGACACTGGTATGAATTGTGAGCGTACTCCACCATAGAGAGTTGTTGGCTCCAGGAAGAAGGATTCTTGGAGACCAAACATTGCAACGTTCTCTCTAAATCTTGGTTGGCTCGCTCAGACTGCCCGTTACTCTGGGGATGATAACCCGAAGACAGACTAACGGTCGCTCCTAACAATTTACAAAATTCCTTCCAAAATTTGGATATGAATTGGGATCCCCTGTCAGAAACCACGTCTACCAGGAGGCCATGTAACCGAAAGACGTGATCTAGGACAGTGACCACTGTCTCCTTGGCTGTAGGTAATTTGGGCAAGGGAATGAAATGTGCCGCCTTCGAGAACCGGTCCACTACGGTCAAAATGACCATCATGCCATTAGAGGGCGGGAGGGCGGTAACAAAATCTAGTGCGATATGTGACCAGGGTCTCGACAGCGGTTGAAGAAGCCCATCAGGAGGCCGGTTAGACAACTTACCACTGGCGCAAACTGAGCAAGCCAAAACAAAATCGTGGACGTCACAAGCCATAAGTGGCCACCAGAATTGTTGTTTAACTAACCCCTTGGATCGACTTATCCCCGGATGACAAGCAACGTTAGAGCAGTGACCCCACTGAATAACGTCGGACCGTAACTCTTCCGGCACAAATAAACGATTCGGTGGGCAACCGGGCGGAGGCGTTACCCCCTTCTAAGGCCGTCTTGACCTTCGATTCGACCTCCCATACGAGTGCTGAGACAACTATTTTCTCAGGTAAAATACACTCGGGAATCACCGGGCGGGCGGAGGGATCAAAAAGACGTGACAAAGAATCGGGTTTGACATTTTTGGAACCCGGGCGGTACGACAGAGTAAAATCAAAAGGACCGAAAAAAAGTGCCCACCGAGCCTGCCTGGAATTGAGTCTTTTGGCAGTTCTAATGTACTCTAATTGTTGTGATCGGTCCAAACAATGAAAGGTACCCCTGACCCTTCCAACCAGTGATGCCACTCCTCTAAAGCTAATTTGACGGCCAACAATTCTCTGTTACCAATGTCATAATTGCATTCAGCAGGAGATAAACGATGAGAGAAAAACGCGCAGGGATGCATCTTATCATCTGAGGCAGCCCATTGGGAAAGAACTACTCCTACCTCCACCTCTGATGCATCAACCTCCACCACGAACTGCCGTGTGGGATCAGGGGCTACAAGGATGGGAGCCGAAACGAAGCGGCTCTTGAGGTTGGTAAATGCAGTTTCGGCTGCATCCGACCACCTGAACAGAGTACTGGGGGAGGACAAGGCCATCAGAGTTGAGACTAGTTGGCTGAAATTATGAATGAAACGTCGATAAAAACTGGCGAACCCCAGAAACCGCTGTAGGGCCTTACGGGAATCTGGAGATGGCCAATCTATCACAGCCTTAACCTTGTCAGGATCCATACGTATTCCCTCGGACAAGACAATATACCCTAGGAAGGGGAAAGACTGTGCATGGAATACGCATTTCTCCGCCTTGACAAAAAGCCCATTCTCGAGTAACCTCTGGAGCACTCGTCTGACGTGTTGAACATGTTCCTGGAGAGATGAAGAAAAAAGTATGTCATCCAGGTAAACATATATAAACTGATCTACCATGTCTCTCAACACGTCATTAACGAGTGCTTGGAAAACCCCTGGCGAGTTGGAGAGCCCGAATGGCATCACCAAATATTCAAAGTGTCCTCTAGGGATGTAAAAGGCGGTTTTCCATTCACCCCCCTTCCTGATGCGGACCAAATGATAAGCGTTACGTAAATCCAATTTTGTGAAAATGGATGCTCCCTGTAACCTCTCGAAAGCTGAAGACATCAACGGTAACGGATATGTGTTCTTTATCGTGATGTTGTTCAGCTCTCGGTAGTCAATACAAGGTGGCAGAGAACCATCCTTTGTACCCACAAAAAAGAATCCCGCCCCTGCTGGAGAAGAGGAAGGGCGGATGAACCTCGATGCCAACAAATCAGAAATGTATTTCTCCGTGGCCTCCCTCTCTGGAATAGAAAGAGAGTAAAGCTTGCCTTTAGGCGGAGACTTACCTGGCACTAAATCTATAGCACAGTCATAGGGACGATGCGGAGGAAGAGAAGCAGCACGTTATTTACTGAACACCTCCTTCAGGTCCAAGTACTCTGCGGGCACGTTTGATAACACCATGGTCTATTTCTGAAAGACAGAAACAGGCACAACAGGACAAGCAGAAACCAGACAAGACTCATGACAACTTTCACTCCACAAGGTGACTGTGTTGGAACCCCAATCCACTCATGGATTATGTTTGTTTAACCAGGGGTGACCTAAAACAATGGGAGCTACAGGGGGGTCCATGAGGTAAAAGGATATGGTTTCACTGTGGTTGCCTGAGGTGAGCAGAGTTATGGGTTCAGTGTAGTGGGTGACGTGTGGCAGTTCCTGGCCATTGAGTGCGGTGACATGGATGGGATGAGACACAGGAAGGACTGAAAGGTTCAAGTGACTTGCAAGGAGAGAGTCAATGAAATTACCTTCGGCCCCAGAGTCCAGAAGGGCGTGACAGTCGTGAGTGTGGTTCTCCCACCGCAGTTTCACTGGAAGGAGAGTCGATGATGTGGTTGAGGACTTCCCGGCGGAGATCCCACCCGATAGTAGCCTCAAACTTACTACCGGGCTGGCTCTTTTACCGGGCAGGAATGGATGGAATGCTCTGAGCCACCGCAATATAAGCATAGTCCTTGGGACCTCCGCCGCTCTCTCTCCCTCCGGGAAAGCCAAGCTCTACCAACCTGCATGGGTTCGTGATCGTCGATGGGACCGACCATGTTCTCTCGACTCGAGCGGCCCCTTTCCGGAGAGACGTAATGGCGTCTAGGACTGGCTTGTCTACCCAGGCCTGGGAGGTCTCCCGGGGGACGGGCGGCGCAGGTGGTGCGATGGGCGCAGTGGGAGAGGTGAGTTGATGAATCCGCTGGGTGAGCTCGGACACCTGTGTCATTAGCGCTTGGATAGCGCGTCCGGTGTTCATGATGCTCTCCTGCTGCTGATCCATGTGGTTTACGCTGTGGTGAATGAATTCGGACAGTGAAGTGGTGCTCGCTGCTTCCATGTTTGGTGAGAGCGTTCTGTAACGACTGGGTGAAGGAGTGGCAGGAAGCAAGTGCGAGATTAATGAGATTTAATGAAGACAATGAGACAGTACAAAACTGAGACACAAATAACGCTGGGAGGAATGCACAGTCCTCATATTGTTACAGTGTCCATTGTGTTGCTAGGTCAAATGTTTTGGCCATTGTAATTGTAATTAATCTTTTTCTTAGAAGAACATTTACAATAATATACACGTAGTATTATATTATTATAACTCAAATGTTTCATGTCTGTATTTATTTAGTGTAAATTCTTTATAAGTGTAACTTACAGTACTCGGCCAGTAAACCTTTTGATTTACAAATTCGTACATTTTATTATGTACTTAAAGTCACCTGAAAAAATATTAAAGGGGTCATATGATGCTTTTTTAAAGATCATTATTTTATATTTGGTGTAACAGAATATGTTGACATGCTTTAATGTTCAAAAAACACATTATTTTTCAAACACTGCACATTATTGTAGGTCCTCTATGCCCTGCCTCTCTTAAGCGTGTCATTTTCTACAAAGTGCCTCCTTCCGACAAGTGCAGTCTGCTCTGATTGGCCAATTAACCAGTGCATTGTGATTGGCCGAACACCGCAAGCACTCGTTGGACATGTAACGTCCCTTTCCATAATCACAAGCTTCATCTTTCAATATAAATTTAAAGACAGTTAATAAAGTCCTTAGTTTTACCATCAGTTCAAGCTCGAAAGGGGAAAGGAGTCGTGTGACAGATACAGTGATGAAGCTTCTATGTGTTTGCAGTACACAAGCTACAGAGAGTTAAGACAGCTGACTCCACTGTGAGACCGTCTCTCTCTCTTTCTCTCGCGCTTTCTATCTCTCTCACAATCAAACGAGCGCACACACGCATACACGTGCACACACGCAATGCGCTAAACTCCGCATTTAAACATTTAATAGCAAATACTTAAACTAATGTGAAAACATACTTAAAGTAGCTGATTCAGAAGTGCCAGATTGTCGTAGCAAAGTCAGAATTACCTCCTCTCCTAGGTTCACGAAATGCGTTGCTGTTCTGTTTTAAGTAATCTTAAAGATTCCTAAATGCATCTACTTTCGGAGGGCCAAATAAAGTGCTTTTGCTTTCGCCTAGAAAAACACAGCATCTCCCTGATATGGCTGCTTCAACACTAACTGCAGTTACTGAAACCACGCCCTCTTTCTTTGCGTGAACATTTGGGCAGCATTATGCAAATATTTCCACATAGTGACGTAGACGTGTGGGGGCGTGTTTGAATGAGCCGTTTTAGGGGGCGTGGCAGAGTCTTAAGTTTGATAAAGAATATCTCTTTGGATTTCAGACTTTAGTCTTTGCAACTTTACAGATCTTCTTCATGCACCAAGAGCTTGTAACACTCCAAAGAGAAAGGAAAAACTTGAAATCGCATCATTTGACCCCTTTAAGTATACACAGGTTTCTTGTATACAAACAACACCTGATGCGCGCGCATCCAGGAGGCAGAAAACTGCTATCTGTTATGCCGAGTTCAGTAAGACAACATTGTAATTAACATAGATTTCGCATTGTTTGTAATTTCTTGTTGACTCAATACTAAATTGCAATTTCAGAGTTGGATCTGTTTGTTTGTGTTTCATATTATTATAACATTATGTAAAACGTCCAACTGTTTACGAATCAAAATCCGGACATACTGTGAACATCTGACACCCAGCACTGGCTCGGTTAGTACAATTGACCACGCAACAACTCCTTGGCATTTTGACTAGCGACAACACCACCACTATGCTACTAGCCTAAACCCTTTACTCCGGTACGTAGAGCGCGGGTCTTTTGCCTCCTGGTTGCGTGCGCAAGCAGTGATGACGTCGCCAAGAAATACATGTATACTACTATGCCAGCTAAATATTCCTCAATGCTACCAAATAGAATACTGAACTTTAGCCATATTCATCATTAATTTGAAACATGCTCTTTTATTTTAGGTATCACATTTTAAAACAAAGGAAAATATGAATTACTAAGCTCAAGCAAGTAAGGAAGACAGAGCCTGCAGAAAATCCAATCAATACACTGTCTCTGTGAGCACTGCGCTGTGGCCTCTTCTCCACTTGAGGTCTGTCTCTAGCTACATGTGAGAAATATAAATTAATTAAATACACAAATATTTTAGCATCTCTGGATCAATCTGCTATCTAGACTCCTAATTGTAAAAACGAGATGGCTGTTGATTGGATACTGCAGAAGCTTCATCTAATGTTTCTCTATGTAATGCAGACCTCATTTTAGAAAATGTAAGCATTGCACTAGTATATGTTTCGGTTTTCAAAAGAAAAAAAATGCGAACAGGAGAGAGATAAATTCTCTATTTACATGTGTGAAAGATAGCAGTAATGAAATTCAGCTCACATAAAAATGTGAGAATTTGAGGAGTGTGAAATGTGATGTTGTGAATTATAGAGATAATGTATGAAGCGATTGTGAGGATGCAGATCTCCTGTGTACTGTAAAGCCAATGCATAAGTCTAAAGCTAAGGATTGAGTAACGAAAATAAAATGAGTTTTTACAAAGTTGACTCATAGGTGTTTTTTTTTTTTAATGTAAAAATGTCCAGATATTTCTGCAACAGCGGGAAACTCACTGGTTGATGGTGCTGCAAGAATGTGCATGAACTCAGCAGGAGCAAACTGGGTCATGCTAACCAGCCAAACCTTGACCAAAACACTCGAGCACTTAAGGTATCACTGAGTTACTCTTCAGTTGTATCAGCAGTCAAATAAAAGCTATTCTGGGAGAGGGTCAGCACATGTAGTACTTTGTTGAGATTATGTTACCCACCAAATACAGCTCACTTTAAAATAGAAACAAACAAACAAACAAACAAATAAATAAAAAGAGAGAAAAAGAAGAGAAAAGATAGAGTACACTTTCATATTTTTTTAAAAACCTGCTACAAAACCCCTCTCTTCTTTACTTTGCTGAAGTTGCTTTACATACAGTAGGAGAAAAATTATGATGAATGAAGCTTTCATCTAACGTGAATTGCTGATGGCCCCTTAGACTTGGGGACCAATTCATTTGCTGCCAAGTTGCAATGTGCAATTATTCTTTCAGATGTACAGTAATCTATCTATCTATCTATCTATCTATCTATCTATCTATCTATCTATCTATCTATCTATCTATCTATCTATCTATCTATCTATCTATCTATCTCCTACCTTTATTGTGCTGCTCCGCAGAGGCAGATCTTTGGGCTTTCTAATACAATTTTAGCTTTTTATTTAGTGGATTTCATCTATTGTATCCTCAGGCTGCTCACTCAGTAAAAAATGTTGCATTATTGATATCTCTGTGTTTTTTTGAGATGCCGTATCTGTATATGCTGAACACATCATAAGAGTGGCTGACCCCTCTTTTCTTCTTCTCATTGTCTCATTTCCAGCTGCTCCAACACTTTCACCGAGGTTATTTCCCTGACAGAGCACATCTGTGTTCTTACAGTCAAATACATAGATTTCCTCTGGGATGAAAGCTTATTGAGCACAGTGTCTGATATATGGTGCATAGCTCTCAAAGAGATGTACTATTTTATAGATCTTTACTTACGATATATCTTTTCACAGACTCTGCCTGCAGTATCCAATACTTTCTGCTGTTAACTCCAGTGTTTTTTAAAGTCCTTGTCACCATCAGTCAGCATTTACCTTAATGTATCCAGGAGTGGACCTGGAATATGAAAGCTACGTAAAATGTTTTCCACACGTTTATGAAAGCACCACAATAAGATACATGCGTTTAGGCATTAATCAGCACACAAGGTTCAAGATGTAAAAAAGCTGTGATGCTGAATTCAGCAAACCCAGAGTGAAGAAAATGATACAATTTAATGTCAAATCTGCACACAAACCTCATTCAACATGCAAACAGAATTTACAGAAACATTGTACAGAATCTGGGTTTGACTCTATGTGGAGCCATTCCAAAAACAAATAAAAATGCATTTCCTGGAGGAAAATTGTGTTGTTTCTGAATTGTCCACTTATGGATACAACTATTTCATAAAATTTAATGAATTCCAACCCTGTTTCACGGAATCCATGAGAATGTGATTCATTACGTCATACCAGAACATCAAGGTCATTCTAAGGCAAAAGAGGCGTATATTTTTTTTTACATATAAACATTGAGTGTGTGCCTATTTGATGATATACTGATTTATGCCTAATGGGTTAAGAGCAGCAGACTCACTGTAGGGTTAATGTGGTAGTGAATATAGCTATGCAGCTTGTTAATATAGCATGAACCGTTAATAATAATCAGTTCAATGCAAAATGTTCAACAAAGCATGTGATTAATTGTGTCAACCCTTAATGTTGCCTTATGCTTTTTGGAATTCAACAGAAATTATGATTATTTAACCAACAACTCCTTTGTACACATAATAACCCACATTTAATGAATGCACAGTATACAGTATCTGAAATATAAAATGTCAATAATATTTACTTCCAACGAAAAAATAAAAATACAAAGTTCATACCCTGACATAAAACTTGCTTGGCTACATGATGACACGAAGAAAGCAAAAACGGTGTACAGAGTTTGCATTTACAAAAAAAAAAAAAAAAAGCAAACTTTCTGGTAGCTCCAAGGTCACCAATGATTTTCAAAGATTTAATACAAAAACACCCCACAAAAGTATACACAACTGACATGATTGATCAGTTACAGTGCGCAAAAAAAAAACTACGCTTTGTAAAATGAGTATGACTGAGAGTTTGACAATAACACATTAATTGCAAAAATGTCCTTCAGGTGCCATTATGTTGCACTTTTTTCCTTCTGTTTCTTTTCATTGACCTTTTG
Organism: Carassius carassius; assembly: GCF_963082965.1. NCBI lineage: Eukaryota > Metazoa > Chordata > Actinopteri > Cypriniformes > Cyprinidae > Carassius > Carassius carassius. The sequence continues at coordinate 7,053,387 of NC_081764.1, forward strand.
TGTGAGCTTGTCCAACAAAATAAATTGTCCTTGGTCCATTATGCTGTACTCTGATTGTTTCCCTTGATTTCCATGGAGACCCTCTCCTTGCGTCCAGAGTATTCTCCGATAAAAGAGCCGTCCTCGTTGAAGTGAGCATCCTCGTCGCCGTACTCCACCATGCTGTCTCCGCTGTCCCCTCCTTTCAAGTCACAATTCAACGAATGCTGGCTGCTTTTCAGTGGTTTCTCATCATTATCACTGTGTAAGACATGGGAAACATAACTGAGTTTGGCTGTCTTTGTCTTTGTTATGTTTGATTGGTCTAATGCTAAACCAATACCTTCCTCTAGAAGATATAGAGGAGCTAGATAATATCATTATGAACTCACTCACATAAATTTGTTCCGAACCCATTTTCTTTTTTTATATATATATATAATCTTCTTTTTTCGATAATCTTCATGCAACTATTTCCATACAATTAATAATGACCTGTCAATCTCCAAAATGAATCAAAAAAGCATAATAAAGTATTAATTTATCCCACATGAGATTGACAGTCCATATGTGCATACTATTTCAGTTATACACACTGCTGTTTAAAAGTTTGGGGTCAGTAAAAACTAAACAAAACAAAATCGTGCCACTGAAGACTGGAAAAATGTCTGCTTTTAAAATAGGCTATATTTTATACAAATATTTATTTTATAAATATATTAAAATAATACAAATGTATATTTATTAATTAATAAAATAAATACAATAATAATTAGTAAAGTAATTTAGTAAAGTAAATGCAGCCTTTGTTTGCATAAGAGACTTATTTCAAAAACATAAAAAAGTCTTACTGACCCAAACGTTTGAATGGTAAGTCTTCTAAAGTCATATGCAAACTTTGTGTAATAAAAAAAATTAGAAATTTAAGGTGTGCTTTACTTATAATATAAAGAGGATACTGTTTAACCCTTTTTTTGTGCCCAACATTCAAAATCAATAATGTGTTTAACAAATAACAAATGTACTAATGGCATTTAAAAGTCAATTATAATATTCATTTTGACAAAGGGAATAATTGACAATAAATAATGACTTTGTCTGTTCCTTACACAAATCTGCTTGTCTTCAGAAGGCATGACATAGAAATAATAATAATAATAAAATAATAAAAAAATCCAGGTCCATAACAATATGAGGGTGAGTAAATAATAACAGAATTGCCATTATTGTGTGAACAACTCCTTTAAAATAGCAACAAAGAAACACTTAATTAATTGCCATTTCAAACACACCGTGCATGTGCCTATGAAACCACCAGCCTCACACTCAATGGAAGGACTAATATCATAGATGAATAAAAACTTATGCGATTCTGAAGGAGGATGGGTGCATTTGAGCATGCATTATCTTCACTCAAACTGTGAAGCTCATGCATTCACACACTGAATGACGTCTACATAAAACAGGCTTTGCGTTTCAAATAGTGGAACACAAGACGTCAGGCACATCTATAGTTCAGCCTTCATCATGAATACGTCTCGGATAACCTGCTTACAATATTTCAGATTAATAATTTTCACTATAAACACCATTCCTCAAAGAGAATGTTATCGGATCGCCGAATGATTAATGAAACAAGAAACACATTTTTTGCTGGCCTCAATAAGTGTCTTTCAACTAAACCAGATTGTTTACCATCATCTTACTGTGTAATTTTTTGTTCGCTTGATCTCAATACAAGGTGATCTTAATTTTTACTGTAAAGCCATTGTTTAAGTGCAAAATATTAAAGTGATACATGTGTACTAGCTACTCACAAAGCACCACATAAAACAGCAACACATCAGTGTCATCGATGTGTGAACAACACTGGTTTTGTTGTTATTGTTTAGCACATACGTGTGGTGGTTACTTTAGCTTGCTGCACGTCCAGAGCTCAGGCTGGTTTGGTGCTGGCTTTCGAACCAAAGAAAAAATGCACAAATTACAAGTAAATAGTGTCAGAGGTTGCCGTCATTCTGCCACTATGTGTGCAGTTAATCCTGGTGGTGGTCTGAAATACCTGTATTCACAGAAGGTATCATCATTTATGCCCTGGGACTCCAAGTCGGGGTGCAGGTCTTCTTTCTCTTTCACTGGATGAACAAAAGAGAGTGTTCTAAATTTAGAGACACTGTGTGTGAGTGTGAGTGTGTGCTCTTGTTTTTGTGACATATCAGGACACAACTCTGTATAATGACATGGGTATGACACAGGTATTATAAGGAGAGGGGGACTTATGAGGACATGACCCATGTTCCCATTTTTCAAAACGCTTATAAATCATACATAATGAGTTTTTTTGAGAAAGTAAAAATGCACAAAGTTTCCTGTGAGGGTTAGGTTTAGGTGTAGGGTTGGTGTAGGGCCATAGAATATACAGTTTCAAGGTAATTTAAGGTTAGCCTGTAGCTACGTTTCATACCAGCTGTTCCATCAATGTTTTTCATTCATTAAGATTATTATTATTAAAATTGTACTGCATCAGCAAGCACAACTGCAAGTTCATTTTAACACATGCAAATGAACAGACCTGGCTCATGCTGTTTCTGTACAGTAATTAGAAGAAATAAAATCACAGCTGTAAAGGTTACAACAGTTTAGAAGAACAACGTTATTAGGTAGAATCTTGACTCAAACCCAATTTACAGCCCCCAACGAAGATGCAAAATGTTCTAAATATAAGCGCGTTAACATGTTCCATGTGCTACAGTGATGATCGAGTTGTGAATGTGATTTACAATGATTTTCCATCTTACTTTCAGTGTGTTTTTTACTTCTTGTTAAACCTTTTGGCTTTATTATTCTTAAAAGAAAATCTTCAGACAGTTTGGACATTTGCTAGTGTTTTCTGACTGATTTTTAACAGATTCCATTCACATTCACAAAAAAACTCTGCAATTTTCTCCAGCAACTGATTTGGTTCATTGTGTGAGAGATTACCTGAGTACTTTCCACCTTTATTTCGGTTCACAAAGCATGCTATGAGCACTATAAGGTTGAGGAGAGCTATGGCACACATGAGCACGATGAACCAGGCCTGGTTGGAGTTGCCTCCATGAATGCTGGCCAGACCTGTGAGAGACAAAGCATTCTCTTAGTTTGACATTTCCTGAGGAAACTGCATTGAATATTGACATCCAGTTAGAACATCTTACGCTACATGAGAGACACCAGGCAAACTCTAGAATGGAAATGTGCAAATATAAATATTAAACTGCCAGGCTGTATGTCTAATTACTCAGTGCCAGAGGCTGATAAAGCATAATTCCTTTTATCAAATCCACAGAACACATGCTCTATGGACATGATGGCACACCACACATGACAATTTTATCACAGTATTTCGCTCGGAACTCTTGATGAGATGGGAAAAGAAGAGAAAAAGACAATTTTGCTTTGCATTTCCGTCATCTCGGAGACTGCGTTCTCCTCACCTTTAGCACTGGTCCTGATAACGTCTTCAAAAATACTAGAATTATCAACCCAGCTTTTAGTCATAAGACGCACTGTGTATTCAGTCCCAGGTTCGAGCCCTTCAATGACGTGGAAAGTCTTAGAAGAATTTAGTGCATTGGAAATCTTCCAGATACCTTCACCTACAGGATGTACATAGTGGGTGAAGTGGTATTAGTATACTAAGAAACCTGTACTATATATATACACATAATTATGTATATGGGGGGAGGTCAGATATGATTATGGCTGCCAAATTAATATGTTATACAATTAAAAGTAATACTTTATAAAAAGTAACACCATTGATAATTGAAACTATAGGTATTTGTAAATTCCATCAAGATTATATCACGTAATTTACAACAACAACAAATGTTGACAGCCTTAATAATTATATTTTATATTTATGCTATAAATTATTATTCTAAATCTATATATATCTACTCCTAAATCTACAATAATGCTCTAAAGATAAATCAGTAATTAACTTTTATCTTTTGATTGAATTTACTGTGACTACACAAACACTGTGGAAAATTTAGACAAGAGTGAGAAATACTATTGAAACTCAAGGTTTAATTTAGAAGAACAAGGATGGAGAACAGTTAGAAAAGCTTACGGTTATTCATTAAGGCAACATATAACTCTGACTCCGTCTGCTCTGTGCCTGGAATCCAGCTGATATTTGCAAAGTTGTGACTAACTGAGGTGCTAATATTCAACACAGCTGAGAAAAGAGAGAAATGACACAGCGGGTTAGTACTGTAAATGACATGAGGAAGGGTTGCTTGTTAGATGACTTGGAGAAGAAAGAGTGCCTTCTTTATTTTCTTTATGTTTGCTGTACTGTAATATATGATCTTTGCCAGACATCACTTCAAGGAAATTATGCTTATTGGCCTAACCTTATTTTTTGACTTGTAATGCATTTTCAATTTGTAATGGTCTGCAAAACAAAAAGGGATTTAAGGCCCATTCAAACCAAGGATGATTACTATAAAATTATATACATTTAAAAGACTACCAGAGTCCACACCGCAATTATAGCAATAACAGAACATTTTTCTGATGAACATTAAAACATTGACAGCCAATCAGAATCCATCCTGATTTAAAGGTATAAAGTTTATACAGTGGCAGACAACAAAACTGCAGCACATGCTTATAATAAACATACTGATAGTGTGCATGGGTGTGGATGTTAATATAGTTATCGTTATAGTCTTCTTTATCATTTAAGTTATTGTTCTGGGTGTGAACAGTTCTTAACATTGTCCTAACCAGGTGTGAAACCAGAGAAAATAATATATATATATATAGTTTAAGTTTTTACGTTTTTAAGTTTTTTTTTTACATCCTGTTTTTAAGCAGGTAACCCCACCCACAAGGAAATCTGATTGGTTTAAATTAAATTCCACATATAATATTGTGCAGCTTCATGTCAACTTGAAATTATCATAATACTAATAAAATAAATAAATACAAACATTTATTTGTTCACATCCTCAGATGAAATAATGTGCTTCAAATGGAAACACTCATAATAACTAATTCATAAATACATATGTTTCACTAGTACAGTATATGACATTACTAGTGAAGTTAGAAATGCTGGAGCACTCAAACTAATGCAAAATAATTACCAGTTTGACAAAGGCATTTTGTCAAACTGGTATTTAGGAGCTCATAATTACTGTAATTTTGTCATGTGAATAATACATGTGTTTTGAGTGGCTGGTAGTTTGTTGCATTGAAGAACATTTTTACTTTCATTGTGGTCAGACTAATTACTTGTCACTGGAAACCCAAGAGTCGCGGCTGGTTAGGACACAGTGCAAAGAAGTTAAAGTGATGGGTTGTCACAAACAAATGGCAGGTCTTCAGATGACAGAATGAATAGAAGAGTGGGGTTTAATTTCCATCAGAAACATAGCTGCGAGTCTCCTGTAATTAAATGACTAATTAACGACCTGTATAATGATGTGCTTGTTACACTGGGCGAAATAATAAGAAATAATAAGAGATCATTTTAGTCAGAGTCGCAGAGTAGTAATTACGCAGTCGCCAAATTCTGAGAGCTGCTGAAAGACCTGAATACAGTGTACACTGTTTCTATTCAGGAAGCCAAAAGTATTCGACTTGGACAATTGCTACCTACACGGTGTGCCGCCGGAGCTATATCAATCAGAGATAACTTGTGTTTTCATCACCTTCAGGTGTAGCAATTAGGCAGACTGTTGTCTGCTGTCAAAACTCATTACCACACATCTCAATCACACAACACCTCTCCCTTTGGGCAAAACATGCAAATGGAACACATTTATTCTCAGGCTCTTTTCAGGAATCCATCTGCACCGAAGGACTGCAGCTATCCTGCCCATCGCCCCATGCTTGAATGACATCCTCTAATCGTGATGCATTTCCATCCACCCTGTTATTGAAGAAACTGCGTTAATCATCGGTGTGGTGTGACACCTTTGCCTGACATAGAAATGATGCTATAAATATTGAGCGAGCTAGCTGGAGGTTTGTCAGTCTGCATCTGCTGCCACAGTGGGAGGGAGGAAAGCTCGTGCCACACGTGTCCTGCAAGTCTAGTCCCGAAAGCCACTTTTGTGGGGAAATTTAGCAACAGAATTTAAACGACTTCCCTTTATCCATTTAAAAGCCACTTCTGTGCTAAATCAGCACTATTCCTCAGTCCCCTGATAAGTCCCAACAAATCTGACATTGACACTTCATCCATAAATACAGTACACTACCGTTTGGGGTCAGTATTATTTGTATTTATTTTCTTATTTTAAAGTAACGAATACTTTATTCAGCAAGAACGTTTTCACTTGTGACAGAAAAGACTTTTTTACCAGACTTTTTTATTTATCCCAAAATTATATCACAATTTTTCAATAATTGACAATAATAGGAAATGTTTCTTGAGCATCAAATAAGCATATTAGAATGATTTCTGAAGGATGGACTGGAGTAATTATGCTGAAAATTAAGCTTTGTAAATTAAATTTTAATATATTATGATATAAAACCGCTGTAATAATATGCTACAGTATTACTGTTTTATTGTATTTTTGATCAAATAAATGGAACTTAGGTGATCATACTGTAAGAGACTTCTATCAGGTACATTAAAAAACAATCTTACCAACCCCAAACTTTTGAATATGTTTCTATTACAAAACTGAATATTTGTAGAGTTCACTAGCATAAAAGCTCAAATCGTTTATTATTTGTTTTTTACAAACTTGTTTTTGTGTGGATTAGTACCTATGGAAGAAAGAGTAACATTAGCCACAGGGGTAACAGTAGTTTTTCTTGGAGGAAATTGTGAGCCGGATTTTCCTGAAAAGAAAGAAAGTATTTTAAATGGTTTGAACTGTTGTAAGGTAGTGATGTGGCTTAGATATAGGTAGCCATGTGATGTACTAAATTAAATGATGCTAAATGAAATATAAAAATTGTCTATGTTAGCTGAACCACAGCATTATGCAATAAATATTTTGAATGGAACAGGATTGAATGGCCATGGCTAAATCAGTTAGTTTCAGTTACCAACATGACAGATGACAGGTTAATAGTGAGATTTATATAATTTAGCAAACACCTATGGAAGATGTATACTATCAGCTAGACTCACACAAGCACAGGGCCAAAAAAAAAGAAAAAAGAATTGATTAATTGACAAGAATCGATTACCCTATTATGACCACATGCATTTTCAAGATAGAGTCCTACATTACAATACAGCTACAATTGTATCTTCTAGTCTAGTGTGTTAGCTGTTTCTAGTGCTAAAGAAAACAGATGACTTCATACTGATGTTGAAAGAGGCCACATCTGTTGAGGCTGGCAAAACAAAAGCAATAAAGCAATGAAAAAGACATATTGCAAGGACGACAGAAAGACACTGAAATCAAGACAACTTTAGTTCATAAGACAGCTTGTTTAGAAGACAGCAGTGCCTGTTACTGAAGCATTAAAGCAAGAATGCAATAGCAAGAAGCTTGGAAAATTCCATTCCAAAGTATTTCAAAATATGATGTCATATTTTTAAATGTCACACCAGAAATATGAAACTATTAAAGAATGGGTTTGAAAGGCATATTGAATGTATCAGATGGCGATACCATGGTACGTGAGATGGAAATTAAGGTATTTCAAAGAATGTAATGGTTTCGTGGCCAAACACAGGATATTGCCATGGTAACATGTCAAGAACTTTTTACTTTTAAACTGCAACTGTAACTGAAATTTACTAGTCTGAAAGAATACATGATATGGATGCAAAAACCAAAATCTTAAAACTAACCAGTGCAGAAAAAAAAGGAATTAATGCGTTTTTTTTTTTTTTTTTTTTTGCAGTATTGTTGTTTGAGATTATATATTAGACGTATTAATTTACAATGGTATGTACATGGAAACCAAGCTATTTCAAATAATAGAATAGTTTCACCACGTTTCATGGCCAAAAAATTTAAATGGTATTGCCATGGTAATGTGCAGAAATACCATGATACTTTTATTATATTATCAATATTCTACTCCCAGTTGAACTTAAATGAAACACTTGTTATTAACTGTATTTGAAATCAGCTGATTTTCAGCAGCTGTTTCCCATTGACACATAAAGATATCTCCCCTCACATCACAGCACTCATTTGTTTTCTTGACTGTTTTCTATTACTCTGCCAAATACTGGAAATATGCCTTTGGATTTTCATCTCGATCATACTTCTTCCATAAACTTCCTTATGAACCCTCAGCGAAACAGAAATAAACAGCACTTTATAAACAATCTGCCAACTGCCGATGATAAGTATGGCAGCTTGAACCATTAATCATGATAAATGTGCTGTTAATTCACAGTTGTGTGTTTTTTTCTTTTAATATATATTTTTTATGTTGATTAGCAACTTATTTCTATGTCTGTATTAATAGCAATCCAACATTTCCATTCCCAAAGGCAACATATTATTTCTCCTTCCTTTTTGCAGGCAAGCTTTTCCCCCCGAATCAATAAGCGCTTGGTCTTCCAAGACAGTGATGAATGCAGCCCAGTCGCACACTGTTATGATATTGTTTAGCTATAAAGAAATTCTTAGATGGGCATATGAAAAGCTTGGTGAGATGGGAGGTCGAAATAATGTCCTCAGCATTCCCCGGGTCGATGCCCATAACTACACTGACTTGGTCATCCATGTCAGAAAGCCAGATTTCCTGTCCTTTGGAATGCCACAGGCTGACTCCCCCGAGACGCCCCCACCCCTGAACAGCTGCCACCCGTACTCACTCGCTTCAGTGACTGTGGTGCACTCCTCGCTGGCAGCTGGTCCGCACCCCATCCGCGTGCAACACCGTAGGTAAAACTTATATTTGCTCAGTGCTTCCAGATCCTGGAGGTGCAGCTTACTGCTGTCAGCAGTGATGTTGAGGGTAGTCAGAGAACCTGGTTCCTCTGTGTCATTTACTAAACAGGAAAATGAAACAGAGCATGCTATCAATGCAAGGTATGGTACATTTCTAAACAAATAAATAAAAATCCACACATTAGAATCCCTGGATAATTCAGCAAAGCGCCATGTGTTGTGTTGGTCGCTTAGCTGGACTGGCAGCAACAAGGCCATGTCATTGAAACATCAGATTGTTTAGTCAGCCAGAGGTCAAAATCATTTTTGTTTTATTTTTTTGACAGACACAGACACAGGATTCATACTTATGGTATGATGCAAAAGTATCACAATGTTATTTTGTGGACATGTCATGGCTAGTTTTTTTAATAAATACAGTTGCATCTCAATAAATTAGAATGTCGTGGAAAAGTTCATGTATTTCTGTAATTTAACTCAAATTGTGAAACTTGTGTATTAAAAAAATTAAATGCACACAGACCAAAGTAATTTAAGTATTTGTGTGATGAGTGGGGCGGGGCCGAGAGCCGTGGGAACGGAGCAAGGCCAGTGGAGTGATTGGGAAATGAGTGACACCTGCTCCACTCGCCAGTATCGTGTCCCACGGTGGAGATCGGAAGGATACAAAAGAGGAGCGACGACCAGGCCTAGACTTTATTTTGTGTTTTGTTTTTGTTTGTGCGCGACAGTCATCCGCGAGGGGCTGTCACACTGTTTTGTGTTTATTTGGTTATTAAAGTTTTCAGTTTGAATGTCCGCCAGTACCCGCCTCCTTCTTCCCTGTGATGATGAAGTTTAAAAATTGTTACAATTTGGTTCTTTTAATTGTGGTGATTTTGGTTCACATTTAACAAAAACCCACCAATTCAACAAATTATAATATGGTGACATGCTAATCAGCTAATCAACTAAAAACACCTGCAAAGGTTTCTTGAGCCTTCAAAATTGTCTCTCAGTTTGGTTCACTAGGCAAACAATCATGGGGAAGACTGCTGATCTGACAGTTATCCACAAGACAATTGTTGACACCCTTCATAAGGAGGGTAAGCCACAAACATTCATTGCCAAAGAAGCTGGCTGTTCACAGAGTGCTGTATCCAAGCATGTTAATAGAAAGTTGAGTGGAAGGAAAAAGTGTGGAAGAAAAAGATGAACAACCAACCGAGAGAAACGCAGCATTATGAGGATTGTCAAGCAAAATTATTTTATTTCATTATGCAGCTCATTATGCAGGCCTTTGTCTTCTTAGGTGTAAATCACAATGATATTCATGATAGTTGACACCTACTCGCATATGAGTTTTACAAACAAAAAGTGTCTTAGAACATTTAAAACTTCTCCAGGCCCCCAAAATACCCTTAGACCTCAGAGGGTTAAATCTACAAAACGCAAAGAGACAAAGTAAAAAAAAAAAAAACACATTCATTGTGTATATAGGGTAGTTACTTTCCACTAACGTTTTCAGACATTATGGAAGCAAAATAACCCAAAATCTCTAAATTGTGTATAGCATAAAAAACAATTTATTGGCATTAAATATTTTGACACAAACCAGATTTTCTCTCTTATTTGCATCCACTCATGTCAAACCACTTTGCATTAATAACCCTGGCAAGAACTGCAGATGACCTTTCACACATCACAGCAAGGGACGAGCTTTATTTACATATGGTCTACACACATAAGCATGTGTGCATTTGAAAGTAGCTGTCAGTCGGTCAGGAAACAATTGTGTACTGAATTGGGTACAACCAATTAAATCATAATTTCTAATCCATGTGCTCATGATGTGTTATTTAGCTATTTTGCTTATGTTGTTTAAATAGGTTTTTATCTGCACTGCAACATGTCCCCCTTTCCTACCAATATTTCCCACTTTTTTTCAAACCAAAATCTGAATCCTCCATAATTCACTGTGTGAATTGTAAACTTTGTGCGATTTTAGCATAGTTGGATCTAGCTGCTGGCCATCTGTGCAGTGGCTCTTTAATCCCAGTTGCTATTTTCCATTTGATGGGTACAGCTGTGTGCTCTCTTGCCAGCATTTTACACATCGCTTTCTTCAAGGGGACTTCAATGAGCCCACTTCAAAGGAAGCACAATGGTTTAAGCAAGCTCTCCTGATGAAAATGTAGTTTCTTTTAATACGAAACCTGACACTTGGCCTCAATGATCAGCCGCAGCATCAAACACAATTAGCTGACGAGGCCTCCCAGACTGTATGCATCATAATCAGGTTCGTCATCATTCCTGCTGGGATCTGGTTGCATGTTGAATGGTGCACACGCGCAGCCTGGTGTTATACTGTGATATGATGCATGTAGAACAGCATAGAGTGCGAGAAAAGGTGTCGGCTTGATCACAATGGAATACCCGGTCATAAATGTCTTTTCATTTAATTTTCATTTCATGTACAGTAGACCAGGGTTTCCCAGACTGGGGTTTGTGAGGGAACTGCAGGGAGTTCAAAAAGCTAATAATTCATTAAACCATACAAAAAAATATATATATACAAATAAAACCATTTAAAATAAAAACATATTGAAATACATTGCTTACTAAAAATACTTAAATGTTTTGTTTTGTTAACCTGCATGTCATGTGACCACTAAGTGCCATAAAATAACTTAATAAATTATTTAAATATTAACAAAAAATCCCAGGGGTTACTTCAAGTAAATATTTTAGGTCAAACTGGTTTGGCCAACAAAAAAATATTGCAATCCCAGGACCAGACAACGAGCAGATCTTATATTTCTTGGAAAAATTAAGGGAAACCAACTTAAAAAAAAAAAGAATTTCCCTAGGGCCATAAAAACAATCTGAAAAGAGGCAGTGTAGCACAATGTAAAACTTATTAACTTTGCTCATAAATATTAATTTCATGTGGTTGTTCACACAGTAGTCTAACTGATGTGACTTTAAGTAGGAACATACTGCAATAAAATTCTTTTTATAGTATGTAACACGATTTTTCATTATTTATTTTTTTTATGTTTCTTCTATATATATTATAGTCACTTATTTATTTTAGATATTTAAGATATTATAACTGGAAAAGAAATAAAAAATACTAATTAAAACTTATTGCAGTGTAGAAGCCATAGTATTAAAAAGTGCTGCTGATGCTTGCATGCAGGATTACAGTGCCGTCTGATTAGTCTAAATGTGTTTGATATGGTTAGCTACAATTAATCTTAATTTGACCATTACATTTTAAATATCAAAATCTTTATTTAAAAAAAAAAATCCCTTGATATTTACAGATATGCTTCACAATGTTTTGCTTTTCCTTATAGTGCATCACTTAACTATTAGTACGATGTGCATTGTTAGCCTTCTACGTTTATGTAATCAGCAGTGTTTCTCACTGTAAATCCTAATTAAAATCAAACCATACTCTAATAGCATGCAGTAAATAGGTGTTTAATTCACTAGTGTGTCTTCAATTCGATATAACAGGACCTGTATAATAAAAACAAGCAAATTGAGTGAGGCAACTTTAACAAGTCAAAGTAATTGTTTCCCATAAATCATTTAGCAAATATACAACTGCGTCTTATTGAGGTCCTGTGCAGTTATTTTCATAACACTGTAGTCCCTGTTGAATAGAAGATGCAGCTGCCAACCCTAAGGTAGGTGGCACAACAATATCTCCTAGTGGTGAGACATAGGCATCACTCGATGTAATGAGACATGAATCAACAAAGAGCACTTTGCTGTTTTTGTATGTCCAAATCCTCATCTGCATCACAGACAACATGCTGACACAGGGCAATAGCTTTTTTATGCTCTCTGTGGCAAACAAAATTTACTTTCTGTACTCTAGCACTTTAAATGACATAAACTGAGTCTAAAAACATTCAATACAAATCCAGTGGTTTGTGGTATCACTGTAGAATCACTGTAATGACCAATAATGCAGCTGTGTCATGGACCACATGAAAAACGAATATCAGAAATAAAAGCTGTTTACGCAAACCCCAGAACATAACCCTCACAGCAAGATGCAGACATTTATAGCGATGGTTATGAGCAAATTAGAAATGCAGTGTTCACATACTTAGCTGATACTGGAAGATGTAGCCAGTTATGACTCCATTTGCATCAACTGGAGGAGACCAGGTCAAAGTGACCTCATGATTTTGGATGTTTGTAACACTGAGAGCAGACACTTGACCAGGAACTGAAGAAAGGGAAATGAAAGAAAGAATTGACAGATATATTAATAATTTAAAGGAACATTTCACCCAAAAATGGTCATTATTATTAATTTGTTCATTCCAGAACTTTGCGACTTTCTTTCTTCCATGAAAGACATCTTTCCCTACATCAAAGGTCTCACATTTCATTTGCATTTCTAAGTATTCAAACTTGTTTCCAAATATTCTAGTCACTTGACATGTGACTAGAATGGTCTCATGACAAACCAGAACCAACTGCTGGATCCCAATTAACCTACTTATACAATGATCCTAAAATATGTACTCTTTTTCTGAAGAAAAACAAATACATAATAATAATTTTGGAAATATCAACAATTGGGAAATATTTGTCATAATTGCATATTTCCCGGACCTCACTGTCGTCTTGTTAGGTGCATCCTGATACCATTAAAACTGCCCTGTCAATCATCCTGTCACTGTCAACATATTTAATTTCATTTAATTTCCTACAATTCTGGAGAAAAAAATAATGTTGCATGTTGATCTGCCAGTCAGTAACTTGTGCATGATGCAAGTTAATGACCAAACATATCTTTATAAATGTTCACAAACTTGTTGCAAATGAAATATAATGTGAATAAATTGCTTTTTTTGCGTTATGATAGATATTGATTATTAATCAGTCATACACCCTTGTCTAAACATCCCTACTTAACCATCAGTCTCACACTGACATGATTTTTAACACTCTTTTTCTTAATTGTAGTTTGCAGCAAACTACGATTTGGGACACACAAATTCTTATTTTGAATACTATTTAGTGATGTATAGTGTGCAAACTGGAACATAGCATGTATTTTAAGGTAAACTAAAGGCTGGACACACTATTCGACTTTTAGAATTGGAAAAAAAATTAACTTAACACTAGGCATCATACACTTGCTGACCTGAAACTGGTTACATAGAACAACTGTGCATTATACTGTGTACACTAAACAACTGAGGATTACACACTATCAGAATTTTTAAGTTGTTTCTAAAATAATAAGCTCACACAGAAACATGACAAATGAAAACAATGTGTGTTCTAAAGTAGGCTCTAAATATGAAATGTATTCGAAACGCTTCAGCTGGACAGATAGTCTGAATCTAAAAAGAATCAGAGTCTGTGTTTAAAGTACATTATGTGATTTTCTGTGAAATCTATCAAATCCGACTGGCTAAAACCTGCAGACTAGCTCTGACTTTCATCAATTAGCGTCTACTCATCCAGACTGCAAATCCAAATGTGCTATGTTTAGCTCAAGTGTTCACACGTCCTCTCCTCACTCACCTCCCTCAGGTGTTTTGAAGCTGACCGGATGACTGCCAGGTCCGTTTCCTCTGCTGTTAAAGGCCATGACAATGAGGCTGTATTCAGAGAACGGCTTAAGCCCTGTGACCACCGCATGGTTCCTCTCGCCTGAGAATGTCAATGTGTGTTTGTCACCATGTGTTTTCTTTGAGCCCAGCAGACTACGAAGCCTCCAAAAGCGTATCTGTAAGTACATGAGGTTAGATTAGCCCACAGGTAGTGAAAAACAGCTGATGAGTAAAATACCACCATTGAGTAATACATGTGGATAGCTTTGACAGCTTGCAGGGAAACAAGAAGAGCTTCAAGGTCAAAAAAGGGGTCACTGGCCTTTAAACCATGGCTTCAAAGCAAAACACATGTTGGTGCGGAATTACCCTGTAGCCCCCCAGATGTCCATTGAGTTTGTCCTTGTGAACATGGTCCCATCTGACCTCCACCATGGTGTTGTTGTTCATCACTTCTACGGCTACATCCTCTGGAGCCGCTGAGGGGACTATGGACGAATAACATGCAAATTAAATATTACAAATAGCTCGATATAGCTGCCTTAAAATTGCACTGCTCCTAAATCAAGGAAATGCCAGTGAATTAGATTCAGCTATATCCATGAAACAGGCACCATGAAATGAGGAGTAATTTTGTGGGTAATCATGGGAAAAAGTGTGGTGGGGGTAATAGTTGTTTATGTGGAATTGTGGACTATAATATTTTTTATGCTTTGTAACTACATTTCGTTTTCAAACACTTGGCAAATTATATACTACAGTGATTTACCAAACACAATCTAAGTAATCTCACAATCTCACCATGACACTTGCTAATGGGAAGACATTTTTGATTATAATGGAATAAAACCTTGTAAACACCAGTGTTGGGGAAGCAACATTAAAACTCTACCTTGCCAAGCTAAGCTACAATTACATTTTAAATATATAACATATATCCTATAATTAACCTAGCTACACTGATGGAAGCTATATATTTTTAAATTATAACTATATAACTACTCGGGTTGGAAACAAGATCCACTTTTTAAACACTTGTATTATTAACAGCCCTAATGCAATATTTGAAAACCCTCATAATGCATTTGGGTAAGTTTTAAAAAAAAAATCATAGTTTTTAGTATGTGAACCAAACTTGTTTAAATACTATCAAAATACATTTCATTTAATGTATGTTTTTAAAATATCACCATGTAAACATTTTGCGTTTGGGTCTATTTTGACCCAGTTTTCAACATGACTGTTGTTGTTTTTTCAAAAGAGTTATATTTGTCTCAAACATACTATTGTTAACTATAATGCTTATTGCAGAATGAAAATGTGATAATCTTAAAGTGAACATTTATGTTAGTAAAATATTTATTACATAAAGCACATTCTAGAATAATAGATAAGCTGATTTGTTATTATATATAATATATATTATAAACGTGTGTTAATACACACACACACACACTCACACACATATGTGTGTGTGTGTGTGTGTGTGTTAGATTTCATAAATTTAAAAAAAGATTTAGCAGTCATAAGTGTTAATATCACAAATATACTCTGACTGAATTTCGTTAAAAATTGAATAGAAATCAATGCTAATCAATGGGAATCAATAGTTTGGTTACCAACATTCTTCCAAAAAACTTATTTTGTGTTCTGCAGATGAAAACAAATACAAACAGGTTTGTAATCAGATGAAGTTGAGAAAATGAAGACAGAATTATTATTAATATTATTATTATTTATTTTTATGTGTGGCCCATCTTTTTAAAAGTATTACAATAATCCTTAATAGAACAATTAAGGAATCTGAAAAGATAAATCTCTGTCATGCAGGGATTCAAACACATGACTCATTTCTGAATATTTTTTCCACATGAACCTTCAGAATGAAGTGGTTCACTAGAATGAATCATCCTTTCATTTTATCAGCTTGATTACACACAAACAGCAATTTAACATTCATTCACTACATTTAGCTGGTTACTCACGAAGACGGGCAAATAAGATAAGATAGAAATAAAAAAGAAGGAGAGACTGCAAAGAAAAGGGGACTAAACTAATCGTACTGCACAGAGATGTAGTGACCTGAGATAACATCGGGATGGCAACTCCAAAAGAAAACTGATGGCAAGAGAATAATTATAGCCACAAATGTAAATACATCATAGCCATGATAACATTACATTTGTTAGTCTACAAAGACTCTGAATAAGGAAATCATTCCCGCTTGTGCAATTTAATATCCTCAATAAGGCACAACAAATCGGTATATCAGTGCTACTGTTTGGATGTAGTGTAAAGGCAAGAAGGTATTTCATCAGTATTTTCTGTCCTCTATTTTTATGGTTCTTCTCGTCACACATGTACTGCACTTTTGCTGGGGTGGTGGGGTATGTGTTAACATTTACAGGCAATGTTTCTTTGCAATGTAATAAGACCCTTACAGACAAACAAAAGGTTAGGAAAAAAATAAGATGCATCTTTCAGAATCTTCACCTGCTTTGTATGCTCTCAAAGGTAAAGATGCACAATGCTTTGACAGTGAGTGAAATGTCAATGGCATTGGTTTATTTGAATGCATGCTCAGCTCCACAGTTCAGACACAATGGAAGTTGCTCCTACTTACAATCCTCTCCTGAGTACGCTGTTATTATTTTAGGATCCGGACCCCATCCTGCATGGTTCTTGGCCTGGATTTTTATCTCGTAAAGGACGAACGTTGGGGTGTTTTTAACAATGAACGAGTGCCTCTTCACCATGTGCTCTGTCCAGTCCTCTCCAGTGCCTTGTCTTCTGTAGCTTACTTTGTACTCCAGACCAGGCCCGTTGTGTTCAATAGGTGACAGTGGCTGTGACAGCACAACGAAAGAGCTCAGTTCATTTGACAGAAACAGTAAATCAAAGGAAATATTATTTGGTGAGCACTTGGTGTTTTTATTGTCTCATCCTCACAGTGCACGCTCACAGACCATTTGTTGCTGACTGTATGATGAATATTGCACACAAAAAAATGAAAAAAACTGCCAGAAATCAACATTTGCAATTAGACTGGGTGGCTTTACTCAGTTACTTACTCCATAGTAAGGGTGCACGTTTATCAGCTTGAGTTTAAATAATGAGCAATTCTTAGGAAGAATTAGAGATGGTTTGCTCAATATGGTTAGTAGCTACCTGCATATAGAAATGTACATTCATGCTTTGTTTGTTAAGTCTGAGAAATAAGCATGTGAAATACTGTAATATGTTAATTATTCTTTATAAGTTTGAGGTTGGTAATGTTTTTGATAGACGTTTCTTATGCTCACCAAAATACAGTAAAAACAGGGGGAGTCGTGGCCTAATGGTTAGAGAGTCGGACTCCCAATCGAAAGGTTGTGAGTTCGAGTCCCGTGCCGGCAGGAATTGTGGGTGGGGGGAGTGCATGTACAGTTCTCTCTCCACCTTCAATACCACGACTTAGGTGCCCTTGAGCAAGGCATCGAACCCCCAACTGCTCCCCGGGCGCCGCAGCATAAATGGCTGCCCACTGCTCCGGGTGTGTGCTCACAGTGTGTGTGTGTTCACTGCTCTGTGTGTGTGTGCACTTCGGATGGGTTAAATGCAGAGCACAAATTCTGAGGATGGGTCACCATACTTGGCTGAATGTCACGTCACTTTCACTTTCACTTTTTTTCACTTTCAGTAATGAAATAGTATTGCAATTTAAAATAATTATTCCATTTGAATAATTCAGTTGAATTATTTCATTTCAAATACATTTGAAAATTAAATGTATTTCTGTGAAGGCAAAGCTGAATTTTCAGCAGCCATTACTCCAGTCTTTAGTGTTAGACAATCTTTCAGAAATCATATTTAATGTGCTGATATTTCTCATGGAACATTTCCTTTGTTGATATTCCCTAAACTTTTGAACGGTGGTATTTTATTTAATAATTTTTCACATTATTTGTTTTAATTTTATAATTCATTGATTTTATAATAATTTTTTATTATTGTGGTAACTGCTCCAGAATGTTCAGTGCTTATAAACCTGGTTAATTGCCAATGATTTATCATGATGTCAAGCATTATAACAATTGACTTTCATTAACAAAGCTCTAAGGTACAGCAGATAACTATGAATTTATGTATCTTTTTCCTTTGACTATTTAATCACAGACCGACCCTGGGTTCCTTTTGATGGGAACCTGTGTCCAGAAAGATCCATTTCAGCAGGGCTTTGTAACTTTCTCAACAGCATGGCAATAAAGATAGCCGTGTTTTGCTATGCAAAAACTGCTATCTCAGGAAATACGCTTATCGATAATTGGAACCTAACAACTGACACTGTTAGTTTGCTTTCCCCCTCTGTGAACTAAATGAAGTTCTGTATTTGAGAGCCCTTCTTTATCTGTGCAGCCCTTCCAGTGCTTTGAACGTTAGATATTCCTGAAGACTACTGGAAATGAACAGTTAGCATCATACCTCCCAGTTGAGATCCATTTCATGTGGCAAATGACCTTCGATCTTGATATTTTCTGGGTTTTTGTCGGGTGCTTTGGAAAGAGCAGAAATGTGGATTTTGTTGGAGATTAAATTGTTAGTGGAAGAAAGAAAAATGGCCTGTGAAAAGACTGGAGCTTAAATGACAGGGAAAATCAATTATCTCACAAGTTTGAATGTTTTAAAGTACAGTTGGTGATGAGGTTGGCCTCACTGCTATATGTAAATGTGACGTGTTTATGAGAAACAGTGGGAGAGCTCATAGATACCTGATGCTGGAGTTTTGTATCTTTCAGTGGCTTGGCTTGGCCGACCTCTTCCCACATCATTGGTGGCGGAGACTCTAAATCGGTAGTCTATGAGTCCATTAAGATTCAGGAGAGCGAAGTGGTGGTTTCCCGGCACTCTCATCATCTCCCTCCAGATGCCCGGCTCATGTTGGCTTTCCTCAAACTCTATAACAAACTCTGCACAAGGTTTAAAATTGGAACTGGAGTCAGCACAGACAACATTTTAATAAAGTGGCTTTACTCAGGAAATATTCTTTACATTGACTTATTCAAACTGACTACATTAGGTTACACCAATGAAAATTGTTGTTAAAGGTTAGATCAGGTAGAAAACAGACCTTACAGTAACAGAATCAAAATTTCTGCCCTTTTACAGTGCATGAGCAAAATTAATCTGTCCATAAACTGCATCTCAGTGTAGCTGTGTGGCATCTATTTTGTATGATACCTTGTAACGCCTTAAATTTACATAAAATTTAAATTTCATTTTACACTGTCAGTATGATTTTTTTTTTGTGGTTTTGAAAGAAAATTAAACCTTTATTCAGAAAGAAATAAAAAAAAAAGTGACAGTAAAAGATACTCATTTTAAAATAAAATCTTTTCTGTTGAACTTTGAGTTTGTCATAAAATCCAGAAAGAAAATATTAAGAAAAGAAAAAAATTCCACAAAAATATTAAGCATCACAAATGTTTTCAACAATGAAATTATAAACCATGTTTCTTAAGCATCAAATCAGCTTATTAGAAAGATTTCTGAAGGATCATATGACATTAAAGACTGGAGTAATGATGCAAAAATTTAGCTTTGCCTCAAAGGATTAAATTATTCTTTAAAATATATTCAGATAGAAAAGACTCACTTTAAATTGTAATAATATTCCACAGTAGTATTGATTTTACAGTATTTTTTCACTGCATCCAAGTTTAGTAATACAGTGTATGGAGAATATGGGTGTTATGACTATATTACTAGTAATGGAGCTGTTATGGTCATCTCCTGGAATCCATTGTAGTTTCACACTTCTGCCATTATGTTCGGAAAGGATCACATCCTCTGGAGGATCAGGAACATCTAAGGAAACAACAAACTTTATTTAGGGCTCTCAATCGATTAAGTATCTCGAGTTCAATCAGATTCATTACATGATATTGTTGCTTTTTTTGTTTTTGTGGCCATTTTATAGATATTTTGAAGACAGTTGGAGAAATGAAGAAAATGACAGGGAGGAGAGGAAGGTTGGGGCTGGGAAATGACTCCAGCTGGTTTCAAACATGTCAGAGCTCATGCAGTACCTGCCATGTCATGTCTCCAGCTAGTGTATTTGTACAAATACTATGTGGTGCTGTCTTATTAAGTGTATAATTCCAGCTGTGGAGCAGCAGATAGCTGAATCCCACCAGTGTCGTGTGCTGAACCCAATTCAGCCCTCAAAGTGTCTGTCTATCTTTACTTTCCTCAACCATAAAGACAAAAATAGTACATAACTCACCCACAACTGAAAGCTGTGCAACTGCCATGTCCTGGTCGACTGGTGTTCTGGCCACACAGACATAAAAGCCCTGGTCTCCAAAGCTCACATTAATGATTTTAAGCACTCCTTCGTCTAGGATATATCTACAGACACCAGCAAAGACACTGGTTAGACAGCTCTGACATTCACTATTGTAGAAGAATGACATCCTGTTGTATCTCACCGCGCGTTCTCACTGCCGTTGAGGGCCATGCCATCTTTTTCCCAGAGGATCTCAAAGTCATCACCAGTGGAGGGATCGAACTCTGCCTGGCATGAAAACTGGATAGTAGTTCCGGCCAAAACCCTCAAATCGTGCGGAGGATCGATTATTCTGGTGGGATCTGACAGGGAAAACGAGTTATTTTGGATTATATGGATTAACTAAATTGAATGATTTTTCTGAATCTAGTAAACAAACTGATTTACAAAAGAGTATCTGTTTCTCTTACCTTTGACTTCAAGTGTTGCAGCAATGGTAACTTTGCCCTCCGTGTTTTGAGCAAAACAAGAATACTCCCCCATGTCCTCTTTCATCACCTTGTGGATCTCCAGCGAACCATTCTTATAAACAGAAAACCTTTCTCCTTCCACTGAATTGGCACTGTCAGTTTTACTCCTGTGCAACCATAAACCAACCGTGTCATTTTGAGACAACAACATCAACCTTTTGCATAATAGTGTTTGCATGTTTTTCTGAAGTCTAAGAAATAAAAATAAAAAATAATTAATTAATAACTCCACCTAAAATCCTGTAAACCACAATAATCCAAATAGACTAAAAAGGTTGCAGGTCATTTTTGCTACTTTTTGCTAAAATATGTCACAGGATACAAAACGTACATTATTTAATAGTTTTAACTCTGCTTAGTGTGTAAGGCACAGAACTTTTAAAATACAACATTTTTTTTTTTTTTTAGAAATACTGGCATTCAAACGTTTACAGTCAGTGAGATTCTAAATAAATAATACAACTTTTTTTTTTCTCAGCAAGGACACTTTAAATTGATCAAAAGGATAAATATTGTTTATGCTTTAAATAAATGCTGTTATTTTGAACTGAAAAAAATTATAAGAATAATTGTTTATGTTTTAAATAAATGCTGTTATTTTGAACTGAAAAAAAAAATGGTCCCACAGTCAACACTTCTGCTGTCTGCATTAACTTATAACAGTAGCATACTTACAGATCCACATTACCTCATTATCACAGTGCTGAACACAGCCTGAGGGCCCACCCATGAGTAAACTGCTTCACAAGGGTGAAACCACACAATAGAGGCTCTAGCACTACAACACTAACACCTATAGAGCCATGCTGCCCCTGCTGGCCTAAGCAAACACATCCACTACAGCAGGCTCTACAAGTACATAATATTGGGCTCTACTCACCATGTAATACTGGATGCTGGTGAGCTGAATACCTTACAGTGCATGACCACACCTTTCCCATCCACTGCCATATATTGCAGATTGTTTTCTGTTAAGATCAGGGGCTGGATGTCTGGGGAAAGAGTTATCAGCATTGCACCATTAAACCATTATGACAAAATACGATTGGATTAATCTCTTTATCTCTCATCTTGTGATGCACATTTTTATCAGTTTAATAAAAAATATCCTTGGAAAAGCAGATTCCTGCTCTATCAGGAGAGGTAAGTGGGTTCACGCAGGGTTATGGAGAGAGAATTGAGATATGTTTTTTTCTGATTCTGTATTAAATTAAAATTTTCTGTGTGTATATATATATATATATATATATATATATATATATATATATATATATATATGGTGCTATGGTAACTCATGGTGTTTCTGTGAGATTTTTGTTTTGTCAAGAATGAATGAAACCAAAAGCATCTCATAAGAATCCACTACTGAAACGAATACTGCCATGGGTCTCCCTTTAAAAGGGTGGAGACACTGCCCTGTATCATATTTGCTAATGAATCCAATGTTTCTTGCTCATTTCTGGAATTGCCTGTTTTGCTCAAGCATGTTACACTTTCTCACAAAACGTGCATTTTGTAGCATTTTTGCTTTTGACAACCATTCGTTTGTCTTGTATTATCCCTTAATCAACAGAAAAACCGCCACAAAGACATGATTCCTATCTTCCTATGAACCAAGTTACAACTATTTCTTCTGTTCTCAGTTTATTTTCATATGGATGGATGATTCTAATGACATTTTATGCTTAATCCTGATTACCACATTGTCTTCTACTTAAATTATAAAATTATAAATTTTGAATAATTATTTATGTCATTAAAATCATGCAGCATTTAATAGTTTTTGTTATTTGTATATGTCCATTAAAGCTATATACAATATATATATATATATATATATATATATATATATATTCTTGTTTTTTATCTTTGCATTATAAAATTAAAAATTAAAATTAAAAAATATTAGGCCTTTTGCAAATCATCAAAAATTAATTTTTATCTAAAACTGGTAAGACAGCATATTTTGTTCATGAACAAATGCAAATCCATTACAGCCGTGTACAGTTTACTTACTCATAATCATGATGTTGGCATTGACTAGGATGGTTCCGTGTCTGTTTGTGGCCTCACACTGGTAAACAGCACTGTTTTCGGGCTTTGCGTTGTGGATGGAAATGGTGCCATCTTTTAAGACCTTCCTATTGGATGTTGGGACCTCTGAAATATAAAAATAGAAAATATAGGTTAAATGATTTGTAAAAGTACAGTATGGTAGGATGCAATTGTATACAGAACTGTGTCCCTAATCACACACCTTTTAAAAATATAATACTGTAAAATGATTATTCTAAGTAAATAGATTAATTTACACACACAGAAACATTGGTGACACCTAATTGTAATTTTCATTAACAAACATTATGACATTATTTTATAGGCCATTTAGAAAGCCATTTTGAAGTAAGTTGGCACAATAACTTGAAATCAGTATAATCATAATTTTTCAGTTATTTGAAACAGGAATTAGGAATGTTTACCATTCAGCAGTCGGCCGTTGACCCTCCATACAACACTAGGTTGAGGATTTGCTTTCACAACACACCTGATCACCACATCAGCTCCAATCGTCACCAACTGGCTTTGAGGTTCAATCTCGAACTCAGGAGGCTCTGTTCATGCAGAAGAATCAAGTCATATATTACACACATGACATAATTCTGATTAGTCAATCGTGGCATTCAGCAGTCAGATATTTCTTAATAATCACCGATGTTTGAACACAAACAGTTGTTAAAGGTCAAGATGGAGTGTGTGGAAGAAATGTGGCCTAAACTTTCTTGTTGCTTGAAAATGTAGATATATCTGTGTTAAATTCAATATGGTGTTTACCAAGACTAAGGTCTATATTGGAAAAAATACAGACAATGTGATGAAAATACAAAAACACTAAATATAATGTTATCTGATATCAACTATGAATGGTAATCTGTCATATGTATGCACAATTGTTCTCTCGATAACCTGAAAATTATTATTTATGATCCATAAAATTATCATTTTGTCCTTTGTATCATGTTAGGACTCTATGGTCTGGTTTCACAGACAGGGCTTAGACGAAGCCAAGATAAGGCCATAGCTCAATTAGGACAGTCTTGCAAGCATCCTTCATCTTTGGACAGAAGATGGCGCTCTTTTAACATAAAGAGTGACTTGAAATGCAGACATGATATTGAAACCATTAATAAAGCAACACTGGCACATTTACTGTGGTTACATTATGAAATTAATGTGATCAATAATGCGACTCACCCTCTACTGAAACATGGAAATAATGCACAACCTCTCCATGGGGATTTTTGGCTTCACACATATATGTCCCTTCATCCTCCTCATTCACCATCTCAATAGTAAGCAACTTCCCATGACTCTCCACCACGGCCCTTTCCGGAAGCTTGTGGGAACCTATTTTTACCCACTCAACCTTTGGTGTGGGGCTGAAAGACAGAAACAATCAAAACATTTTAAAGTCTAACAATACAGTTTTGTGAACTTAATAATTTATAAGTATTTTGATGCATTAGCTCTTAATTGCAAAATAATTGTACAAAAGAATAATTTAAACATTCCTACTAGATTTCAAATGCATTTGAAGTGGAATAATTGCAATGAATGTCAAGCTCCTAACTGGATTAACAAATAAACTGAACTGATAAAACAAATTAGACAATACTGATACTTACAAGCCCTCTGCAATACACTCCAACTGAAGATCTTTGTCTTTCACCAGATATGTATGAGACTCCTTTCCTGTGGGCGTCAGTAGACTGGGCTTCCTCTCCAAGAGAGAGTTTGCTTTATAACAGTGAAAAGATTAAGCATGAAAAATAATAATATAATATAATATAATATAATATAATATAATATAATATAATATAATATAATATAATATAATATAATATAATATAATATAATATAATATAATATAATAAATATAATATAATATAATAGTAGCGTTTTATCAAGTTGTCTCAGGTGTTTTGATTAAAATGTTTAATTTCTACACAACTAGCATTACCAAAAAGAACTGCGAAAATACAGTTTTATATAAATGATTCAAGAAAGTGCTGTAAAACACAAAAAAATACATAAATAAATAACACACATCTGATCCAATACAGAGAATGAGTCATGGATGTATCTATGAATTATTCCCATTAGTTTATTACAGAAAACCTTTGAGATTTCCAAATCTAGGCTAAAGAGTAGGCAAGTATGATGTGACATGGAATGAAATAATTAATCAAAACTAACTAAAAACAAAGAAGCTGTTCTATGCCCATGAAGCGTCCCTGATGAATGTCACTCACCATAGCCTCTGCTGCTACCAGAGTCTGAGTCCTTCATTAACTTGTCTTGGACGAAGAAATGGAGACAAATAAAATATGTGTGGCAAATGCAATAACAGCTAAAACAATAGATAATATGGATATGAAATACACAAACAAGTCTTCAATTGAAGTATCAGCAAACTTTGCTGAAGTCAAGCAAGTGCTTGGAGATTGACTACATGAGAAACTGGGGGGATGTAGCAAATGCACATGAACGACATCTGAAATCGATGCTGGTCATGTAAAGAAATGATCACGTTATGCAATCAAACTCTTGAAATTAGTATTTCAACGTACTGCTTTTGACCACAACAGACATGGCAGTTTTCTGAACGATGGTTCGAATGCGTGGGAAGGCAGCAAAGCAGCAGTAATCTCTACGACTGTCGGTCTCAATGGCATTTGAGAAGTACAGGTTCCCGTTGAGACCCATTGATACTCTTTCGTCCTGCTCGATGTGCTGTAGACCTGTGATGTTTTACAGAAATTAAAAAAAAAACAAAAAAAACAAATAAAGCTCAAACCTTTTTTAGCTTAGTTAGAGAGATATTACAGCAACACTTTGATTAATTTAATGAACATTAATAGATGTGGACATGGGATAGCTCAGCCTGTTCTCATCCCAAGGCGTCATATACTGACACTCTTGACATTTCGTCAACATCCTACGCACATGGCACCCTCTAGCGTCAATATTAGAAGCAGATAAAAATGGGCCAGAAGGCGCCTCCTAGCGGTCTAAACCTAACCCTAACCCTAACCCTAACCCTAACCTTAACCCATAATCTGTGTCTCATATTGACGCTAGAGGGTGCCATATGCGTAGGATGTTGACGAAATGTCAAGAGTGTCAGTATATGACGCCTTGGGATGAGAATGCGTTAGATAGCTCACCCGAAAATAAAAATTTGCTCATCCTTAAGCCATCCAAAATGCAGATGAATTGGTTGCTTTGTCAGAACAGATTAAAAGAAATGTAGCATTACATCACTTGCTCACCAATAGATCATCTGCAGTGAATGGGTGCCGTCAGAATGAGAGTCCATCAGCTGATAGAAGCATTACAATAATCCACAAGTAATCCACGTGACTCCAAACCACCATTTAATATCAATGGTTTGATGTTACTGTTGATTACTGTAATGTTTCTATCAGCTGTTTAGACTATCATTCTGACGGCACCCATTCACTGCAGAGGATCCATTGGTGAACAACTTATGAAATGCTTAATTTTTCCAAATTTGTTCTGATGACAAAACAAACTCATATACATCTTGGATGGGCTTTTTAAGAAAATGTCATTTTTGGGTGAACTATGCATTTTGGTTGTGTTTTAGAGTAATTTAACGCAAATAACCCAACTGACACTTACTCATCGTCATCCAGTAGATCTGCAGTGGGGGGATTCCTTTGGGTGGGTTGCACTCCAGAATGACTGACTGACCTTCCATAACCTCAATCGGATCGATGATCTCTTTAGGGAACTTTGGAATATCTGCAGAAATTAACAAACAAAATGAATCGATACATACAAATGACCACTAGGTGGAAGTACAATACATATTTTCTTTCCTAAGGCATTTGAATAGTAAAATAGTAAATGAAATATAGTATTTGTTCCAATTTCCCAAATTTAGTCCAAAAATCTGTCACTAACACATCACTCTGCTGCTGAAACTGTACATGTCAACTGAGACAAGTCTTGTTTGGTAAGTGATGACTCTTTTCTCTGGTTACATTTGTGGAGATTTATGTGGTGTATTTCAGAACACAATGAGAAATGTGACGTCGAAAAATGATGGAGAGAGAGGAGAAAAATAATTTTTTATCAGCCCTCTCCACACGGTCCATCCACACAGTGATGAAAGAGAAAGAAAAGCTCCAGGGTTTGTAGCGGGCAAGTAAAATGGATATCCCACTAAGGACCAGAGTGTTTTTTTTTTTAATGGACACAGGTCTCTAAATCATTCCGAAAGCGTTGTGACAGAGCATACAGCACAAAGTTGTACATTACTTACTCGGAACAATGAATTCAATCTCTTCCGACATTGCCGTTCCTAACTTGTTGGTTGCAAAGCAGCGATAATTGCCCTGGAATTCTGTGACATTCCCATTATTGGGAATGATGAATGTTCCGGAATCATCTAATGTTATCAATCTGGGGTCCTGATATGGATCAAAGTCTTGACCATTCTTTGTCCACCTGAATCTGAAAAAATAGAGATGATCAGTAATTAAATGAAATTACACCACTCAGTGTGAGTCCTTTGAAATATGATGAAAACAACACAAGCATGCAAAGAGGATTTCCACATTCAGGTTTTCCAATTTAAAATGACATCAAATACTCAGACAAGGCTTTGAAATGCCAGTGGGATGTTTCTGATGTTTTTTTTTTGTTTGTTTTTTTGTAGCAAATATTAGGAGCTGTGTAACAGATGATCTACCCTGGTGATTTTGCCATCTAAGAAATAAATATACTGTATTTTTTTATAATATATAAAAAATAGAAAACAGATTCGCAATATTATAATATATATTTGTTATCAAATAAATGCAGTCTTTCAAACACACACACACACACACACACACACACACACATATATATATATATATATATATATATATATATATATATATATATATATATATATATATATATATATATATATATATATATATATATATATATATATATATAATCTTCCACTAAACATTTTAATGGTAGAATATTTCAGTGTATGTTGCTTACTCTGGTCCAGGGTTTCCTGTGGCCTCACACTTCACAGGGAAGCTCTCTTCGAAAGGGAAGGCGATCAGAGAGGCAGGTGAGTGCTCTGTAATTGTGGGCAGCTGCTCCACTAGATAAAAAAACAACCAGAGAAGAAGTGCTCAGTAGAATGAAATGGAAGGAAAAATGGTAGCATGCAACAATGCAGCAACATAACAGTCCTGATAGCATGCAGCAAATTGAGATGTTAAATGGCTTTGGTTCAATCATAATGCTTTTCCACAATCAGATCAACTGTTTTGATCAATGCATTCGAGATTTAAGGTAAACAAAATGTTTGTTGGAGAACATAATTAGATACTGAATAACTGACTGTGTTTTAGGCCAGAGTGAGTTGTTATCAGGTTATGGCAAATGATCCAGTCAAATAATGTCAGTGAGAGTTTGTTTGTAGTTTACAACAGTAAGAAACTAATGACTAATACAGCTTGAGTGAAATTCGATATGCATTAACAAAATCATAATGGAGTGATGGTATGAGTTGCAATTTGACAATTGTAAAGTGGTTTGCTGGCTCTGTTGTTGGAGGTTGTCCACTATACACAAAATAATAATAATAATGATAATAATAATAATAATAATAATTCATCTAAATGCTTTGTTTTAAGGGAACATTCTTGTTAACGTTTCTACTCTGTTAACCACAAGAAACAAGTGTTTAATTTGTTTCTGTCTATAAAAAGTTAACTGATTTGAATTCACAAAAAGTGTAATATATATATATATATATATATATATATATATATATATATATATATATATATATATATATATATACACCATACAAGATGTACCATAGTAGTACAATGGTATCCAAATACCATCAAGTACCATCAAGGGACTTGAATATTATAATTATGAAGTACCATGGTATCCCCATCTGATACCATAGTATCAAGGCAGTAACACCCCATTGTAAATGACCCCAACAAAAGAGCAAATCTCTACATTTATGCATGATTTTTAAAAGAAGTCTCATTGTTGGTGGATGATAATGGCCTCTATGGATGGAATTTTCTAGTACTATGGATGGTGTGGCGTTACAAACTTACTGTTCACGCGTGCTAAAACTAACAAATCCACCGCAGCAGGAAGAGAACCCCGTGAAACAAAAGTGCAGGGATTTGTTAGAACCATATAGATATTACTTCTGTTGTACTGCTAACAAATAATTAATTGACATCAAACAATTAAATCCAGGTCAATGATTGATTAAATTAATGCAGCAGAGAGCGAGAGAGAGAGAGAGAGAGAGAGAGAGAGAGAGAGAGAGAGAGAGAGGGGAACTGTTGTGTTCCCCTAAGATATCTTCCAGGCCCTAAATATATAATGTGAATAATTTAAAAGCAACAAAATAAATTTTTATTTGGTTTCCATGGAAACTGTGAATTATATAGTCCTAGCAATAAATTATACCTGATCTCAGCTTGAGTGAGATCGGACACAAACAGATTACAAACTCCCAGTTTCAAACAGATTAGTTGTGTTCACTATGGAATCCTGCTTCCCTCTCAGAGTAAAAAATAAAACAATTGATGTGACAAATAACAAATAAATAATAATAATAAAAACATATATATATATATATATATATATATATATATATATATATACATACACACTAATAAGAAGTGTGAAAGTCACAAAAAGTCACAATTATGAGATATAAACTCAAAATGATGAGAATTAAAGTAAAAATTATAAGAAAGTCGCAATTGTAAGATATTTAACCACAATTGTGATAAAGTCACCTATGTGACTCAACTGATATGAACATGAAGTTACAATTGTTATATATGAAATAACAATGTAGTTTGTGCGATATGAACTTGCAAATCTGAGATATAAAATTGCAGTTGTGGGATATGATGTCGCAATTTTGAAAAAACACATTCATTTTTGTGTAGAAGTTGCAATTGACATGAATATAAATTAGCATTTTAATATACTGTATGCAGTCACGTTTGTAAGATGTGAAGTAGTCCTAGCTGACATGAAGCCACAATTGTTAGATATAAAGACAATTGTGAGAAATAAAGTGGTCATTTGATATATAAAGGCGATTGTCGGATATAAAACAGCATTCCAGAAAATGCCAGATTTTTTTAAAAAATTTGTAATAATAAGACATGACATCACAAATAATATGAATATGAAGTCTCAGTTGTATGAAGTTGCGTTTGTGAGTTAAGTCACTCACAAGTGTGATATATAAAGTCACAACTGAAATGATATGAAGTTGTAATTGCTGCAAATGGAATAGCAAGTTACAGTCGAAATCATGAGATAATTTCGTAATTTTGAGACAGAATGTTGCAACTGTAAGATACAAAGTAGAATCTGTAAAGAATTAAGTAACAATTCTGTTATATGAAGTTACGATTTTTAAAATAAAGTTGCAATTAAATAAAAAGTAAAAAAAGTAAGTAAATTTTGTTTTTTCAAACAGGCTTGATTCTGCACACAGCAAACAGTTAAAGTAAAAAAAAAACAGTACTGAAAATCTATAGACATACCATTGTAATAGACATTACTAGAATACTACAGAAGAAAATACATATATTAGAACAGGAAGTCATTTATTCAACGTACCTTCAAGTGGAATATCCAGGGCATTACTCTGATACCTGATGCTCATATTAAGGCAAGCACCCAAAAGGAGGAGGATTTTCCATAGCAACCTCATGACTGGCCAAAGCCTCGAATAAGAGCGGATGATGACAGGGAATGCTGCAGTTTGCCAAGAGTCAGTGCATCTCACGCCAGCACAGTTTGGGGTCGCACTACCTGCACATAACACAACACAGATCTTACTGGCACCCCGATTTCAGCTGCAAACAAGAAATCATTGCAACACACATGCACAACCATGTGTGTATAAACAATACACAGACTTCCGGGTGACCATATGAATACAGTTGGCCCACAACATCACATATAAAAACAACCCTGTCACCTGCACAGACACAAAGACTTGCTATTCTGCATGTCTCCTGCTGAGTAACTTGCTTCAACGTCTATTCCAACTTGTATTTACTTGAACTGCACCTGCGAGCGGAATCTTCATATTAAAGCTCTCTATCACTGAGTCCCTGGAGACATGAATTGTATTTCTGTAAATTGTTTGTCGGTGTATGTGTGGCAGGCACATTTCTTTCCTCCGTTTCCCCTTCATAACGCTGAATACGAAAAATTAAACCTTAAAAAAAATAAAAGAAATGGAGCCCCCTGCAGTTATGGTAATGTGCAGCAGCTGTTGCAGAAATTATTCTAAATTATGGATTCATGGCACTATAACAGTGACAGATTTTGATTTGCTGAATGCAGTAGAGAGAGCAGAACCACACGGCTGTTAAATCACAAAGCTTGCAGATGTGCTTAAATATGCAGTTAGAATTATGCAGCTTTGTTACCAAAATGGATGAACTTTGAGTTAAATGTCATGTTTGCTGCTATTAAAGTCATCTTGCACAGTCTCTTGCGATGTCATGTATGGTAAGGGATCAGTAGTTGCTTTAACCTTTTGGAATCTGGCGCCGAGACATCTGGCTGGAGACAAATCGAGTTCACGCCCATTTTCCCTTCAGATTCATAACAGCGCTGGCAATAAAATGCTGCAGTTGATCGGAGTAACTTTAATGGAGGTCACCTTACATGGTGTACTGGGAATCAGCCTTGCACTTCTAAAACTACAATCTGGTGCCTGTTAGTCTACAACACCTATAATTAGGGTCAGACAGAATCTGTATTTTTCGATTTTGGTATAAAAATCTATGGGGTTCTGTGGAATGGATTTTAAAAGAAAAAAAAAATAGTTAAATGTTGCTGAAAGCACTTTTTGCTGAAAGTAACCAAAATTGTTTGCCATAATATTTGCTAAACTCACAGCATAGGGAATGTGTGATGAATGATGAATAATAGGTTTACCAATAGTGGATCATTTACAATATATAGTGTCCTTTGTATGCAAGGCAAAAACTCAGAGCAAGGTGTAAATAAAATAAAAAATAAAAAAGGGCTTATTAGTCACTGATTATGTGGAGAAATTTATCCAAAAAAATAACAATATTATGAATAATAGGCATACCAGTAGCAAATTAGGATCAAAGAAAATTTAAATAATGAGTATAAAAAAATAACATTTTATTTTACTGACCGTTAAATATTAAATATTATGTGCAAAAAATGGAAGCAAAAAAATATTAGCCTAAATAATAAATGAATACAGTAAAAAATGTGAGATTAATCGTTACTGTGCCTGTTAGTTTGAGGCCCCCAAGAACCAAACCATGATCTATCACCATTGTGCACCAGGTACCTGTGCTCCGGGAGTTTGCTTCGGGGATTGTCCCTGTACTGGAATTTGCTTTGTATAAAATCATCTGTTAAATGACTATTTACACAGGAAATTTTTTCTCAATGACTGTATTTCTTTACAAACTTTGCAACAGACTCTCACTGGTGCTCAATAGCTGTTCTCACGTAGGCTGGAGCCCCGGGCTCATTAGGTCACTTCCCTTTTGACTTTAATCAGTTAAACTCACAATAAAATGAATCAACGCTTAACTCTGAGAACAAAAGAGTATCATGGAGGCAGGCAGATAGAAAGAGAGAAAGCGAAAGAAAAAAAGGAGGCCAAAAGCTCACAAAATACAACTTTATCAGTCATTTCCACCACTTCAGGAGCTACATTTTCGTTGAGACATTATGAGGTCATTTATTCAAGTGTCTAATTAAAGTCCCAAGAGGGTTTTGGTTGAGGCAGGACTATTATGTTCTCTTTGGGGCCGTCATGAAAGGGACGCCGTGATTTTGCCAAGTAAGACATGCTCCTGAATCAACATCTTTTGATGATCCTGGATCAACATTTTTGTTCAAAAATACAGACTAAACCCAATCCCTCCTCCTAAACCTAACCTTACCCATAATTTATTCCTAAAATCAGTGGGAAATGATAGCTGATATACAAGTGTGTAGAAGCACCTAACCCTGATTTTAAGCCTAAAACAGACTAAGTTATAGCCTGAAAAGTTATATCTCAATTCTAATTGGTTGATTGGAATGTTGTTCCAAAATCAACAAGGATGTTGATCAAAGTACAGCATGTTGTACTTGGTGAAATCATTCTCACAGTCATGAGAGATCACCACTCTTCACTGCCCCTTTATTTTAACCCCACCATCTGATTCAATCACCACCTTTTTTAGCCAGACTTCTGAAGCCCATCCTCCCCTTAATCTTCTCCTCTGCTTAACAAATCCAGTAGGAAACATAGAGGTCAAACACTAGTAAGCGGAGAAGTAATTGATTAATTGACCACTGTGTGGATGAGTCGATTCGCTTCATTCCTCAGTGGGGTCTCTTATTTTTTGATCGGCTTGAACTCTGCTCCACATGCCTGCATTTCTTCATAATGGTATTAACTTTGCCGGGGAGAGCATTTGTGATTAATTGCTGGTTATGGTGACCCCTGAGATGACCTGAAAGGATGGGTTTCTACACCCCTTGACTGTTATACTGAAAGGCTTTTGGCTATGGACTGTTGGATTTGGATGCATTTCTTGTAGCCAACGACAATACCTGAGGCTCTGCTGCTTGCCCCGAGACTGCTCTATCTCCTGCAGATGGTGTCTACCTTTAGTGGCCAGATTAAAATCGAAAGGTAAAGCACTAAGTTTACTGGAATGTGATTTACTGGCGATATTATGTGTTAGGTGGCATATGTTTACCATCCTGATCCAATACAATGCACCTTGAATTTTCACTACTGCACGAATTACAATGAAACCTGAAGTGCTACACTTAGATAATTTTTTTGTTATGTTCATTTTCATGAACCATCTGATCAATACAATTTACTACAATGACTTTACATTACAAAATATAAGAGAGTCCTTTATAATGAATCAATTCACTAGAATTAATCAGACATTCCATTGCAATACGACGAGGGTCGTTTAGTACCAACCATGGCAACCATAGATTACTTCCTATAGCAACATATTTGAGAGAGTTAGTAATTTAGTCATCAGACTTTCAATCAAAACATACAAGTTATTCAGTACAAACTGATTAACTGACATGCATTTGTCTTTCCATACAGTAACAACATATGTAAGAGAGTAATTTAGTATGATTCAGCCAAATGAATCAGTCTTTCCGTAGTAACATATGTGAGAAAGTTTAGTATGAACCTGTTATGTGAGAGTCATGTGGTATGAAACAATTGACAAGAATGAACCAGATTTTACATAATTATGTGAAAGAGAGAGTCATTTAGTGCAAACCACTTCATCAGAATGCATCAGACTTTCCAGTATGGTTGGGCAATATGGCAACAACGACAACAACAACAAAAACCTTAGGGTCAACTTAAAAATGTATCTACAACATGGTTCAAGCATCTTTTTCTTTATTAACCCTCTAGTTAAAGAAATGTATATTTGAAGTGCACCACACATGAAGTTGTCAACATGATTTGTAAATGTTAAACAAATCACTTGTTAATGTTAAATATCTTTGTAAAAAGGGTGCATGAACTACAACTACATCTTCACAAACTTGTCTTATGCATATGTTTAGAAATAATACAAGGAAAAGGCATTAAAAAATATCAAAAGTCAAGGTAACCCAAATTCAAAATGTCTGAATGTACAACACCAGTAAACAATTATTAACTATAAATGTTCAGTATAAACAATGAACAGCAGATTTCAGCCTGTCACCATGATGCAAACACGCAATTTCAGACATACAGTAGTAGTTCTTTACCGGTTTTTATTTGATTGGGCTGTTTTTCCACAGTTTTTTCTATGTAAACATGGACGCATTTGACGGTTGCGCTCACGTCTCTTGCAGTATCTCATGCATGAAACAGCATTCTAAAAATGCGGCACTCAGGTTAATAGAACTTCAACTCAACTCCCAGCTTCCTGGATTTTTTTCCTATTCCACTGCCCGCGTCACATCTTTGTCAACACAAAAGATAATTCTGTGTGAATGGCACCTACTGATATATTCTACTTATGGTCCCTCATAGAGCGAAGTTGACTTCACTGAGCCTCTTGTCATACAATGTCTTCATGTGAATATTCAAGCTAGATTGCCTGAAGGCCTATGAAAGAGCATTTCAGTTATAAATAAATCTTGCACTTACAAATAGATCAGCATGAACCAATCAACTCTATCCACTCGTTTGTATGGAAATGTCAATAAGACAACATTGCAACCAAAGAGAGCTCCTCTAAGCATTTCAGTCTGCAACATTAAATCTAACAAAGCTCATCCCTATACAGCCTACCTAAGGATTACCCTGTAAACAACAAAGTGGAACTTTCTTAAAAACTACAGCCTGCTCTTAATCCCCACGTTTCAGTCTAATGATACTGGCAAGGGGTAAAAGCTGCCCAGCGTGGGAAGGTCTGTGTGAACTCTGACCTGGCATTGCCTGGGCAAAGCTGTCTAGAGTAAGAGCCAGAGGAGGAGGAGAAGGTAGAATCTGGGCTGAGAGAAATCAAGAGAAAGCTTTTCTTCCCAACTGACTGATGGCATCCTGCCCCTCGCACACTCCACTCGCCCACCGAGAAGACTAATTTAGCATGGAGGATAAGCGTAAATCAGGACAGTTAAAAAAATAGGAAGCAAACTGGCAGTGGAAGGGAGGCAGTTGGCTGTTCAACACTATGAGGAAAAACTATCCTTCACACAACAGGATCTGTCAGTGCCAGAGGATCACCATTTATCTGATTATTACTGGCTGTATTTGAATAAAAAACCAGCAGAAATGCTTTTGATGCTTACATGTATGGATAC
Organism: Carassius carassius; assembly: GCF_963082965.1. Taxonomy (NCBI): domain Eukaryota; kingdom Metazoa; phylum Chordata; class Actinopteri; order Cypriniformes; family Cyprinidae; genus Carassius; species Carassius carassius. The sequence continues at coordinate 7,089,541 of NC_081764.1, forward strand.
AAAATTCATCGACACATGCTGGTTATTAACTGATATCAGTGTTTTTAAAATGTCAACATCAGTATTGGATATTTATTGCAAAGTATTGCCAATTTTCAGATAAAAACAACATCTACAGACCCAACTCTAAAAAAGTTGGGATATTTTGTGAAATGCCAGAAAATCTAAAATATGTTATTTGTTCATTCTATTTAACCTTTATTTAACTGACTAAAGTACATATGAAAAATATCCAATGTTTTCACTGGCCAACTTAATTTGTAAATATAAACAAATTTAGATTTTGATGGCTATAAACACACTCCAAAAAAGTTGAGACAGAGGCATGTTTACCATGGTGTCAAATCAACTTTTTGTATTTCTTGATGCAGCTGCAGCCTGTTTTCCATGGTACTCTTGAGCCCATTTGGCTATATTTCACCCAGTGGCATGACAATTTCTCATACAATGCCATCTTAGGGCTCAAAGGTCACACATATATAACCGAGGTGTCCTGTCTTACCCTACACAGTCTGATATTTCTCTGGATTTCCTGAATCAAAAAAATTGGCACAAAGTGGTGAGCCATGATCTGGCTTTGTTGGCAAAGACAGGATGCTCCATATAAACCCAATTATTATACCCTGACCTATTACCAATTCACCTGCTTATTATTAACTTTTTCAAAACAGTTTAACTTGGATATTTTGGGGTGAACTATCCGTTTAAGAGTGCATTGCGGCACTCTTAACAGTGGGCAAGGAAATGCTAGCAAAGCTGCCTGTTTACAGTATTTCTACTTCAAATGGTCTCACTGCATTGTCAATAAGTAGACATATATCTGCTATTCAGCACATGCTTAGCATTTAAGTGCCATTGAGTGTGAAAACTTTGTGTGCACACTATGAAGGCCAGTAATGGGATTAGCTTCATTCCTGTCTTGTCAAACTGGATTAATATATTCTGCTGCCTGAAGGGTCTTGGTGGCTGTATATCCTTCTCAAAACTGTGGATAAGACCCCAATTCTGGTTTAATTTCTCCAGCAAATTTAAGAAATTGGTGAGATTACTCACACAAAAGAGCAATTAGCATATTTATCCTCAATTTGTGCTTTAATTAGAGTGTTTAATCCATTTAGTCACTTTAATCTCTCGTTTGGCTCGATTACAGTGTGGACAAAAAACTAAAATGGACAAAGATGCTACATTTAGACTACATATTTTCAGAAGCAGCAACATATTATATGAAAGCACACATTACATGTATGCGTGATTTGTTTTTGTTTTTCTATTTTAAAACATTTAAAAATATATGAATTTATTCCTTGATTTTCAGAAGCCATTACTCCAGGCTGCAGTTTCACAAGACCCTTCAGAAATCAATAGAATATGCTGATTTGGTGCTCAAGAAACTCAAATAAATTATTATTATTATTTTTTTTTTTTAATTTATCAGATAATCCTGAAAAAAAAAGTATATCATGGTTTCTACAAAAAAGCTAAAGTGAAATAATGATAATAAAAATTCTACACACCAAGAGACCGAAAAATTTGTTATAGTTCAAAGCGTTCTCTTTTAAAGCTCAGATAACTTCAATTAAGTTTCATTTATGCATCAGCTTTGTCTCAGATGTTTCTGCTAAAGTAAAAATAGGCCCAAATAAGAGTATAGAGCTATAAAATAAATGTTGTATTTAAAGCAAAGATAACTTGACCTTGGAATAATGTGATGTTTGTTTTTATTCTGAGCTCAGTTTAAAACATTGTTGAGATTTCTCAGATGAGAAATGAGAGATGAGTTCACTTGGGTCTTTTTCTTAGAGAAGCAGAAAACTAACATTTTAATCTCACCACTCTCTCAATCAAAGATAAATATAAAAAATAATCTGTGACTTTAATGAGCACCCTTATCACCCTAACAATACAATATCTATTAACCTTAAAACATCTGCAAATGAGAACTTGCCTGTTCAAGCCCTTCATCATGGCCACTGCAACTGTTAAAAATCTGCATAAATAATGCATAAAATACCAACTTCAACATTCACCAGCTACACAGCATATATATTATTAAAACTTATGTTCGGGCAAAGCAGAGACATGACTCTAATATTAAATAATAACTATGGCTAACTGAGATTTGACTCTGCTTTTTAACATGAATGCCAGAGACTGAATGGTTCAATTTCCAGCCCATCAATAATACAGCAGCCTGAACGAGACTTTGAGGGGGGCATGGGATAGGACAAGAGGACAAGTGGGGTATGTAGGGATGCTTTGCACTTAGAGGTAGAAAGCATGCATTTGGGCAAGAATAGAAAAAGATGTGGGCAGGTAGAAGACAGCTTTGGAATAGGATAGTGGGATGCAGAAGTCATAAACTGTCTCTGTCACTGACAGTGGATGGGAGAAGGATGTGGGAGTGAATGAAGGAGACGGAACATAGATGGATGTGGGCGAAAGATGGTGTGGGTGTGGATCATGAACTTGCCGTATGGAGAAGTGGAGAGATTGTTTTTTGTTGGAGTGGGAGAATGGAGGAGTATAACGTAGAATGACAAGCAGGTTTACTGACTGAGACGTACAGATGGATTATGAAGCGTCGAGAGAGGAAGAAGAGTGAAACGAAAGTAAGAGTGAGAGAACTATAATCAATGAAAATAGCTCCTAGCCTTAAGTACCCAATTGACAAATGACGGATGAACTTGTGACCCCTGTGAAGTGCTTTGACAGAGATTAACATGTCCCTGGTCAACAGTGCAATTTATTTTAAAAGTGCCATCAAACCAAGAGCAGTTCCTGATCATCAACCTGTTACATGCTTTTCTTGATTGTATGTAGTTGGTTCCCTAGTGGAAATGGTCTCACTTCCTCTCATAAATGTTCTTGTCAGGACAAAAATACACAAGTGGTGAGTAACCAAAGGACAGATGTTATAGATTTATAGTCCATATTGTTTTAATTTTACATGTATGCTTTTTAAAATGAATGGTCTAAATAATATGTATCTGTTCTATTAACAATTTCTAATAAGTTGATGGTCTACTGAATCTGAACAAATCCGTGTTTTTGAATAAATCTTTTAAACAAGTGAACAAATGAATGTACACTGAAACTTTGAAACGTGATTGCTTTCCTGTTTTTAAAGACTGGGTTATGGAGGATCATTTCATTGGTCGGAACAATAAAACGAACACAGCCCTTCAATAAACAAGACTCAGAGAGTCACTGAATGAGACTGAATGAGAATAAACCTTGTTTGTGGACTATTTGAATGATGTTGTTTGTGAACAAACTGAACAAAGGATCTGTAGGGTATGTTGTTCGTTCAAGATCAAGTATGCAAGTACATTTTTTCAGTTGAGTAAATGATGTATTGACATGACTCATAATACCTAAAAGACTCACAAGGCACAATGATTAACTTTTTAATTTTAAAATTAATTAACAGTTTCAGTGTTTTTTTTTTTTTTTTGTAAACAGATTCTAGAGTCACTTAGATGAATCAAAGTCCTCCGAACTACTCTCCTGGATCAGATTCCCTCTTTCTGCCTTCACAAGTCTCTGTTGTATCCAAATTATGATACATTTACACCATCAACTCAAGTCCAACTGCCAACTGTTTACAGCTCTAAATATATAATGACTCAGGAGAAAGTACAAGCTTTACTGTTTTATTCATGTTCTAACATCTTTGGTTTTACTATCAACCCAAAACACATACAGATTGGCACTTGCTTCTGTCTGCTGCAAAACAAATGAAAAACTGCTGGTTTCGTCTGGCCAAAGGAGAACTGGCCCCCAACTAAGCCTGGTTTCTCCCAAGGTTTTTTCTCCATTCTGTCACCGATGGAGTTTTGGTTCCTTGCCGCTGTCGCCTCTGAGACACTTAATTTCCAGTGATTTCATCGACTTGATTGCACAGATACTATTTAAACTGAACTGAGCTGGATGATGAAATCACTGAATTCAATGATGACCTGTCTTTTTGCATTATTGACACACTATTTTCATATTTAATGCTGTTCAGTTGCAATCTTTATTGTTAAAAGTGCTATATAAATAAAGCTGACTTGACTTGAAAAAGAAACAAACACGGTTGCTCGTGAAAGGCATTTTCATTGAAAACCATCTTGCGTCTTGCACTTCTGGTCAATATTTCACAATTTCAGCTGTTTAAAAATAAGTTCATGACCAGAATGCAATGTTCTACGGATGTGTTGTTGGGCGCAAATCTATAAAGAGCCAAAATTGAGAGCGAGAAAGAAAGAAATTGTCCACACGGCTAAGGTCAAAGAGATTGTTCAAATGCTCAGCAATCACAGATGTGCTGTCAAGTAGGGAGGAGGGGAAGGATAGAGAGAGAGATAGAAAGAGCGTAAACATGTCCTTATATGTGCCATTTCAAGTACATGTGAGAAGGAGTGAGTGAGAAATTCCCTTGAGTGTCTCAGCTTTTATAATATATATTTTTTTCCATTACCTTCTTTCTTTGAAGTCTTTGAGATGAGTGGAAGTCTACGTGCCCTGGACAGTGATCATATTAGGCTGCTATTCATGTTGAGTGGCCAGAAACAGGCACACCAGGGGGGCAGGAGTGTTATTTTGTGGGAACTGACACAGCAAGAGCCCTGGCTACATTCATTCAGATCTGACGGATGTTGGCAGTCTCCCAGGCTGAAACTTGTTTGTAGCCAGACAAGATAAATGGAACTTGTGCCCAAGATTATATCCTTCCCCTGACAAATCTAAAGCTAATTTACTTTTTCGTCTGGTAGGCAGAATTTTTTATTCCTAAGGCAACAAAATAACTAGTGTTTGTCATAGAGTAAATACCACTAATTCCCCTCTGTATATTTTCCAAACAATGGCACACCTGTGTCTATTGACTTTTGTGGTGTGTAGAAGGTGATTCATACGAGCTATTAATGTAGAAAATGTTATAACTTGTTCCGTAACATCTGGATAATCTTGTTTTAAATAAGCTATTTGACAGTTCTGTCGGAAGCACTAAAACAATCTGGATTGCTTTACCATTTCAATGCTAAGATAAACCACTGGCCTTTTTATTAATGTGTTACGAAACAGAACACAACAAAAAGTTGTAAAGGGATATTTCCAGAGCAGTTTAAACCATTTAGAAATATTAAAATTTAGAATGAATAAAAAAAAATGAATAAAGGTTGCTTATTGGACATATATAAACTCATAGATGTGCTTGCTGGTTTATGACCTAATGGAGATGCTTATTAAGATCCATACAGAAAATCACCAAGATTAAAGAATCAAGTTACAGAGCAAGTAAACCATTGCCGCATGCTCTTTCATACTAAATAACCAACATAATAATAATAATAATAATAATAATAATAATAATAATAATAAAAGAAAAATGCATAAAAATAATCAAGAAAAAAAAGGTTGAACACTCATGTTCTGTTAAGACTGGCTTTAATTATATATTATCATTATTTATTAAAAGTATTAATTTGTAATTAAACAATTGTTTTTCCTCAAAATAATAATTTAAATAATAAAAAAACAATGTTTTTTTTGGACCAAATCAAAATCCAGCAGGCAGATGTTACTGAAGTCGACATGCACTTTCAGAAATGCACTTTTCAAATTCTATTTGAATAAAAAATCTGGGGGTCAAAATCAGATGTTTTTCCACCAATGAAAATGACAACAGAACAGAACATGAGAACTAATGAGCCAAAACATTAATATGAGCGTAAAATAAAAATTAATAGTCACAAAAAACATGAAAGAAAAATAAAATTATAAAAGTGCAAAAATAAAAAAAGATAGCAATTCATATTAAATCATATTTAAGCACTGAATAAAAAGAAAATCATTTTGCAGATCACACACTCTTTCACTGTCCCTACAAAGGCTCTCTGTAACACACGTGTGGGGGTCACTGCACATAATACTACAGTAGTAATTCCCTCTACTGGCTTGCTTTTATTTCAAGCTCATACAAACTCATTAAACAGAAGCCTAAATACTCACAGAAATCTGCTGCATTCTTGTCCTCTCGTCCTCAAAAAAGACCTTCTTCTGCTGCTCAGTCTAATCCCACAGGCGTGAAAAACAGAGAGTGCTGAGGAAATCCAAAGAAACGTCTACCACAGTAGACGCAGGAGAGAAGCCCCGCCACTAGCGCGCAGAATGGTGCGGAGCGAGAGAGGCACTGGGGAGACATATGTTGCCAAAGCCTCTCGCCTGGCAAAGAAGCTCATTAAACGAGTGACAATCACTCCCACAAAGCCAGATCTGAGTGCTTTTCACATGGACTATACAAAGTAGGACAGACACAGAGAGAGAGAGAATGAATGAGTGAGAGAGAATGAAAGAGAGTGGAATTGAAGGATTGAAGAAGTTGTATTTAAGTTGCATTTAAAGCACTCATGCATGGGGAGACTTGTCTATGTTTTGTTCCATGGATGTCAAGATTCGTGTTTTTCCTTTAGTAGCACTGTCACTACGGCTAAATGGGGTTAATTTGGAGTTTCAGTATCATTTTATATTAAAAAGGAAAAAACTGCAATACACATTTTTCAGATGACTATATATATTTTTTAGAAAACTATTAGATTAGACATGTTTTACATTTTATGAAGACAGTGTGAGCAGTGCTTGGTGGTACAAGAGTAGCCATCATGATGTTCTGGGCATTTGCATTTGCTAGCGTGCTGCCACTGTAGGTAGCACTGTGTGATCAAATGAATATGGTGATATCAAATGATATACTGGTCTACAGATATGGGTTTCGCTCATTTTCTCATTGGTCAGGGTAAGTAGAAAAGAAAATCTCTTCAAATTTGAACCCTAAGTTACCCTAAGATATCAAATCCTAAGCATGAAAAACAGCAAAAGTGATGGTTTCCTTACCAAACACTACCATACACAATGCTTTCAGAAAACTATGCATGATCAAATCTGAGAAAAGGTAGGTGAGTTTGATCAGGGTTGGAGCTAAACTCTGCAGTGCATTGGCTGTCCAGGGAAAGATTTGAGGAACACTGTCATAAATCACATTGCTTAATTCTGTAACATTGGGGGATGCAAGATCACCATGAACCAAAATATGATGATAAACCTCCATCTCTTCCACTTGATTGACATATGCCACTGGACAGCAACAGTTCATTTCTACCTCACAAATAGGATTAGATCTCTGGGGATCATGTGATTTGCCAACAGAGCAAATAGCACAGGGCAGGACATGGTCACACAATCTAAACAAAAAAGCCCCACCCCATTCTGCAATGCTGAGGTGAAACTGGCTCACAGTGATGCATGATGTGGAAATGGGTGAATGAGTGTGGGGAGAGGATGAAATCAGAAAGGCTTGACATGTTTGCTTGAATTATGCTGATGTAGGTGCCGCTGACATGTCTGTAAAATGGAAGAGTGCCCATATAGGTAAAGGTATAATTAATCTTTCAGGTCTCCAGGAAATGATGCTCTCTGTGTGTCAGGTGCTCTCCGTGTGAGGTGAGATCATACAATGTGCCATCAATTACAGGAAACATCATTAAACGTACAGGCGCTATAAACACTCCTAATTAAAATTAAATTAAAATGGATTCTTTCATGTGCTTGCCATTGACATGTACAATTAATTTCATTATCTGTGACTCTTACCCATTACAAGCCACTAGATCATCTGGAATGCATGAAGGACTTCCAAATATTTTTACATGTAAAATCCTTGCTCAGTGTCTGACAGTTATTTTTTATCTGCTTTCAGACAGGATAATTAATCACTTAAGTGTGTTTTCGTTAAGCCAAAACCATTTCCCCTTTCCTATTTAACATGTTTAATGGTGAAATGTCATGGCGAAGAACTACATTACCCATGATTCTGCAAAAATCTCTACCAATAGGCTGACAAAAATTTTGACCAATAGATTTCAATAGTCGGGTTCCTTTTCTCCATAGGGAAATACATTTGACCATAACATACCTTTAAACCTTAATGACAGATCTGCAGCAGTGTTTTCATTATAGGTTTTTGTTGAAGCCCTATGTTTGCATTATTTTAATTATTTTAGGGAACACCCAATCTGATGAAGTATTGCAAATAGTTTTATATTTAACCATTTGCAATGCTTCATGGGATTGTTGTTCCTTTCCTCATTAAATACAGTACATTAAGACATTAAAGACAAAGGGCCCTATCATACACCCCGGCGCAATGCGACGCAAGGCAAGTGTGTTTCCTAGTTGCAATCCGGCACCGTTTGCATTTTCCCATCCAGCGCCACGTCATTTAATTAGCAAATGCATTTGCACCCATTTGTGCACCCATGGGCGTGCTGGTCTAAAAAAGAGGTGTGTTCAGGCGCATTGCTGGTGCATTGCTATTTTAAGGAGCTGAAAATAGACTGCATCATAGACCAACTCAAACCTGGTCTAAATTCAATGGCGCAATATTTTTTTGTTATTTAAAGAGCACGTTGGTAGAAAATGTGCCTCTGGTTTCTTCGCTTGAGAAGCGTTCAGCTTTTCCGCCAACAAATCCCACCATGTAAATAGCGATCCGCCATGGCGCGAGTGCATCTCGCTCGAATGGGAGATGAGACTCTGATTGGTGTATTGAACGTTAGGCCCATTGCTCATTAAGAGAACAGGGACAACCCATTACAAAAATGCGCCCTGGTGCATGGACCGTTTTTCCATCGTTAAAATAGCAAAAGTGGATTTTGACACGCCCTGAGTGCACCTGCGCCATGCGCTTTACACTTTGCATTTAGATCGTTAAAATAGGGCCCAAAGTCTTGTACCTTTGTTATGTAGTCTAATTTTCAATTTTCAATTATTTTTTTATTTTTTTGCTTCAAATCAAATTTGTAATATTTTTGATTCACCTCATAGCTGGTTGATTACTAAGTATTGAGTTAAATGAGTTAAATACTAAGTAGGCGCAATAACATTTATGTTTGTCTTTATAGGCACAGTGAACAAATATAACATATACATGTATTATTGATGCTAAGATGTTCTGTAAAGAGCCTATTCATCTGAACTTGGGCGGTAATGTGAACAAGACCCTTTAAATGCTCCCCTATAATGGTTGAAGGAGGGGCAGAGACAGGTTTTGGCAGGAAGAGAGGGTTGTTTGATAGCGTGAGCAGATTGCCAGACAGAGAGAACACTCAAAGCGCCACTGTGCCGGTGCTGAACTGACGGGGCCCTTCCAGTCCCCAATGTGTCCTTTTTAAGTGCTCGAAGGATGAAGCTGCCATTATGGCCGCACAAACAGAAAGACGGCTGATGAACTTCATAGGAATGCTTCTTTCCTGAAAGCAACAGGGTTAGAATAGAGTGACGGGCGGGAGTATAGACAGCGAACTGGAGGGCAAGCTGCCAGTTCCACCAAGCTTAGTCTTCACGCAACCAGGCCGAACAAACCTGACATTGTTTAGTGCACTGCCTAATGGATCACATCAATTCTTTCTTTTTCTTTTCCTCAGCTCCTCGATTTCATTCACTGTTCTCAGTCAGAAACTGTTCTCTCGCTTTTCCACTATGGAGGAATCAGTTGAGGTTGTTTGATCTGTCATAATCATGTTCTACACCCACTTACAGTATGTTGTTTGTTTTGTTGCTTGGTTGCTTGGTAATTGAATCAACTATATATGACTGAATAAACTAACTTATGAAAAGGAGTGAAACAAAACAATATTTTGTCCTGCGGCATATCTGTACTAGGAGTAACAATAATTATTTAAAAATGGTTTTACTTGATACAAGACCAATGAAAAGCAAACATATACAAATAAAGCATAATGCTCTTACAATACAGTTTGTGCACACTGACATACTTAGGCACTCACAACAACAAAAATAATTCTTCTAAATATGTCTACTAGTGCTGCTGCTGCTTTCAGAGTTTTAGCAGCATGCACATATCATAAACGTACAAAAAATACAATCACTATTATTACCTGCAGAAAGGAATATAAATACACAGAAATAAACATTACTGACACAAGGATCTACTGTCTCAATGCATTGTAGCAGACACCATATTCAATGTTGAATAGTAAGGGGAAAAACATTGCATTTGCTGATATGAACTTTTTGGCCCCTCAATATAATAATAATAATAATAATAATAATAATAATAATAATAATAATAATAATAATAATAATAAAACAATCTAGTATTTTACTCACCTCCATGTCTCTCCAGACATTTTCATTCGTAATACAGGAATGAGAAAATGGTCATTGTAAATGTCAAGCTCCAATAAAAAAGTAGTCCACATGATTGTGTTTGCCATTCCAAGTTATCAGAATTCATTTAATTGCATTATGTTTTAAAAACAGTCCTATTCACACAGAATCACATCCTTCCTCATTCAAATATGGCAAGCACATGGGAACTTTGTTTGTTTGTTTACATTAGCAGCCAGTGAGCTCACTCAAAATTTGCATACGTGGTTTCAACAACCAGATGCATTTACACTTGTCCAGTTTCATCTGGATTACATCTCAGACCACCTCCTGAAGTGGTTTGAGGGATCAGATTTAAGGTTGTAAATGCAGGCTAAAAACAGGCAATTGAACCTGGTCCTTTCACGATCAGATAAATGATTACATGAAATCGGGATTAGAGAAAATCCGATCAGAGAAAATGCATGAAGTGAAGTGTAAACAGGCCCTTTGATTTGAATGTTTTAAATAAAGAAGTTTTGGGAGCTAGGAAGTCTCATGTGTCCCCTCACAATATTCTACTGCAATATATGACATGATATTATATATATATATATATATATATATATATATATATATATATATATATATATATATATACATTATGATTTGCTGGCCATATAATTGTCAACACTGTGTGTCTATATATATATATATATATAGAGAGAGAGAGAGAGAGAGAGAGAGAGGGAGATTTGGTAAGGTTTAACAAGATAGATTTATTTTAATGTTCAGTGTCTGTTCAAATGAATTAACTCTGATTGAATGATTCATCTGCATCATCAATTTAAAATGTTAACGGAAGTGGCTTTTGTCAACTATTAGTGTAGAAAACATTCTTGATTTTTACTCTCTCTATAGTAATATGTCCAAAAATATGTCCAAACCTTGTCTGAGTATAGTCAATTTAACATTTCCCCATAATTATAACTGTACAGCTACAAAGCGGAAAATGCCCAAACTGCAAAAACCGCAAAACAGTTAGGGGCACAGAAGAGTGAAGAACAGGTGCATTTCTCTATGGGAAATAACCCCCCTCTAACCTTCAGGCAATGCTGACAGCCTACATAATGAGCTCACCTGGGCATTGATCAATTCCCTCCACCATATCAAGATGATATATGCGCCAGCATTTAGCTGAGGCATAAAGACCGCTGTACAGCATGTAGGTCAGGGGCAGGACGAGCCCAGTTCACCAGACCGAATAAAGATGGTCACCTGCTGACTGCACGCTAATCCAGCGTGCAATGATTACTGAACTGAACTCTTTCCAGACCTACAAAACCACCAAATTATGCTACTTTTATAATCTAAACAAGCAGCAATTAGAAATTTTCACTACATTTGAAATGCTTTTTGCATCTATTTCATGATATGTTGTGCAACAGATGCATTTTAACCCTCTGGGGTCACAAACTGTGCTGCAATCATAAGCAGCATGTATGCATAAGTTTTTAGAAAATATTTTGAGAATTTTTGAGAAAAGAAGGTCGAAATATGCTGAAATATGGCCTTCAATTTAATTTGTTTAGTTTATTAAACATTTTATTGTTAAATTAAAATAACTAATTTGTGTAATGTAATAATGTAATAATTTTAGATAACAGCAAACAATATTACTTTTAAAGCCACTTTTTCATAGAATTTACTGTAATGCAACAATTATTTGGAAAATCATCTACTTTAAATATTTTTAATAGTTTGACAGCCCTTATAATTTTACACATTTTCATGCATTTCTTTACTTTATAACTTTTCAATGCCAATGCTTCCCTGATCTATTTAAAATCCACTCTCAAGAGTAAAACAACTGCTGATGGAAAAAAGAAAAAAGAAAAGAAGTTAGCATGAATTTGCTTGTTTGACATGCTCTAGTTGCCACTGATCATGTCACTGAAATCAAACAACACTGATTAATGGTGTCCTGTGGAGTGGTAGAAAATGCTCTCCTAAGTAGGCTATTCATTTTAAATAAGGTCAATTTCCTAATTTTAAGTAAGGTCAATTTTAATTATTTATCAGGTTGATTTGCTCTAGAGCCCCACAGTTCATTTGGTCTACTTCCAAGTACCTCCTTTTAAACTTTTTCAAACATGTCATAATTATCGTTTATCTGATGTGCAATGCTCCATGAACTCTAACACCATATGTCATTCTAATAAAATACCCATTGTCCCGATTGCCTGTTTATATGCAATTCCCCATTACCCTTGACACTTTAATAGCGTTTAAATTGTTTCCAGACGCAAGATTATAGAAGCAGCAACATACAGGATACAATTTACTGTAGGCATTCATTATACAATCTACAAGTGTGCGGAGACGAAAATATATCATGTTTAACATAGCTGTTGAGAAAGCCATCCACTCAAAGCCATGTTCATCTTCAAAATGAAATTAACAAATCTAAGTGCGTTAAAGTGCTCGGTGGGGTTTGGGTGAAGCTTAGTGTGCCATATGGTTCACATAACTCAACCTGAGAGGGAGAGAGAGGTCGAGAGAGCTCACACTCTTTCTGGATGCCCTATTCACAGATGGTACTCTCTGCAATCACTGAGCATGTGATCATTCTTCCTGATTAGCTGCCCCACCAAAAATCTTGTGCAAACATATATCAATTGAACAAACATCTTTTGCTGAGATATCCTGGTTGGGGTGTCAAAACAGGCAAGTTAACTTGTCAAATTGTCTTGACTTTAGATTTAAAGTATTATTTTTTATAGTTTTATTTATTATATTATTATTTATAGTTTTGCAAGCTTTATACTGCATAGTGGCTCCAAAAAAAACAAACATATTACACACTTTATGTATATACTGTGTATGTGTGTATGTATATTGCACCTAATGGTTAGAGGGTCAGATTTGTAACCCAAAAAACACAGGTTCAAATCTCGGTACTGGCAGGGATTGTAGGTGAGGGGAGTGAATGACCAGCAAAAATGTCTGCCCACAGCTCCAGATGTGAAGTCCAAAGTCAATGCAGCCATCTTTCAAGAGATTTTGGAGCACTTTATGCTTCCATCTGCTGACAATCCATCTGCTGTTCAGTTGGAGCTGAACTCTGCAGGAAACTGTTTTATACCCCACAATATAAAGAAGATGGCGTTCCTAAGACAAGGCGTGGCAGGAGCCATTCTTAGAACTAAAATAAAGCGACCTAGTTTTTATACATTTAATGAGTTAATGAAATGAAATGGATTGAGTCTTATCTTACATCAAGGAAACAATGCACCCGGATTAAAACATGTATATCTTCAACAAGGCACTGTTTAACAGGGGTACCTCAGGTGTCCATACTAGGACCTCTACTTTTTAGTTTGTACCTGAATGATCTTCCATATGTTTGTTCTGATGCATTTATTCAAATGTATGCAGACGATACTGTGATTTATGTACATGCTAAAACAAACGAACAGGTATCACAAAAACTATCTGCTGTTATGGCCAAAATCTCAGACTGGTTAAATCAGTGTTGTTTATCGTTAAACGTCCAGAAAACTGCTTGTATGTATTTTAAGATTAGAAAGATGGAGGAGGTTATACCAGATATATTAGTAAATGGTGAAAGATTACAAATTGTATCAGATTTTAAATACCTTGGAGTTATTTTAGATACTAACTTAACATTTAAAAAACATGTTAAAAAAATAGTTTGTACAGTTACACCCCAACTTATAACTTATATGGAGTCAACTTTCAGCAGAAGCTGTAAGAATCTTTCTGCACTCTTTAATCTTTCCTCACTTCTCTTACTGTACCACTTCATGGTCCCAAGCAGGAAAATCTACTCTTAGACCTTTACATAGTTTATACAAACGTGCTATAAAAGTGTTTGCTAAGAAACCTGACAGACATCATCGTCTTATAATTCAAAAACATAATCTCTTTACTTTTAAAAACTTTGTAAGATTTTACGATTGTAGTTTAATGTATAAAATTGTGAATGATCTTGGACCTCCACCTTTAAAGATGTTTGTTTCATTGCGCAATGACAGCATAAGACAGACAAGAGCCTCGTTAAGAGGTGACTGTGAAGCGCATTTTAGAAAAACTGATTTTGGACGATCAGCTTTTTCTGTAAAAGCTGTTAACAATTGGAATAGTTTACCAACTGATATTAGACAGTGTACAAACTTTGTGCAGTTTAAATTACATTTGAAAATATTTTTAAAGGCAAGTCAGGTTTGTGATCATTGATTATACAAGGTAATGACTTTTGGATATGTTTTTATACTTCTTGTATTTTACCGTGTTCAATTTGTATGTTATTGATAATTTGTTGTACTCCTGCCCAGGGACAGCAGATGAAATTTAGCTCTGTAGCTAATTCTGGGGTAATACTTTATTGTCCATTGTCCCTGTCAAATAAAGAATAAATAAAAAATGTGTGTGTGTGTGTGTGTGTGTGTTCACTGTGTGTGTGTGTTTTCACTACTCACTGCTGTTTGTGCACTTGAATGGGTTAAATGCAGAGCACAAATTAAAAGTATAGAACACAGCAAAAATATTTTTTCACAGTGTAGATGACAACAATGGTAATCTATTGGTAATAAGTTAAATTCCCAATTTCAGCTGATATATAAACTGCACTGAACACCGATAAATTAAAAAAAAAAAAAAATCACTAACTATTTTAACTCAGAAATTACTAGTAAATCTCGCAAATAATTACAAAAGCGACACATTGAATTAAACATGAAATTTTGAAGTATAGAAAGACTCAAATAGTATTTTCTTGTAAAACATACTCCAGTAATAATACTACACCAATTTTTTGTTCGGTGTAGGGATGAACAATATGTTGGTACTACATCAACCAATATTAGTATTTAATAATTTTAGTTCAGTACTTTTTATATATCGACTGCTATTGGAAATGTAACTTATTACCAATAGATTGCCATTGTTGTCATCTACACTTTTAAAAATGATTCTTCAGAATTGTAAATAAAACAGACTATTGGGGTAAACTTTTACATTTAATTCAATGTGTTACCTGCTGTTTCTTTGTAATTAATTGGCAAAATGACACACAGATAACTTAGTCATAATGTAATCATAATAATTTAATTATTTAATGACACATTTTTAATGTAATCTCAAATTTAATATATGGATTTCAAACTTGCCTAAATTTAATTTGTAGAGCATTTTTATTTTTAACATCAGACATTTATTGGTAGTATATAAATACTAATATAAATTTACACTTTCTTACAATGCGCCTTTAATGGCAAAGGAAAATAAATGGTCAGTGGTCTCCTATCTGATAGGCGGTTCCTCTGTGGCTTTCTTTATTTCCCCAAGTCTCTCATCTAGTTGACAAGTCGGGGTCTTCCTGAAACCCATTTTAATCATGTTACCCCAGAAATCAATAAACTATTTCCCCCTGGGTCAACCTCAACAATGATGAGGGTCTGCCTTCCTGAAGTACTCTAAATGTGTACACAAGGACCTGAGTGCAATACAAACACAAAGCTGCGAAGACAAATTCATTAAAACAACCACCATGTCTCTTCCAAAGGAATGGTTGTAACTGGCAACCTATCCCCGTTTAAACTGCCTATGCATGTACAAAAGGCTTCAAGGGCTCGTTTTCAAGTTTCCTACAAGAAAAAAAAAAAGTAAAAAAAAAAAGGTAATGTAATGGCATGGTTCTGCAGGCAAAGTGCTTCACTGACTATCATCACATAAAAATTCTATCATAAAGCACTCCAGGTGGAATCCATATCACTCCTACAGACACCACAGTTCCTGTTAAATCAGTTTCACAAGTGAGATGCATGTTTCTGGAAGGCCTCTTTATCAATCCTTCTCGTCTTCTTCCCTTAATAAGATAAAACACAGCGGTTAGTAAGCCCATGATGAGGCAAAGCATCTAGCTAATGCCTTTTAAGGAGAGGGAAAGCAGCGGTCTGTCTTTGGAGGCTGGGGGTTGCGGTAGGGGAATGGAAGGGCATGTTGTAATACTGCTCTAATCCTGCGGTGGATAATGTATCAAGGATAAGCTTTGCATGAGCAAGTTTCTCCTGATGAGGTGGAGGTCTCCACACTCAGAAGGAAAGCAAGATGTTGTATTGACATGCGAGTCACAGTCATGTATGCCTCTAGATTGCACAAGTGCTCTTCGGTCAGACTACGGAGGAACAGCATGGAAGAGATAATAAACCTCCCTCAGAGCATTTTGCTCTTTCAGTATATAGAGAGAATGCTTGAGAAGATTCAAGATTTTGAAAATGCAGCTGAAATATTATATAAACCCACTCTTTGTTGTGAAAATAGTGTGGGAATCTTGGTAACCCTGTAAAGCTTGACATATAAAAAATAATTTTAAGAAAATCTTTTTTTTTTTTTTTGTAAACAAATGACTGAAACTCTAGTATAGTCATGTAAAACATATTAATATACTGCAATTATAGTAAACATAATAATTTACATATATACTATATATGAAAATGAAATGGTAGGATACATATTGTGGGTAATGAACAAGATAAAGGAAACGGCTAATTAAATTATAAAATTATAATTAGAAATCCTCTGAAATTGCCGGGAGCTACAATAAAATAAAACTCCAAGTAGTTCTTAGCCTCAGGTGCAGTTTAATGCTGGGAAAGATACAGTCTCGTCTTTCTCAGCAAGGTGTCATTTTTTCTTCCCCAAAACCAATTAATAAATACAGAATGAAAGAAGCCACAGGCAGAAGTTTATAAGATGTATTAGAAAATTGCATTATTATGCAAATGTACCTGACATCCCAAGATTCATTAAATCGATCAATTAATCTGCAAGCAACAGAATCGAATGCTAATTTTTTGTGGAAACTTGAAAAGTGAGAACCACAAAGTGATGTACAAGTCAACAACAAGAATGTGTGGTAAAGTTAAGCGCTTCCTTATGTCATGTTTACATATAGGCCTACAGTGATTGTGCACTGCACTGCTAACCGTCTCTGTCACTCAGCACTGCAACTGAAATGAACTAAAGATGGCTTCTGGTCACTGCAGATCCCTGTATATGTGACTGGACTCTAAGAGAATGTTCTTAGCATTTTAAACAAACACTAGCTCATGTTTGTTTACATAAAATTGAAAATAATTCAGCAAAATAATCTGAATATACTATTTTAAAGTACCATGGTACAAAATTAATTCCATAATGCTTTAAGGGCTGTAATGTAATCTACCCCATTTGTAGCAATGCTCCCCTCGAGATTCACCCAAAATCCACATCTACATTATATTTTATAGAATTGTCCAAATTTTAGACATCCTCATATGATTTTGGTAACCGAGCCATCTATGTTATATACTGCAGATATATCTGAGAAGTCATGATTGAAAATATAGCAGCACCTGCAGTGCACATCTGGTATTTGTGAACCCCATGGGCTAAAAGTGCAGGTTTCCTTACAAGCACTCTGGGACATGGACATATAACTTTGTAATTGTCCACTTAAGCCATTTCAGAGGGTAAGGTATCATGCAGTTTTACGGTCCACATGCTGGATTCGTCCTACTCAAAAAATAATAAAAAAACCTTGGTTTATGATATGACCCTAAAACGTACTCGGTTACTAAACGTAACCTCGGTTCTCTCTAGAAGAGCGAACGAGTACTGCGTCTTAGCTAAGACGCTACGGGAAAAGTATCTTTTCACGAAATACTGAAGCAAAAAATTATCCTTAATTTTGTATTTTTGTAAAGCGCATTTGCAGCAGTACACAGCCATAGGCGAGACGGCTCGTTCGCTCATTGGCTTGTTCTGCGGCAACTGCACAGCCTATCGAGCGCGGGCTGATGCAACATCAGAGCAATAATGTTTGCCTGAGCTGAACAGCCTTCTAGCTCCTCTGAGGAACCGGATGACCAAATCATTCCTTCCTATTGACTGACCGAGCGCTGTTTCAGAAAACGCTGCGATGGCCGCCACATAAACTTTGAGCGTGGATGGGGCTCTGCCCTTATCCAACAGCTCCTGTAGGAAGGAGAGAACCTCCGTCACCTCACAACTAAGGGGTGAATATCCTCGAGCTGTGCACCAGCTGGAGAACACCGACCACTTCGAGGCATACAGACGTCGTGTCGACGGAGCTCTAGCCTGAGTGATGGTATTCAGCACTCCCACTGCGAGATCAGCGGGTAACCGTTGAGCGCCCACACATGGAGGGACCACAACTCCGGTTGAGGGTGCCAAATCGAGCCCCTGGCCTGCGAGAGGAGGTCCCTCCTCAACGGTACTGGCCATGGGGCGACATCTGCTAACTGCATCAAATCTGGGTACCATGGTTGGTTCCTCAAAAGAGGTGCGGAAAGCATAAAGCGGGCAGCACAGCCATTCCCGTGACAGCGTACTTTCGTTCTTGGAACGCAGGGCAGTGAGCGTTTTCGTGGGACGCGAAGAGGTCCACCTCCGCCCTGCCAAATCTCTCCCACAACAGCCGGACTGTTTGCGGGTGTAGAGACCATTCGCCTGTAGGAACATTGCCTCTGGACAGCCTGTCTGGACCCAGATTCTGTAGCCCAGGCACATGCACTGCCCTCAGCGAACGCATGTCGCACTGAGCCCAAACCAGGAGGCGTTCCGCTAGCCTGTACAGGTTTCAGGACCCGAGACCGCCCTGGCGATTTATGTAGGACACCACAGACATGTTGGCCGAACGGACTAAGACGTGGTGATCCTTGATTTGGGGACAAAATCGCATCAGCGCGTTCTCCACTGCCAGCATTTCCAGACAGTTGATATGATGGAGCTTTTCCCGTTCTGACCATAGGCCAAAGGACGGTCTGCCCTCGAGCAGCGCTCCCCATCCCGAAGTGGAGGCGTCCGTCGACACCATCTTCACATTCGGGGAAGTCCCCAGGCTTACACCTGATCGGTACCAACCGTTCGCTGTCCAAGGTGCCAGAGCTGTGACACAGCTCTGATTGACCTTGAGATGCAGCCGGCCAGACGCCCACGCTCTGCGCGGCACCCGCGTCTTCAGCCAGAACTGCAAGGGGGTGCATGCGGAGCAGGCCCAGCTGCAGAGCCGGAGATGCTGAGGCCATGAGGCCCAGCATCTTCTGACAGTGTTTGAGCGACACGGTCGCGCCGCAGCGGAAAGAACTCGCTGCGCGCTGAATGCCCATCACGCGCTGTGGTGACAGCCGCGCCGTCATGGAACACGAGTTCAGAACTATACCCAGAAACAGAATCGTCTAACTGGGGTTCAGCGAACTCTTCGCCCAATTGACACTGAGGCCGAGCTTCTCGAGGTGATCGAGTAAAACGGCCCTGTGGTCCACGAGCTCCGCTCGTGATCGGGCCAGAACCAGGCCGTCGTCCAAATAATCCAGCACTCGCATGTCTCTGAGTCTGAGAGGAGCGAGCGCTGCATCCATGCACCTCGTAAACCTGTTCCACCGGCGGAAGTGAGTGGTAGTTCCTGTTTTTAGCATCATCAGTGTGGAGAATGCTAGTGAGACAGACGAACGAGTTCGCGCTGAATATGGAGCATTACAAGCCTTCGCCACCTCTTCGTGAAGCTCAGGAAGAAATGAGGCGGGCTTTGAGAAGTACGCTCATCCGAAAGGGAAATACCATCCAGCCGGGAACGAGAGGGGGGGCGCTGGTGCAAACCACTCGCGGCCAAGACTCATCGCGACTCATCCTCGGACGACGCGCCGTCAAACAGCGGGCGCTGCCCACCGGGAAGCGATACAGGGGGGGGGGGGGGGGGCGGTGAAGCAGGGCGAACCAGCCCTGAAGACGGTTTCGGAATCCGCTGGAAGCGATGCTTTTACGGCGCCTCAGCGCAGCGGAGAATGCAGGCTCAGAGAAAAAGGCCAGGCGAGTCCTCAGAGTCACCATGGCAACAGCTCGCAGTGGGGGCATCCGCCGTCAGCGAGCGCGCGCGCTGCATGATCTTCACCCAGGCAGGAGACACAGATGACGTACCGGTCTCCCTCGCTGAGTGGGGCTCTGACGAGCCGCAGGAAGGCATCTTAAAAAAAAAAAGCGAGCTCTTTTACGAGTGTGTGTCGCAGGGCGAACACACACACACACACACATAAAGAACAGCTTGAATATAACAGAATTGAAAGGATATAGGCGCCGGATAGCGCAGCAGGAACGGCAGTGGAAGGCGGCGATGCCAGCAGCTTCAGAATGGCTCGTCCTGCTGATGTGCTTTCTCAGACGGCGCTTGCTTCCTCCGTGATCCAGCGATGCGTGGGCTTCGCTGAAGAGATGAAAAATCAGGTGAGTCAGCCTTTTCGAGCTCCTTTTATAGGTTGGGCCACACCTGTTTCGGCGGGAAGTGGCAAGAAGGGCGCGAAGCCCTTATTATTGGTCTGATGTTGCATCAGCCCGCGCTCGATAGGCTGTGCAGTTGCCGCAGAACAAGCCAATGAGCGAACGAGCCATCTCGCCTATGGCTGTGTACTGCTGCAAATGCGCTTTACAAAAATACAAAATTAAGGATAATTTTTTGCTTCAGTATTTCGTGAAAAGAGACTTTTCCCGTAGCGTCTTAGCTAAGACGCAGTACGAGAGAGCTCTCGTAAGAGAACAGCACAAGTGTGAAATTCTACACCTTATCTTCTCCACACTGTATGATAAAAAAGAGATTGCATTTTTATGCAGCTTATTCCGCAGATCTCAACTGTCTCCTCCACCCTGATGATTTCAAATAATGTAAAGTAATCTCTAATCTCAACATATGTAAGAGGCTTTAGAGTTTCTCATTGGCGGCCTGCGGGGCGGCTCACAGATGACACATGTGCCTGTTTCACTCAAGAATACTGAAAGTTATCTTTAGGATGCTTGAAAGGAGAGCCACAGCATTAAAGAGCCCAGTGAAAAGAGAGCTTTTACAGAGGCGTCTTTGTCAAACTCATATCAAAGGCTGCGTCTGTAAAGTGAATAGTTTAGCTTTGTGTTTCACAGTGCATGGGTGGGAGGTTGTTGTGGTGTTGAGATATCCCAGTGTACACGCAGAGCTAACCCTATTGAAAGAGCTACTGGGAAATCTCCAACATTTAACGGCTCTTTAACCAAGAGTGTTCCTCGCTGCATGATATCATGGTTTGACATCTATAAAGAACCTTGAATGGATGTCTAAAGCACTATTTGGACAGGATTAATTTTCTAAACTACAATTGTTAACATAGGACATATAAGATATCTCAGAATTGTATATATAATAATGTATATAAATATTTTCTAATGGATGCTTGCTTGAATTAGAAATTGTTAACAATGAGATACATATAATTTTATATTATATATATATATATATATATATATATATATATATATATATATACTCTCAGAAAAAAAGATACAAAAGCTGTCACTGGGGCAGTACCTTTTCAAAAGGTACACTTTTGTACCTTTTAAGTACTAAGATGTACACTTTAGGTACTAAGATGTACACTTTAGGTACTAATATGTACCTTTAAATAACCAACATGAACTCTTTAGGTACAAAGTTGTGCCTTTTAAAAAGGTACCACTACAGTGACAACTTTTGTACCTTTTTTTCTGAGAGTGTATATATATATATATATATATATATATATATATATATATATATATATATATATATATAACAATGTTATATTGAGTTCTCAGTCTCAAAGACCAAAAGGACCATCCAGACATTTTTATCAGCGACAGATGCAAAAGCAAATGATATGAGGGTGCAGCAGAGCAAAAGGCTTGGGTGGGTAAAATGAATTTATGAAATATTAAATAATAATGAAAAATAAATCTATATAACATATTTTTTTTTTACAGAAAGCATAGTTAAAAACATATAACAGGATTACAATTCAAATTAAAGTGAAACATCTTTAGGGAAGTCTGTTGACTGTTCCTGTTCTTATGGGCTTTATTTTTATTTATTTATTTATTTTATTCTTTTTATTTTGGGAATAGACCTCAGGCTGATCTTTTATTCACGTTACATGCATTTTATTCATTAGAATCATAATGTTATTATATGCATGCAGTTATTAATATTAAAATTATATGCCATTTGATTCATCAATACCTGTCTCACAATGAATCATTTTCTAAACCTTCAAAGCACAAGATTAAACCTGTCTCATAGTGGCAACACCCACTGTATAATAAATGGACATTACCTGCCAAAATGAGAACAATATCATATGGGGGCATTTCAACTGGCATCCATTCAGATTGTTCTGTCATCGTTCAGCCTAAGGCTACTGCTGCCAACATATTGAGTTCTTCCCATAATATCCTCTCTTCATTATTAACATGAGGCCTCCAGCTCTCGTGTACAATATCATTTGGAGAGCAGATGTTAAAACACTGATAGTGTAGCCTAAATATATTACCCTTCTACTATGACGCCAGTATCCTCAACCAAAGTGTGGATTGAATTAAGGAGTGCTGAATGAATTCGATGAATGCTGCTCAGAAGGTTAAAGAGCAAAGAAGGGTTATCTTGGCTGCAATTAGCATATGCTCTGAATGGACGCTAATGAATGGCATTCTCGAGAGTCTTTGTGTTATTGATTTGAGGGACATTTTGTCCTTACAATAAGTCAACAAGACTCAGGGTTGGTTAATCAGATTTGAAATCTGATCCAAAGACTATATACTCCCATTTAATAATTCACATAACTTGTTTAGAAAATGAATGATAGCATAGGATGTTACGCCTATATGTCATTAACACAGAACTGACATTTGTGTAAATGGCTTCCTTTGTCAAAACAGCCTATGAATTATGTGCCAAATGACAGGAAAGAAACTGTAAAATATAACAATTTGAATAAAAGCAGATATACAAAATGATAATCATCTTATAAGTATTAAAAGAAAGTCCAGGGTTCAAAACAAGGTTGTTGTTGTTTTTTTTGTTTGTTTTTTTTTTGGTGAAAAATTATTTTATGTCAGTTAAAACAATCACAAAAAAATATTGTACCGTATGTTATGGGGATTGGGATAAACACAAGAATTTAAGGGAACATTATGGGACAAATGTATTCAACAGTTGTGCCACTTGTGTAAGCCGTATTTCTGCATAAAACAACTGAACCACCCACAATTCAGTTTAACCACACTTTAAATGCATTTAAATTCCACTAAGCTGTACAAAAGCAATTACCATTCTTTTGAGTGCAAAACACGCCTCCTTTATGCAAATTTGATTCATTATAGATTGTTTCCAGAACTAAGCACTATTTGGCTTGTGGAATTAAGGCGGTGGAATACAGGCAGTATATGCCGAATTTTCTGTTAGCAACACATTTCTGAAAATTTTTCTGGTGATCATGGTGGCTATAATTTAAATGATTTTCAAATGATGGATAAAAGCAGTATATCTCAGATAAGATCCAGACAGATCATGTGGTCAAGGAGTTTTTGTCCATTCAGCGGAAACGCATTCACTCAAATTCCAAGCCAGTAATTTAAAACCAACTATTTAATTTTTTTCAGAAATGTATTCAGCAATGTCATGAAGACTTCTCCATGCAGACCTCCTGCTTTCACAATGTGTCAGGAGATGAAAGGATAGATGGACATTGCTTTGAAAATAACTCTCTGTGACATTAAGGGCAGCTATGTGGACTGTACAGCTGAGCAATCATCTACCCAGCATTCTCTAAAGTGCTCATTGTGTCCGACAAAGACTTCAAAGATGAAAACCGTACACAAAATAAATATGAGTTACAGCAACTGAACAGATGTTACAAGACATGATATGCATTTTCTTCTATGGAGGAAAACAGAAAAATGCGTATTGTTTGCTTGATGTAAGACTCTTTTAAATCACCAGACAGTCTAATGCTTGGCTAGACACACCCAGCTACTTGCAAAAGTACTGCATCAACAAACAGAGCAAACTATCCCCCAAATGTATGTTTGCCCTCTTGAGCAAAACATGGTGTATTGAAAGGGAAAAAAAATAGGTTAGGTCCCTTGTTGACACACATTAAAATTCATATATGCTGAAAGAGAAAGCTTTGAGTACTTCAGTTCATTGAATAAAATACATTTGAATGGAGAAAAAAAAAATATCCTGCTTAAAATATTAATATTCCACAACTGACTGACAAAATGTATTATTATTATTTATTTTTATTTTATTTTTGCATATGGCAGAAAGGCACATGACACACAAGAACAATTCCTCATGAGTGTTTGCCAATGATGTCAGACTTTCATTGTTGTTGTTTCATGAGAATCATTTCACTTAATCAGAGCTTATAGCACAAAGAAAAAGATAAAATATATTTTAAATATAAAAATAGTCTACTGTAGTGCCTTAAAAATAGAAGTATTTCATTTCGTTTCATGCAAAGAGATTGCAAATTTTTTTATATTAAGTTAAAATCTCAGGGTTACTTCAAGTAAATTTATTGAGATCAGCTGACATAAAAGCTTGGAAAAGCCCTGATCTAGAGTGTGGGAATGCACACTCATATATTAAAATAATATAGTCATGTTTTCTGTAGGGCAACAGGCTACAGGACTGTCAGACATTTGAGAGCTTTGAAGTCTATTATCATGGTTCCAACCTTTTATAATACAGGAAATTTGATTTTGCACTTGTATTTAGCAATTAGAATATCAAGTTATGTAGAAATTTACTAATCTTATTTCAATGAAGAGCTGGAAGGGGCAAAAGGAATCTGGGGTAGCAAAAATGAGCAGAGTCACGCTGTGATACTAAAGTCACATCTTCATTTCAGTGACAAGGAAGACTTGGTTTAAAGAGTCCAAGATAAGATAATAACTTTAAATTTTTATTTCATAAATGAATGTTCTCTCATCAAGTGTGCAAAGCACTTCTCCCAACAAGGTTTTCAAAAGTCAGAGACAAGAACTAAGAGGCTACCTGAGTGTGACTGATCCGCCAGGTATTGTTCAGATCCACAATGATGTTTCTGTTTCACTGTTTCATAAAGGATTTTGGTTTCAGTTCCTTGTAGCCTAATTATTTCAAAATGTGTTCCCCTATATTACTCAAACTAAGTATTGTCATGTTAACCAACAGTAATTCATGTTAGACTAAATATAAAGAAGTCAGAAAAAAGTGCAGCAAGAACTACTCAGATTGTTCCCCTCAAATTTAAACTCAAGACTGTTCAAATCTGAATTCATTAGTCTTTCTGAGGTTTATTGAAAAGAACCAGTGCATTTATACTTGAATAACTGGGGCCCAGGTCAGGAAGCAGACAGACTGGTTAAACCGACCGTCTGCTAGCTGCCTCCCGTCACAGAGGTCAGTTAATTCTCAGCACATAGAGACTTTTTCACCTAGATATCACACTATAGAGACTGTGTCTGTTCCCCGAACTAGAAAAAACAAAAAACGTCCAAACCAAGTTAAGATTAACAATTTAATTGAGGTTCAACAAATAAAAAACAGAAGCAATATGGATAAACAAATGATAAAGCTTGGCTTATTGAATATCAGATCCCTTTCTACAAAAACACTTTTTGTAAATAATATGATCACTGATCATAATATAGATGTACTCTGTTTGACAGAAACCTGGCTAAAACCTGATGATTACATTATTTTAAATGAGTCCACCCCCCAAGATTACTGTTATAAACATGAGCCACGTCTAAAAGGCAAAGGTGGAGGTGTTGCTTCAATTTATGACAACGTTTTCAGGATTTCTCAGAGGGCAGGCTACAAGTATAACTCGTTTGAAGTAATGGTACTAAATCCCCGGTTATGTTTGTACTGGCTACTGTATACAGGCCACCAGGGCACCATACAGACTTTATTAAAGAGTTTGGTGATTTTACATCTGAGTTAGTTCTGGCTGCAGATAAAGTTTTAATAGTTGGTGATTTTAATATCCATGTTGATAATGAAAACGATGCATTGGGATCAGCATTTATAGACATTCTGAACTCTATTGGTGTTAGACAACACGTTTCAGGACCTACTCATTGTCGAAATCATACTCTAGATTTAATACTATCACATGGAATTGATGTTGATGGTGTTGAAATTATTCAGCCAAGTGATGATATCTCAGATAATTATTTAGTTCTTTGCAAAATTCATATAGCCAAAATTGTAAATTCTACTTCTTGTTACAAGTATGGAAGAACCATCACTTCTAACACAAAAGACTGCTTTTTAAGTTATCTTCCTGATGTATCCAAATTCCTTAGCATATCCAAAACCTCAGAACAACTTGATGATGTAACAGAAACTATGGACTCTCTCTTTTCTAGCACTTTAAATAAAGTTGCTCCTTTACGCTTAAGGAAGGTTAAGGAAAACAGTTTGAAACCATGGTATAATGAGCATACTCGCACCCTAAAGAGAGCAGCCCGAAAAATGGAGCGCAGCTGGAGGAAAACAAAACTAGAGGTATTTCGTATTGCTTGGCGGGAAAGTAACATATCCTACAGAAAAGCATTAAAAACTGCTAGATCCGATTACTTTTCTTCTCTTTTAGAAGAAAACAAACATAACCCCAGGTATTTATTCAATACAGTGGCTAAATTAACGAAAAATAAAGCCTCAACAAGTGTTGACATTTCCCAACACCACAGCAGTAATGAGTTTATGAACTACTTTACTTCTAAAATCGATACTATTAGAGATAAAATTGCAACCATTCAGCCGTCAGCTACAGTATCACATCAGACAGTGCACTATAGACCCCCTGAGGAACAGTTCCACTCATTCTCTACCATAGGAGAGGAAGAATTGTATAAACTTGTTAAATCATCTAAACCAACAACATGTATGTTAGACCCTATACCATCTAAGCTCCTGAAAGAGGTGCTTCCAGAAGTCATAGATCCTCTTCTGACTATTATTAATTCCTCATTGTCATTAGGACATGTCCCCAAAACCTGCAAACTGGCTGTTATTAAGCCTCTCATCAAAAAACCACAACTTGACCCCAAAGAACTAGTTAATTATAGACCAATCTCGAATCTCCCTTTTCTGTCCAAGATACTAGAAAAGGTGGTATCCACACAATTATATTCCTTCTTAGAGAAAAATGGTATATGTGAGGATTTCCAGTCAGGATTTAGACCGTATCATAGTACTGAGACTGCTCTTCTTAGAGTTACAAATGATCTGCTCTTATCATCTGATCGTGGGTGTATCTCTCTATTAGTTTTATTGGATCTTAGTGCTGCGTTTGACACAATTGACCACAACATTCTTTTGCATAGACTTGAATACTTTGTTGGCATCAGTGGAAGTGCATTAGCATGGTTTAAATCGTACTTATATGACCGCCATCAGTTCGTAGCAATGAATGAAGATGTATCCTATCGATCACAAGTGCAGTATGGAGTACCTCAAGGCTCAGTACTAGGGCCGCTACTCTTCACGCTTTATATGTTACCCTTGGGAGATATCATCAGGAAACATGGTGTTAGCTTTCACTGTTATGCTGATGATACTCAGCTCTATATTTCTTCGCAGCCCGGTGAAACACACCAATTTGAAAAACTAATGGATTGCATAGTCGATATAAAAAACTGGATGACGAGTAATTTCTTACTGCTAAATTCTGAAAAAACAGAGGTGTTAATTATAGGACCTAAAAACTCTGCTTGTAATAACCTAGAACACTGTCTAAGACTTGATGGTTGCTCTGTCAATTCTTCGTCATCAGTTAGGAACCTAGGTGTGCTACTTGATCGCAATCTTTCCTTAGAAAGCCACGTTTCTAGCATTTGTAAAACTGCATTTTTCCATCTCAAAAATATATCTAAATTACGGCCTATGCTCTCAATGTCAAATGCAGAAATGTTAATCCATGCATTTATGACCTCAAGGTTAGATTATTGTAATGCTTTATTGGGTGGTTGTTCTGCACGCTTAGTAAACAAACTACAGCTAGTCCAAAATGCAGCAGCAAGAGTTCTTACTAGCACCAGGAAGTATGACCATATTAGCCCGGTCCTGTCAACACTGCACTGGCTCACTATCAAGCATCGCATAGATTTTAAAATATTGCTTATTACTTATAAAGCCCTGAATGGTTTAGCACCTCAGTATTTGAATGAGCTCCTTTTACATTATAATCCTCTACGTCCGCTACGTTCTCAAAACTCAGGCAATTTGATAATACCTAGAATATCAAAATCAACTGCAGGCGGCAGATCCTTTTCCTATTTGGCGCCCAAACTCTGGAATAACCTACCTAACATTGTTCGGGAGGCAGACACACTCTTGCAGTTTAAATCTAGATTAAAGACTCATCTCTTTAACCTGGCATACACATAACATACTAATATGCTTTTATTATCCAAATCCGTTAAAGGATTTTTAGGCTGCATTAATTAGGTAAACCGGAACCGGAAACACTTCCCATAACAACCTATGTACTTGCTACATCATTAGAAGAATGGCATCTACGCTAATATTTGTCTGTTTCTCTCTTGTTCCGAGGTCACCGTGGCCACCAGATCCAGTCTGTGTCCAGATCAGAGGGTCACTGCAGTCACCCGGATCCAGTACGTATCCAGACCAGATGCTGGATCAGCACCTAGAAAGGACCTCTACATCCCTGAAAGACAGCGGAGACCAGGACAACTAGAGCCCCAGATACAGATCCCCTGTAAAGACCTTGTCTCAGAGGAGCACCAGGACAAGACCACAGGAAACAGATGATTTTTCTGCACAATCTGACTTTGCTGCAGCCTGGAATTGAACTACTGGTTTCGTCTGGTCAGAGGAGAACTGGCCCCCCAACTGAGCCTGGTTTCTCCCAAGGTTTTTTTCTCCATTCTGTCACCGATAAAGTTTCGGTTCCTTGCCGCTGTCGCCTCTGGCTTGCTTAGTTGGGGACACCTCATCTACAGCGATATCGTTGACTTGATTGCAAATAAATGCACAGACACTATTTAACTGAACAGAGATGACATAACTGAATCCAATGATGAACTGCCTTTAACTATCATTTTTGCATTATTGACACTGTTTTCCTAATGAATGTTGTTCAGTTGCTTTGACGCAATGTATTTTGTTTAAAGCGCTATATAAATAAAGGTGACATTGACATAAGAGTCTTTCTTTGAAATCGGAAATACACTGGTCATGCTGCATTTTTTTTTTTTGTCAAATCTTACATTTAATAAATAATAAATGCATCACTTAATAAAACAACAAAAAGTTACCTTTATCTGCTGTAGCATTAATTAAAGTTCAGCTTTGTCCAAATGGAGAATATCACCAGACCTCTCACCACCACAGGAAACCAACAGTCTTTACCACAGGACTGAGGCACCACATGCAAGACCTATTGAGGCCATATTGTGACATGGGAACCCCAATTAAAAGAAAATAAAAGATGTTAAGAGCCAGGGGAATTTGCATTTTGGAAGGCATTGAATGAAAGTATTTGTTCTTCCTGTGCCTCAGTGAAAGACTAAGAAGTCTAAGATGGTTTATAGATTCTTGCTTATATTCAGAAGTCAGGATTATGAGGATGATAAGTCTGACAATTGATGTACATTTGCCTCTGTGACACTTTTAAAGTCAGGCAGTAAATCAGGCATTGTGTTTTTCCCCCCTGCTTTTCCCGCATATTAGTTCATCAGTCAATTACCTTCTCTGGCAGTTTACTTGACGTGTCCTAGAAACGGGGGCTTTATTTAAAAAATTATAAGGGGAAAATCACAAGCGAAAAGGACAAACACTTCCTGGCTGTTTATATGAATGCAGATGTCAGGTCTTTTCATCTTGCCCTCCATAGAAATAGCTTTGAGGTTCACAAGGTGGCAGTATTTTGAAATCTACTTTAATGGTAGTTAAAGTGGGCTTGTTAGAAACCTAAATTGACTACTACACTAACATAATAATAATAATAATAAGAAGAAGAAGAAGAAGGAGAAGAACTTAATAATATATTTTATATAATGATATAATTAAAAAATAGTGCATAAAAAAAACTAATGGTAGTAAATTCCACAAAGAAATGGCAAGTGATACATTGAATTTAACATGAAATTCTGAAGTAGAAAAAAGACTAAAAATTATTGTAAAATGCACAAAAAAAATGAAATAATATAATTTTAAAAAATAATAAAAATCTATGTGTACAAAATTAAATCTATCAAAAATAGACTACTGTACTCACTTAAAATAATATAAGTATTTCACAACACACAAAGAGACTTTGCATAAACAGTCATAACACCACAAAACACTAGCACTATGCCATGGGCAAACATCTCTCATGTTTTCTATATCTGTTTGTTTTTGTTGCATGTATAATTTAAAACAAATTTAAAATGTAAAAGCTGAACAATTCTAAATTTCACATTTTACAATGACACTAAAATCTACAACACACTGTGTTTTCTGTACATCACGCTTGAAAAGGCAAAACCAGAAAGTCACACATGTCATTTCCATGCTGATGAATACCAATCCATTCAGATGACATGGTACACTTCCCCATTATATTCCACTTTCACACCGAGTAAAACATGTCCCTCCACAGTGTAGTTTTTAATGCATTTGATCCCAATATCTTTTAGGAGCTCTGAAAGAGACAAGGCCGACATCCCATCTCACTGCTTTTGGCACTAATGATGGTTGCTATTGACCTGGGATGCAAACTCACACTGTGTAACACAGCAGGACAGTTTGTTCAGTTGAGTGGTGCGTCACACTCTATATCACCCACAGCTTTCCTCCAACAACACTCAAAAGTTCAAGTCAGCAAATCCGCATTGTTGTTTTACCCCCAAAACATTGTACACTAGTAGCCAAAGTGATAATGGCATTAAAGGTTAGAGATCCACCTGAATTTACATTTGTGAGGATGCTTTGATTTACATCATGATCTCAGATCTAAAATGAGGTTAGTGGGAGAGATACAATTGATTAGCTGCGGACTAGTTATTCACTCATCCAAAAACCTGCGAGCGGAGCCACGTGATTCTGTAAATGGTCCATCTTTTACTGCTGACAGGGTAGGGCCCCTGCCCTTTAGATAAGAAGATTACAGAGTGATACAGAGGTCTAGCAGATTTATTGTGCCAGAGCTGAGCCATTTAAAGGATAGACGGGAACTCTCTCTTTGGAGGATGCTGAATTCAGGTTTTAATATCTCCCAAACCCAGCTGTTCACCCATC
This sequence comes from Carassius carassius, assembly GCF_963082965.1. Taxonomy (NCBI): domain Eukaryota; kingdom Metazoa; phylum Chordata; class Actinopteri; order Cypriniformes; family Cyprinidae; genus Carassius; species Carassius carassius. The sequence continues at coordinate 7,120,853 of NC_081764.1, forward strand.
AAATGTGACAGTTGTATGAAATTAAAGAAAATAGAGATTTAACCTTAAGGTGACAGCTTTTGCCAGCACAGTTTGTTCTGTTTTAGTCAGCATGTTGGTAAAATATAGCAAGGCCAAATCATTGTTGCATTTTAAAGAGATATTTGATTAAAAAAATGTTTGGTTACCCTCATGTAATTATGAAACTGTATGGTGTTATTTTTCTATGTATCTATCCATCCATCTGTCCATCCATCTATCACACTATTGAAGTCTTAATCTACTTTTGGCTTTACAAAAAGGATTATTATATAATTAATTAATTAATTTACTAATATTAGTAAACATTAGATAACAATAAGAAATATTCTAAAGCATCTATTAATCATAGTAAATGTTGATGTAAACAGTTACTAATAAATCAAACATTTTATCTGTTTATATTATTTAATGGACCTGAGTTAATATGACTAACAATGGACATTTCTATTTTTATTAAGTAACGTTTACAAACATGAGTAAATATTGTAACAAATGTATCATTCATTATTAGATAATAATGGGATATTACTTATACTAACTTACATTCAAATTCCAATTTGAATTCAAATTCAACTCAAATTAAAGAACTGATCTGAATTTTAAACTCATTCTCAATTCAATTTGGAATGGTGCACAAGCCTGAAAAAAGAACTGCATATTAATTCTTAAAAATGTCTGCTTTTGACTTTCAAAGAAAAAAAAAGTGTTTTACAGTAAAGAGTGAATGAATAATGACAGAAATGTTATTTTTGGGTGAACTATTCCTATAAATCCTCAAGATAGACATCTTACTTCAATCTATCAATCTATACTCTATATCGCTTCTCCTGTGTAGGGTCACAGGATTCCTGGAGCCTATCCCAGCATCCCAGGACAGGTTACCTGTCCATCAAAGGGTTACGCATATTCCAACCAAACATACATCCTGAAGAAGAATGATTTGAGAAATGAGGGACAACACAGAGAAATAACAGAGACAAATGAGCAATGGTACAAGACAGAAGCGCCAATAAAGTGAAACCACGGAAAGTCATTATGTCTCTGATACGATCGCACACAACGAGAGGTCACGGATCAAAGTAGAGAATGTCATTACTGGCACACTGTCAGGCCTCGTTCTGCATGGCACAGCCGCTTGTCTATTAGAAAAAGAATATATCCATTTTTTATATATATATATATATATATATATATATATATATATATATATATATATATATATATATATATATATATATATAGTACAGTCAAAAGTTTGGACACACCCTCTCATTCAAAGAGTTTTCTTTATTTTCATGACTATGAAAATTGTAGAGTCACACTGAAGGCATCGAGGGCTATTTGACCAAGAAGGAGAGTGATGGGGTGCTGCGCCAGATGACCTGGCCTCCACAGTCACCGGACCTGAACCCAATCGAGATGGTTTAGGGGTGAGCTGGACCGCAGACAGAAGGCAAAAGGGCCAACAAGTGCTAAGCATCTCTCGGGGAACTCCTTCAAGACTGTTGGAAGACCATTTCAGGTGACTACCTCTTGAAGCTCATCAAGAGAATGCCAAGAGTGTGCAAAGCAGTAATCAAAGCAAAAGGTGGCTACTTTGAAGAACCTAGAATATGACATATTTTCAGTTGTTTCACACTTTTTTGTTATGTATATAAATCCATATATAATTCCACATGTGTTAATTCATAGTTTGATGCCTTCAGTGTGAATCTACAATTTTCATAGTCATGAAAATAAAGAAAACTCTTTGAATGAGAAGGTGTGTCCAAACTTTTGGTCTGTACTGTATGTATATATATATATATATATATATATATATATATATATATATATATATATATATAGATAGATAGATAGATAGATAGATAGATAGATAGATAGATAGATAGTTTACTTTCCAAGCATTATACAGTAATGTACACAACATTTTGAGGAGGTTTTTTTACCACTAATTTTAAGTGCTTCTAAAAGTATTGGTTTGATTGATGCAAATCATTACAGTGCACTTAATGTGCATTTATTTTGAAATTATAACATTTGAATCTCTTAAGTAGTGGGAAACTATCAGTCTTTCAAACTGTGTTGTATTACAATATCAAAGTAGTTTGAAATGTTCATACACTCATTAAACCCATTTGCTAATATGATATGTATCACCACATTTTGTATACTGCAAAGATGTGTATTTTCAACACAGAATGCTTGCTAACATTTTTTATATGCAATTTGGTTATTTCCAGTACATAACGCCCATTTTTCATCAATATTTTTACCAAACCGCTTAATTTTTATTGATTAAACATGTCATATTTTAAAGTACATTATTTAATATTTATAAATTCCCTTTCTAAATGATTCCCTTCAATAACACTTACAAGGATTGTGAAAAATCAGCCTGCTTCAACTAGTAAGACATTTTTAGAGACTCCAAAAACCTTTTTTTTCTTTTTACATCTAAAAATACTTATAGAGTATAAATTGACTTTAAAGGCATAAGATATTACAATGTTTTGATAAATAGTATATTGATGTTTCTTGTATTCCTCTACAATAGCAGATTCTGTACTTATTTTTTTTATTATTATTTTTTTTTTTTTACTTATATTTAAATATATTAATTCATATTTAATAATAAAGAAGCCTGGATATATCTGTAAAAGTCTTAATATCTTATGTAATGTTTCTTTTCAAGTATATTCAAGTAACTTCAAATATTTTTTTATATATATTTTAAATGAAAATGCAACTACTTATTAAGAATGCACTTTTGCAGTGTTTACCATCAGCTCATGTGCACTTTAATAACAAATCAAACTTATTTGTGACTACTGCACCCGAAAGGGTTTTAAAGGAACAGGATCCATCTAGGCAATGACATGCAGCTTGTCGATTGTAATAGCCAAGTGGAACTGTTCATTTGAACTCTGCAATGTCCCTTTTCTAAGCATTTGATGAGGAATCCATGGTCTGAGCTGCCAAGAGTTTCTCTAATACTTGTAATGCTAACCAAGAGATCCATATGAGCACATTTAATTTCTTTAACAGTGTGCCTCTCCCTGAAATACACTCTCAGTATCTGACACACTCTGTGCACTATAGCTGCTTGAATCAATCAGCTGAACCGGACAGCAGTGGATCAGCTAAGAGTAACAATCAATGGCATTGCTAAGTGCAGGACATGCCAACGCTCCCTCATGGCTTTTGGAGCTGCAAGTGTTAAATTAAACTCTCATTGATTGTGTGGTGCTCAATTGGATGGGGGACGGTAGAACTAGGGAACATTGAACTATTGGATTGTAGTCAAATAAAACCCAATACAAACTTTGGTTGGATCTCTGCAACGAGCAATGGCATTGGGACTAATATATATATATATATATATATATATATATATATATATATATATATATATATATTAGGGATGGGACGGTATGAAAATTTAATATCACGATTATAGTGACTAAAATTATCACGATTATCAATATTATCACGGTTTTGTTGAAACGAGATGAAAGTGTTCAAAAATAGTTGATGCTCACACTGAAAACATTTCAGCAAGTTTTATATTTAATAATCAACAAACAACTAATAAAACAAGCAACTCTATGCACTTAATTTAAAGAAAGATTAAATTCTGTGGCATTTCCTTCCTTACAATGAAAAGTGTAGAAGCATAGAAAAGCATAGAAAAGTCACTGACTTTCGCCATTCCTTCTCGAAAAAAAACAAAAAAAACATTGTGCGCTGCGCTTGCGTCAGACTGTTGCTGGCTGGACATGATTTAATAGTGAGTTATTAAAACCGCGATAATCAAACACGGTTTTAATGATAATTCATTTTTAAACGATATTACTAACCTTCAGCACATTTTATCACGGTTATCAATAAAACCGGTTATCGTCCCATCCCTAATATATATATATATATATATATATATATATATATATATATATATATATATATATAGTACAGACCAAACGTTTGAACACACCTTCTCATTCAAAGAGTTTTCTTTATTTTCATGACTATGTCACACTGAAGGCATCAAAACTATGAATTAACACATGGAATTATACATGGAATTATATACATAATAAAAAAGTGTGAAACAACTGAAAATATGTCATATTCTAGGTTCCTCAAAGTAGCCACCTTTTGCTTTGATTACTGCTTTGCACACTCTTGGCATTCTCTTGATGAGCTTCAAGAGGTAGTCACCTGAAATGGTCTTCCAACAGTCTTGAAGGAGTTCCCCGAGAGATGCTTAGCACTTGTTGGCCCTTTTGCCTTCTGTCTGCTGTCCAGCTCACCCCTAAACCATCTCGATTGGGTTCAGGTCCGGTGACTGTGGAGGCCAGGTCATCTGGCGCAGCACCCCATCACTCTCCTTCTTGGTCAAATAGCCCTTGATGCCTTCAGTGTGACTCTACAATTTCCATATATACTGTATATATACACACACACACACACACACACACACACATTTACACACATACACATTTATATATAGTTGGTAAATAGAGTTGATTAATGTGTATTGTCATCTTATACTACTAGCTCCATTTTCAATAGCGCTGTCGACAGCATGATAAATGCACATAGCATTTTTGAATCTACATGTTAATGCTATTTGTGGGCATCCAGGATCTTTAATTCTGAACTGTTGTCAGCACTGACTATGAGCCGATGGAAGAATGTTTCAGAGTAATTAGGAGACTGGGGGAAAAGCGAGTCTACGAGTCTTTCGAAAGCACCCTTCCCCCTGCTCAAACCCAGCCTACATTGGCCACCCCTCCTCCCTTATCCAAACACTTAATATTTTGAACAGTAAACAAAACCTTCCCCTCTCCCCACCCTAAATGAAGATAAATGAAGACTAAAACCTCTATTAGATGGCTGATGGGTGGTAGGGTTGAAAAGAGAGTGCAAAAAACTGCTGCAGTAGGATAACATGCTTCCTTCTTGCGGTTGTTCCTGGATACCACCAAGAGCTAGCAGGAAGGAACATCCCATAGCCGATAATTCATAGTGCTGTGGTCTCTTTGGTCTCAAATGAGCCAGATAAAACTGCAGCACTTGCAGAAAAGACACATGGTCTCTGAGCCATTGGTGGCATTTTAATGATGATGGCTGTAGAGTTTCTACCTCGTGGTAGCTCTGGGATTGCATCCCCCCACTACTGGCTAGCAAGGTTGCTGATTGTGCTGCCTGTCTTAATTCAAGTTTTAAGCATGCAGGGTAACAGGAAATGTCGCTGAATGTTTGTGATGCTGCATGCATCTGGCTCATTCTTGCTCTCTGTCTTTTATTCTTTGATTGTGTGTAAGGTTAGTATTGATTGTGCTCTAGTTTTTGTGCCACATGAGACAGATTTTATCCCTCTGGTCACTGGTGCACTTCATATGATTAAGTATTCTTCTCATTTTGTAAAAGAAAGAATTGATCAGACCAGTTAATTGTTCACACGTTCAATGTTAAACCAATTAGCTGACGCATAAAGATCTACGGAATATGGAATTTTTCTATTTTATGATGATGGGGGGAAAAAACTTTTAATCTGAAGATCAAGATGGGTCACTATATTAAATAGGTTCTTTTTGATGGAGTGTTAATAAATTACACAGTACCATGTCAAGCTAAAATTATTTTTATGTGTAAAATAATAATGTGTGTGTGTATATATATATATATATATGTATATGTGTGTATGCATACATATATATCACAGTACTATAGTATACTTTTACTTGCTATTGAACAGTATACCACCGGATAATACTTTGACATCAATATTTTGAGGAAAAACACATGAATTCTTAAAATAATTACATAAAATAATAAAAATAATTAAATGAAAATGATATTTATCAAGGTAATCCTTTAAAAATGCAAATGCTGGCCCAAGACCTAAAGATTAAAGAAAAAGTAATATTGAAATAATAAAGAAAAATAAATAATGAAGATTAAATTATATTTTCAATATTAAAAATTAGCACAAACTATTTAGAAGCACAACTCAAGTACTTCGATTGTGTTGTGAACATCTGTTCTCAGATTTAATCATTTTCCCCATTTTCCCCAAAGATATGATAGTTTTTTTCAAAATCATGCTGGATCTTGCCAGCTGCATTCTCAAATTCCATTCCAATTCCATATAAAATGCTACAAGGGAGGAGGGGTTTTATTCCAGGCAGTTTGGAGAGCAATCATCTTGCCAAGCTTGGGACCTTTCTGAATTCCCAGCATATCTCCTCACACCAGCTGTCTTCCATTGATAACAGCAGGTAGACTTGACTCTTTCAATCCGTTATCATTTACCCCTCATGGTCTGAGCAGGGTGGACAAGACCAAGTGGACAAATATGTACGCTCACTAAATAAATATCTGAAAAAAAAATCATATCTTGACATTTTTTGACACTCCTTTTTACTTTGTTCTGAACTGCTAGTAGATTCGAGACAAATCCATTTGCAGTGCCACATCTTTCAATTCTTCAGCTTTAAGTACCGATGAAACATGTGATAATATGTGAAGTGGAGGTTAAAATGGCAACAATCATGCTAGTAATGCATGGAACGATTACCTTAACACTAAGGTCTTTACACTAATGTGCTAGGTGGTGTCGCTCTGCTGATCTGCTAAAGCTGTTGTATCCCAAAAACTGCACTTTCACTCTGTAAACAGATGATATTTGTGCTCACTGGTCTAGTGAAGGTGAAGTCTGTTGTTAGCATTCACTGCTAAATTTGGTTCCCTATCAAAAGCTACTCTCGATGCTGCGCTCAATAGCGCTAATGGGAGAACATTCTTTGCTCGACCGGTTGTGAAGCATGTGTGTCAAACACAGTGTTGCCAGATTGGAAATGTCCAAGTATCATTCCAGAAGTTCAAAATTATCGTATTTGAAAGAAAATTATCGTACACGAGTCAAAAGAGTTACTAATCTATTCTAAACCAACAACATTTTGACACGACCTGCAAATTACCACAATAGATAACAAGGCGTAGGCTATTGCTGGACGGAAGCAGTGAGACAAAATACTATCCCATTATTTTCAGTGACTGTCTGCATCGCGGCGCATATTAAAACATATTAAAATTATTTTTAACACTTGCTTTGTCGCGTCCAGTAAAGAAGGAATTTAGCTGTTGCTGCGTGGTCCAGTTAACATCTGAGCCACTCTCACCGGAAGACTGCGTGTTGCCAGATGTTGAAGGGGTTCTTGCTATCATGGACCGCAACTAGTGCTCGTTGGCTTTAAAGCAGGGCACTCTCCTACATTCTTAACACACCCTCAGGTGCACACGAACGCATTTAGAGTGTCTGTAATGAGCCGATTTCGTGTATGAGTAAAGGAGCCCTATGACTGCAACTACCATAATTTAAATTTTCATAAAATTCTGAAATTATCGTACATTACGGGATTTTTTTCATTATTGATCGTACATCGTACAGAGGTAAAAATTATCGTACAAATACGATAATTATCATACGTCTGGCAGCACTGGTCAAATACGCCAAGAATTGGCTTAAATAACCTCGGCAGGTGACGTCACTGATAACGTGCACCTACAGGTTATAAATAGACGTGAAACGGAAACATCCTCAGGTTTCTTTGTCTTCAGAGACCGCATTGTGTGTGTGTGTGTCACGCTGATGAAAGTATTAGTTTAAAAGGTTGAGAGTAAAAAAAAACAAAAATAAACAAGGAAAAAGAAAGTTTTAACTACTCTTCTGATTCTATAAGAGATGTGTGCCTCGCTCTCCATGGCCAATCTCTGAAGAGAAATCGCATGTTTATTGTTTGAAAAAAAAGGGCTGCTTTCGCGTTCTAGAGTGGCAGTTGTAAGCACCGCGGTTCACTTCCTATCCGCGCTAGGCTCTTTGCTCTCACGAGGAACGAGCTGCTACCCGCTCACTAAGATCGCGCTCCGATCTGGAAGATCGGACGGTTCTCGCGCCCACCTCCGAAGCGTGCCCAGGCACTTCTTCGGATTGGGCAGAGGCTGCTGTAGCTCTAGCTTCTGTTGAAATGGACATTGAGAGTGCTCTCTCCTAGCACTCCTCTCAAGAGTATAAGCACATGAGGAGTTACTAGGTGGTGACTCCTGCAGTGACCAGATTAAAGCCTTAAAATTTGATTTTGTACATTATGATTTCATAGGTGAGAGATCCTCTCCCCTATTGGAGCAACATCATTTAAATAAAAATATAAATAAATGATGATGAAATGATGATGATGAATAGAAAAAAATATATATAAAATATATATATGAAAAGACAGCAATTGTTCCCTGCCAAGCCACGTACTGTAGCAGCATCTACACTTGGATGGATTGCATTTCATGCTGTGGGTCAGACTAGTGCTGCCCTGCACACCATGGGTTCTGCAGGCGTATCAGGCTGATCTAAAAAAAATCTGAGTGCCAGGAGGAGACTTTTAATATGTTTCTCACTCAATGTGCTCAAGTGTCGGGGCTGTCAATAAATAAATAAATAAACAGTCCCAACGCGATCCAGCTCCTCTGGGGAAGGAGGTTCAAAGAGAGAGTGTGGCGAGTTGTACGCCCCCTCATAAGACTGGGGAGCAGCTTGTAACACTTGGCAGCCGCAGATGGAGCTGGACTAAAGTGTGGTCATCACGACCAAAGCAAGGGCCTTAAGCTGTGCCCTGTAAAATTCCATCAGAAGTGTAAGGCTCTTTCCTGGCACCTTTAGGGGATCACTGAACAACCTCCGTCACCACCGGTGTTTCGGGGGGCAGTGGTCTCCAGTGAAATGATACATGCTCTGTTGCTTCCTGCCACGTTTCAGGACAGCAGACATCTTAACCCCCCCCCAAAAAAATTTCTCACAATTAGTGCCCTCTTTGGAGAAGCTGGCAGCGCGGAAGCTACTGCCAAATATCTCCCCATGAGTCGAAAGAACTGTAGTGAAGGGCAATAGGATTCAGTTTGCACATCGTCTTCTGCGTTTCAACAGCGTGGTCTCCACCTCTGTGAAACCGGCACGTGCAAATCTGTTGACACAGGAATCACAGACTCTGCTGGTAAAAGGGGCCATGGAATGTGTTCCCCTGCCAGACAGAGAGTCAGGCTATTACAGTCGGTATTTCTTGATTCCCAAGAAAGACGGGGAGCTGCATCCAATCTAATGGACGTGTATTTTCATTTTGAAATATTGCCACAACTCAGGAGGTTCCTGAAGTTCGCTTTTGGGGGTGAAGCTTACCAGTGTCAGGTTCTTCCATTCGGCCTTGCTTTGTTATCCCGCACTTACATGAAATTCATGGATGCAGCTCTGACTCCTCTACGACTCCAGGGCATCCACATTTAAAATGTATATAAACGACTGGCTGAATCTGACCCAGTCTCAAGTGGTTCAGACCCCAGTTTCTGACTTTGGGTCCCACTCTAGGTCTGTGTTGTCATCGCAAGATGCTAATGACAGACACTTCCCTCATGGGCCAGGGAGCTGGCTTAGTTGGCCATCCAGCCCAAGGGATCTGGAGAGGTCATCTTCTCGAATTGGCACATCAATTGCCTCGAAATGAAGACTGTATTTCTGGCCCTGAAAAACTTCCTCCAGCAGTTGAGAGGCTACCATGTCCTAGTGCGGGTGGACAACACATCTGTAGTCTCTTACATAAATCGCCAGGGCGGACTGCAGTCGCACCGCTCGAACGAGTTAGCGCACCAGGTTCTGCTTTGGGCACAGGACAAGTTCCTGTCCCTTAGGGAGATTTACATTCCTGGGCATATGAATGTGGGAGCAGACTTGGGTCAGACTAGTGCTGCCCTGCACACCATGGGTTCTGCAGGCGTATCAGGCTGATCTAAAAAAAATCTGAGTGCCAGGAGGAGACTTTTAATATGTTTCTCACTCAATGTGCTCAAGTGTCGGGGCTGTCAATAAATAAATAAATAAACAGTCCCAACGCGATCCAGCTCCTCTGGGGAAGGAGGTTCAAAGAGAGAGTGTGGCGAGTTGTACGCCCCCTCATAAGACTGGGGAGCAGCTTGTAACACTTGGCAGCCGCAGATGGAGCTGGACTAAAGTGTGGTCATCACGACCAAAGCAAGGGCCTTAAGCTGTGCCCTGTAAAATTTCATCAGAAGTGTAAGGCTCCTTCCTGGCACCTTTAGGGGATCACTGAACAACCTCCGTCACCACCGGTGTTTCGGGGGGCAGTGGTGTCCAGTGAAATGATACATGCTCTGTTGCTTCCTGCCACGTTTCAGGACAGCAGACATCTTAACCCCCCCCCAAAAAAAATTTCTCACAATTAGTGCCCTCTTTGGAGAAGCTGGCAGCGCGGAAGCTACTGCCAAATATCTCCCCATGAGTCGAAAGAACTGTAGTGAAGGGCAATAGGATTCAGTTTGCACATCGTCTTCTGCATTTCAACAGCGTGGTCTCCACCTCTGTGAAACCGGCACGTGCAAATCTGTTGACACAGGAATCACAGACTCTGCTGGTAAAAGGGGCCATGGAATGTGTTCCCCTGCCAGACAGAGAGTCAGGCTATTACAGTCGGTATTTCTTGATTCCCAAGAAAGACGGGGAGCTGCATCCAATCTAATGGACGTGTATTTTCATTTTGAAATATTGCCACAACTCAGGAGGTTCCTGAAGTTCGCTTTTGGGGGTGAAGCTTACCAGTGTCAGGTTCTTCCATTCGGCCTTGCTTTGTTATCCCGCACTTACATGAAATTCATGGATGCAGCTCTGACTCCTCTACGACTCCAGGGCATCCACATTTAAAATGTATATAAACGACTGGCTGAATCTGACCCAGTCTCAAGTGGTTCAGACCCCAGTTTCTGACTTTGGGTCCCACTCTAGGTCTGTGTTGTCATCGCAAGAAGCTAATGACAGACACTTCCCTCATGGGCCAGGGAGCTGGCTTAGTTGGCCATCCAGCCCAAGGGATCTGGAGAGGTCATCTTCTCGAATTGGCACATCAATTGCCTCGAAATGAAGACTGTATTTCTGGCCCTGAAAAACTTCCTCCAGCAGTTGAGAGGCTACCATGTCCTAGTGCGGGTGGACAACACATCTGTAGTCTCTTACATAAATCGCCAGGGCAGACTGCAGTCGCGCCGCTCGAACGAGTTAGCGCACCAGGTTCTGCTTTGGGCACAGGACAAGTTCCTGTCCCTTAGGGAGATTTACATTCCTGGGCATATGAATGTGGGAGCAGACTTGCTGTCCAGACAATCTGTGAAACACGGGAAATGTAAACTCCACCCCTAAGTACTCAGTCAGATCTGGGAAAGATTTCAAGTAGCAGAAGTGGACCTCTGTGCTTCACAGGAGATGGCACAATGTCCCCTCTACATCTCTCTGACTCATCCAGCTCCCCTGGGTCTGGACGCTATGGCCCATGCGTGGCCCAGACTGTGTCTTTACACCTTTCCTCCGATTGCTCTGCTCCCGGGAGTCCTGGCCAAGGTCCGCCTCTTACTGACAGCGCCCCGATGGCCAACCGGAGTTTGGTTCTCAGATCTAATATCCCTCCTCGATGGCTCGCCATGGGCGATTCCAGTCAGGAGAGATCTTCTCTCAGGAACAGGGGACAGTACTTCATCCCCGGCCTGAGCTCTGGAACCTTCACGTCTGGCCCCTTAGGGGGACCAACTAGAGATGCTGGCCTTCCAGCCACAGTAATAGAGACTATTCTAAGTGCTAGGACTCCCTCGACTAGAAGAACTTATGCCCTCATATGGAGTGTTTTTGAGGGCTGGTGCATGACACACCATGCAGGACCAGCTCACTGACAAATTGTTTCAGTACTGGAGATCCTGCAAGAGAAATTGTCCTCAGGCACATGCCCTTGTACTCTCAGAACTTACATGGCCGCTAGTTTGGCTTGCCATGTTTTGATTGACTGGGTTTCTGTGGGGAAGCACCCTCTAGTCACCCGCTTCATTCATGGGGCTCAGAGGTTGAGGCACCCACTAGAGGGGATTTAGCCGTAGTGCTCGAGGGGCTGGCTGGCACCCCTTTCGAACCATTAGAATCAGTGCCTGCCAGGCTTCTGACTCTAAAGATGTTTTTTCTTATGGCCATTACCTCTCTAATTCGGGATTTACAGGCTTTGTCAGTCCTGCCATCCTGTTCCGATTTTGCCCCTAGGCGAGTCAAAGCTATTTTGCATCCTCACCCTAATTATCTTCCGAATGTTCCTTATTGTATCCAGTACGTGCTCTTCAGACTTACGTCCACCGCACTAGCCAGTGGCGTAAGTCAGAGCAGCTTTTCATATGCCATGGGGGCCGCAACCGAGGAGGGGGGTGGGCAGCCTCCAGGCAAACAGTTTCACATTGGGTGAGGGATTATCAGTTATCAGTTATCACGTTACTAACACGACCAAAACAGCATAGCTTCTGTTTGAAGACCCAATTCAAATAAAAGGCTGCTTGGGTCCAGCAAAGTATGTTTATGTCAAGTGAGAGGAATGCTGAGCACTTGGGACTGAATGGAGAAGAGCTTGCCCGAGTGACCTTTATAGGGTGGCATAAAAGACTTAGTGGAATGTGAGTTTTAATGGATGACCTGGCACACTAGATCTCAAAGCCTCCTATGCCACAGGTGAAGGGAGGGAGACATGGGAGTGGCATTGTTTTTCCATCTTTTTCCAAACAAAAAGTGACATATATTGTGCCGTTGTGTGAGTGGGTGACCCTACTCTCCTTACTCATTTCACTTCCAATCTCTCCTTCTTTTTTTCTTGGTTTTTGGTTGGTGATGATCATATGACTGGATAAGAACATGTTTATCATAGAAGTCTTAAAAATAAAATTATATTAATTATTTAATCAACCCATGTTGCCCGAATCCACAGGCTTTCTTCTTTTCTGTGGAACAGGTCACTCTTTGCATGCATTTAAAAGTTGACCTGGGAGGGGACTACATTCAAAATTTTTAAAGCCATGAGATTAGAAGAAAAAGTTTGCACAATTCTTTCAGGAAATCTGACTAATCTGGTTACTAGTTCTCAATGACTCAATGATCTGATTACAGTGGTTAACAGCTGGAAGGGAAGATTATCTGTGAAAAATGAGGCAGATTTCAGTCAGTATATCACATAAATCTATCATATGACTTCAAAAGACTTGGAATTTCATATGCTTGGAAAAGAGTGACTGGCACAGTTTCCACACTGAAAACTATTTGGTGTAGAATTTACAGTTTTTACTCAGATATTGTTACTTTATTTCAAAAATATTTACAAAAAAAATAAAGCAATTATCACACTGAATTAAACTTTAAAAATTTGAAAGTAAAAAGACTTAAACAGTATGTTCTTGTAAAACATACTCCAATAATCTTTGTTTTATTTTCAACGTTGAACATTTATTTTCTTATAGTACAGATTATTATTTTTATTTATTTTTTTAATCCAAATAAATTGCATGGAAGAAACAAGCCATATGGATTAAGAGTGGCATGACGGTGAATTAAAGATGAATTTTTTTTCTCAATAATAGCTCTAAAGTGCTAAACCCGTCTGAGAATGAAAAGCAGCTCTTATTAATCATGTTAAAAATGCAAAAAAAAAAAAGAAAAAAAAATTCCTTATCAAACCATTATGCACTGCATGAATTCTGTCTCATGGTACCAGCCATATGAAATAGTGTTCCTCTCCTTCTATTGCGTGCATGTGTGGAGAAACGGTGTATTTATGCCACAGGCACCTCACATGCTAGTATAGCTATCAAGGGTCCCGTGTGACACAGGTTGCCCATAGTAACCGGCTTAGCTGCAGTCAATGGAAAATAATGCATTAAAGAGTAGCAAAAACAACTTCAAACACAGCAGTCTTGAAAGATTTAGTTAGTGGATGTAATGAATCAGATACAAACCACTCAGGGCTGTTCTAGCACAGCAGAGCTCAATGTGTCAATCATAGCTGATGGCCTGTGAAAATGATGGCAGGTCTTTTTTTGATTCCCGACCCCATTTGTATGATGGACAGCCCCATCGTCCAATTACCACCACAAGGGTTGCATTTAACAGACCTCGGATGCAGGAAGAACACCTGCATCATGCAATTTACCACTGGGTTTGTTGACAGTTTTGGATCTGTGACATTTTTAAATGGGGGGGGGGTTCGAATAACCTTTGCTGAACGTTGAAATGTATGCTATACGACTGAAACTGGTTTCTAATTATGAGAAAAAAATAAAAGAAAAACTATTTTATAAATGTATAATTAAAATATAAATCGACAGTTATAATGATGCTTGTCAGTGACACAAAAGACCTTTTTTGATCTGAACAATCTATGCAAATTATGTTGATGAAATGCCTTACGTTTATTGTTATGCAGTCATACACATTTAGCCCAACACAAAGCCTCTCTATGCATGTAGACACATGAGCATATAGGAAAAGAATGTGTTGAAAGCTAACATACTGATTCTCCTCAAACATTGTTATTGAGAAAGAAGTGTGCAAAACTGCTTTGTTCTTGTCTCTTCTCATCCATGTCTGCCAGTACAATGACTGACAAAAAAGTGAAACCACTTTGGCAGCCATATTTGAGGTGAGTCATCTAACAGCAGGTCTCTGAGGGGCTTCGGCGCTGACAGTAACGCAACCGTGCTCGCTTTCCTACCTAATTGCTAATTAGGAGAGCGTGGAAACCGGCTCAAGACACAGGTAATGGGTAGACAGCTAAAGCTTATAAGAAAAAGAGAAGATGAATTGGAAAATGGCAAAATAGAATCAGTTTGCACTAATTAGGGTTAACTATGTTTGCTTGAAATTCTTTCATCAAGGACAGCCCATAACGAAACCCAATTGTAGCTCTCTTTTTCATTCTTTTGGCCTGAGAGGGATAAAGAACCAGATTAGTATCCTATACGTTTCTTAAAATAACCATACGGCCTTTCACATTTAAATCTGACTGTTAAGGGGTGATCACACATATAGCAACTTGAGGTTGAATACAACAGTTTAGTAGCTACTACTAGTAAACAACATAACAAACAAAACTTGGCACTCGGCATGTGAAGTGCTTAGTTTTAGCTATGCTGATTTCATTGCCATTGTGTCTATGTGATCAGCTGATAACTGTTACAATATCCTCATTCTAAAGTAGGACAATTATTTCCCAGGATATGAAATATTACTCTGAACTTTTATTATACCATTTAATGTCTCTTGAGACAAAACAGACTTAAGTGTCTTGAGATTTTCACCTTCTGCAGAATGTGTAAATTAAATGTAATCATTGTTCCTTTTCAGGAACTCGAGCTGCGTCGAAACGCTTTTGGGGAACGTCCCTGACGAGACCGACTCTGAATATCGTGTGCAATCAGTCCATCGGAAAGGCGTGACGTCACGGGCGGGGTGACGTAGCGACCAGGAAGCTATAAAAGCACGTGCCGTGCAGCTGGCTTCAGCTTCGAATCTGTCAGCAAGCGCTCTGTGTGTGCATGTCAAAGTCTGTCCTGTTGGTCCTATTTATTGTTGTCTGTCCCTTAGCCATTAAAAGATCGCTAAAACAGCTTAATATGCCAAAACAAAAGCAAAAGACCTAACATATGAAGGGCGATTCCAAGCCACGTTATAGATTGTGTGTTCCTCCCTGCCCTCGCTACATTACGAGTGGGGATACACACAGTTTGTGCGTGGCTTGCCTGGGATCGAAGCACTCTGAGTCGGCTCTCGAGGGGGCCGACTGCCCGCATTGTGAACGAATGCCAATGCGGACGCTTCGATCCCGCAGGGCTCTCTTCGAGAAGTGAGCCTTCGCAAGCGTTCCTCGCGATGCCGGTTCCGCTTTCGCCGAGGCGAAGCCGCGCCGGCATTCGTTGGGTTCGCAGATCGATCTGCTGGAAGGTATGGAGACGGGCACGTCCTTATCTCCTACGTTCCCACCAGATCTGCCTGATTCCGGGGTTTGGAAGCCCGAGCTTCGGCTCTTCCCCCCGAGCGTCGGGCTTGACGCTCTGCCTTTCTTTCTCCGAGGAGATTGACACGGAGGGCGTCGGCGAGCTTGTAGTTGCACAAACAAAGTTGCATAAGCACAGTATAAAACAAACAGTGTCATTATACGGGCAGCGTTAGTGAGCAGCTATTTAATCTCCGAGGGGATTAATATTGTTTGTGTGACTAAGCTATTCGCGCGCTGTCGAGGCAACGCGTGTATTACATCATTTTCAGTTTTGATGTGAATTTTTCCATACCCGACCGCGTGTCTGGTTATTTTAACTCCATTTAATAAGCAGGAGTTGGTTCTAGCACTTCAATGTGTACTTTATCACAATAGACCGTGTTTACTTGTCTGATTGTTTGATTATTTTTAAATTCTGAGGAATATGACTCTGAGAAGTCAATATATCACTATATGTGTACTTTATCACAATCTAGACCGTGTATACTTGTCTGATTGTTTGATTTCACTAAATTCTGAGGAATTTGGATTGCATTAGATTCTGAGGAATCTAATGACTGTTATCTAACTTCGAGAAGTTCAATATATCACTTCAATGTGTATTGTATCACAATCCAGACCGTATTTACTTGTCTGATTGCTTGATTTCATTAAATTCTGAGTGATATATTGACAGTTATTTGACTCATGAAGTTAGATGTACTGGAGGGACTGCTGGGCGGGAGCAGCCCCCTCCGCGTACAAACAGTCACGACTACAGAGGGCAGCCCCTACTGGGGTAGAGCGGTGTCCACCTCATTACACGGTGCCCGTCTCACCTCAGTGCCCTCGGGAGGTGGGTCTGCCAACCCTGCCGGAGTTTCAGGGTGCAGCGGCCTCCAGCGAGCACTACTCAGTTATTTCCGCCCGTGAGCGTAGCGGAGCTGGGATGCTCGCCTCCCCTTCGGGGGCCTCTTACTCCAGAGATCAGTCTCGAGAGACTGATTCCCTTAGTACATTAGCTAGCAGCGTGGAAACTACTGCCAATGTATCTCAATGGGTCCTGCGCACAGTGGAAAGACAATAGTCGGCCTCCTGCAGGCTCTGGTTATGGAACAAAAAAGTGAATACCCTTTTTAGGAAGGAGGCCATCGAGGTGGTCCCTCCTCTAGTCAGGGAGTCCGGGTTTTATAGCCGGTATTTCATAGTTCCAAAGAAGGATGGGGAGTTGCGTTCGATCTTAGACTTATGTCATCTAAACCTCTCAGTAATGTCACTGAAGTTCAAAATGCTCACTGTCAAACAGATTGTAGCTCAAATCAGATCCGAGGACTGGTTTGTCACAATAGATCTCAAGACGCATACTTCCATATCCATCCTTCCACAACACAGGAAGTTTCTGAGGTTCGCTTTTGGGGGCAAAGCCTACCAATACTGAGTACTTCCCTTTGGCCTCGCACTCTCACCCCGCACGTTCACGAAATGTGTAGATGCGGCTCTGGTATCCCTCCGTATGCAGGGCATCCGCATTCTGAACTATATCGACGATTGGTTGATTCTAGCTCAATCAGAGCAGATGGCGGTTCGACATCGAGATGTCGTCCTCGCACACATGGGGGAGCTGGGTTTGAGACTAAATGCCAAGAAGAGTGTACTTTCTCCAGTTCAGAGAACCACCTATCTAGGCGTAGTGTGGAATTCGACCACGATGCAGGCACGCTTGTCTCCTGCTCGGATCGAGTCGATCCTCACATCAGTCGAGAGAGTCAAAGAAGGCCAGTCACTCACTGTCAAACAATTTCAGAGATTGTTAGGGCTGATGGCAGCTGCGTCCAACGTGATACCTTTTGGCCTGCTGCACATGAGACCCCTACAGTGGTGGCTCAAGTCCAAGGGCTTTTCCCCGAGGGGAAATCCACTTCGAGTTATCAAGGTCACGCGGCGGTGCCTTCGTGCCTTAGACATGTGGAGGAAACCTTGGTTCTTGAATCAGGGCCCGGTGCTGGGAGTTCCTTGTCGCCGTGTAACGCTAGCGACAGATGCGTCCCTCACCGGTCGGGGTGCGGTCATGAGTGGCCACCCTGCCCACGTGGATGCGGCTCTGGTATCCCTCCGTATGCAGGGCATCCGCATTTTAAATTATATCGACGATTGGTTGATCCTAGCTCAATCAGAGCAGATGGCGGCTCGACATCGAGATGTCGTTCTCGCACACATGGGGGAGCTGGGTTTGAGACTAAACGCCAAGAAGAGTGTACTTTCTCCAGTTCAGAGAACCACCTATCTAGGCGTAGTGTGGAATTCGACCACGATGCAGGCACGCTTGTCTCCTGCTCGGATCGAGTCGATCCTCACATCAGTCGAGAGAGTCAAAGAAGGCCAGTCACTCACTGTCAAACAATTCCAGAGATTGTTAGGGCTGATGGCAGCTGCGTCCAACGTGATACCTTTTGGCCTGCTGTACATGAGACCCCTACAGTGGTGGCTCAAGTCCAAGGGCTTTTCCCCGAGGGGAAATCCACGTCGAGTTATCAAGGTCACGCGGCGGTGCCTTCGTGCCTTAGACATGTGGAGGAAACCTTGGTTCTTGAATCAGGGCCCGGTGCTGGGAGTTCCTTGTCGCCGTGTAACGCTAGCGACAGATGCGTCCCTCCCCGTTTGGGGTGCGGTCATGAGCGGCCACCCTGCCCGCGGTCTGTGGAGTGGTCGCCATCTAACATGGCACATCAATTGCCTAGAGATACTAGCGGTCTATCGAGCATTGAAATATTTCCTCCCAGACCTGAGAGGTCACCATGTGTTGGTGCGCACCGACAACACATCAGTGGTCTCTTATATCAATCACCAGGGGGGTCTGAGTTCGCGCCCCTTGTACAAGCTGGCACACCAGATCCTTCTGTGGTCCCAGGGCAAGCTCCTCTCGATCAGAGCAGCGTATATTCCTGGGAGATTGAATGTGGGAGCAGACATACTGTCGAGACAGGGGCCGAGGCCCGGGGAATGGATGCTTCACCCCGAGGTGGTGAAGCACATATGGAGAGTATTTGGTACAGCCCAGGTGGACCTCTTTGCGACTCAGGAGACATCGCAATGTCCCCTCTGGTTCTCTCTAGTTCATCCAGCTCCTCTGGGACTGGACGCTATGGTACAGACCTGGCCGAGGCTTAGTCTGTACGCTTTCCCCCCTATCGCTCTGCTCCCGGGAGTTCTGGCGAGAGTACGCCGGGACGGGGCCCGTCTATTACTAGTAGCCCCGTTCTGGCCGGGCCGAGTATGGTTCTCAGATCTAGTCTCGCTCCTCGACGGCTCTCCGTGGGAGATACCGATCAGGACAGACCTACTCTCACAGGCGCAGGGCACGATAATTCACCCTCGCCCGGAGTTGTGGAAGCTGTGGGTGTGGCCCCTGAGGGGGCACAGCTGTTGGCAGCTGGTCTCTCAACCGAGGTTGTTGAGACCCTACTCCAATCCAGAGCTCCCTCTACGAGGAAACTGTACGCCCTGAAGTGGAAGCTCTTCACTTCATGGTGCAGAGACCGCCAGCTTGACCCAGCAGACTGCCCAGTTGGTACAGTTCTGGAGTTTTTACAAGCCAGGCTCTCTGCGGGGTTATCCCACTCCACCTTAAAGGTTTACGTGGCGGCCATAGCTGCTTTCCACGTCCCTTTCAATGGTCAGTCAGTGGGTAGACACCCCCTAGTTACACGTTTCCTCCGCGGTGCGCTGAGGCTGAGACCTCCAGTACGATCCCGTGTTCCCCCCTGGGATTTGGTTGTGGTTCTAGAGGCTCTTTGTAAAGCTCCATTCGAGCCAATACAAGATATCTCAGATAGACATCTGACACTTAAAACTGCCCTGTTACTGGCAATCACCTCACTAAAGAGAGTTGGATATCTTCAGGCCCTTTCGGTGGCCCCTACCTACTTAGACTTTGCCCCTGGTATGGCCAAAGCATTCTTATACCCTCGAGCGGGTTACGTTCCGAAGGTTCCCTCTGTTACACCACAACCTATCGTACTGCAGGCCTTCTGTCCTCCTCCCTTTCGGGAGCCAGACCAAGAGAAGCTAAACTGTATGTGTCCAGTGCGAGCACTGGACGCATACGTCCACAGAGCTGCCCTGTGGAGAAAATCAGACCAATTGCTTGTTTGCTACGGTCCTTCTAACAAGGGTTCTCCTGCCACCAAGCAGACCCTTAGTCGTTGGATAGTCGAGGCTATCAACGTCTCCTATGAGTCCTCTGGTCTTCCCCCTCCTTTGGGGGCCAAGGCTCACTCTACTCGGAGTATGGCGGCCTCCAAGGCCTTCTCAGCAGGTGTGTCCCTCTTGGACATCTGCAACGCTGCGGGGTGGTCCACGCCCTCCACATTTGTCCGATTTTACGATCTTGACATGCGAGCCACGCCGGGCTCTTCTGTTCTCTCGTCTTAGCTGTGCTCTTTTGACTACACACTAGGCAGGGATTTGGAAGTCTGGCAGCGTGGGCACATCGTTCCCCAAAAGCGTTTCGACGCAGCTCGAGTTCCTGAAAAGGAACGTCTCAAGGTTACGTATGTAACCCTAGTTCCTTGAAGGAACGAGACACTGCGTCGCAGAGCCATACTCCCGGCACCCCTGCCGGCGCTTGCTTCCCTACTCAAAGCTGAAGCCAGCTGCACGGCACGTGCTTTTATAGCTTCCTGGTCGCTACGTCACCCCGCCCGTGACGTCACGCCTTTCCGATGGACTGATTGCACACGATATTCAGAGTCGGTCTCGTCAGGGACGTTCCCCAAAAGCGTTTCGACGCAGCGTCTCGTTCCTTCAAGGAACTAGGGTTACATACGTAACCTTGAGACGTTTCTGTGTATCTTCCACATTTGCAGCCAACACAGTTCAACATCATGTGCCTACTGCATCTCCTTACATCATTCTTTTTTTATCCTATGTAAGCACTACTGCAAAGTTAGACTTTGTTTGTTCTACTCTAAAGCATTCTGCTGATGTACCTGTATGTTTGTAATTTATTAAAACAATTAAGCTGAAGTTACCATCTCTTATGCTCTATTTTCTGGTACTTAAATGTACCTAAATCTGCCAGCCATAGTAATTTCATTTCTTCAAATAAAGTCTAAATCAAATGCCATACCCTCCTGAGGTCTGCAATAATGACATTTGCGATAATGTACCTGAACCACGGTTTAAGCTTTTGAGATGTATATTTACATTTATAGATTTTCCAGATGCTTTTGTTCAAGTGCATGAAAACATACATGTTATCAGTTTGTGTATTGGAAACAAGCTAGCACCAGTTGAGCTACAGGGATGGGATGTAGGAAACTGAAGCAATAACAGCATTTTTCATTGCAATTAGCTGCATGCAAAAGCTTGTTACCCAAGTAACTCAATAACCCAGTTTCCTTATGTCCCAAGGCTTCCCAAATTAGGGACAAATCACCCTTATGGGAACTAACAGCACATCTGTATTCCCTCTAAATACAAAGCTAACTTGAACTGATTGGAATCTGTCTTGAATTTAAGGGATTTCAGTGGGACCTGCAGAAGAAATTGTAATGAGGTCACAGGGCTGTGGGCTCTTGGCGGGGTCAGTAAGGGACATGGGGTTTTGGTCCCAGAACGCAGTGCTCAATTATAGGTTTGGCAGTGTTCTTGTACAACAGTTGCTGTTCCTACAGGATGTGAACACTAAGATCTTGAATATTGCTGTGCTTCTGGCTTCTGGCTCTAAGCACGATTAGGTGTGCACAGTGCCAAGGACAGACACAAAGATTGTCTTATCCTTCCGCAAACTCTTTGTCAGAGATTTAAACTGTGTCGTAACCAGCAGTAACACAGTAAATCTCTAAAGAAATTTGTTGTACAAATGTTTTATTATTTTTTTTTTAATTTATTTAGATTTGATTCCTGAATCATGAAATTTATTTGTATTTAGGTAGCAAACAGGACTTAGAATTGTAATCCAATTTTAAATGTAATAAAAAGGTAGATAAAAATAATTTAAAATAAATTGTTGTAACTAAAATTATTAATTAGAAAAGGCAATGTTTTTAAGAATTTCACAAAGCCTTGTTTGAAAGCTTTAAAAGGTTTAACATTTGATGGTTTATGAACAGATAGATAGACATTCAGAATGACAGACAGACAGAACAATAAATGATAGCTAGCTATCAACAAAATGTCCAGATTTGTTGGTTAAAAACATAAATTTACAATCACGATTAAGCTTTTATGGCTTTTTTGGGATGCATTGGTTTTACAATGATTTGAAAACTGATGCAAGTTCTTCTCACATCAACAATGAGTGTTTGCCAAATTACTCAAATGTAATTACTTTGATAATTTAACTAGCAAATTCGATTAGCGTTGGGTTAAATCGAATCACGTTTCCAGGAAAACTTTTGCCATATGTTGAGATTTGTGCAACACTTTACATACAAATGGCTAAATTTAATTACTTAAAGAGCCTTTTCTTTGCAACAATTGTGTCTAAGTTTTAAGTGCATACTGAGAGATTGACGGAGACTGAAGTTCATTTTGTGAGCCATTTATTATGCCTTCCTTTCTAATCAATGCTCATCAACCCTCTGGTGCCCGACTAATGGCGTTTTACCGTAAACATCTTCTTTCTATGCATTTATATTTTTTTTCTACATTTGTGCGTCTCTTTATAACACCTTCAGTGTAATGGGACTCATGGGGTGTTATACTGTATATGGGTTTCACACTCTGTCATTCTGATAGACATGGTTTCCCAGTTGGTTATACTGTATAGAGAGGTTTGTTAAGACCATAGCATATGCTAAACAAGTTGAAGTGGGCATTAGAGAAGGCAGTGGCCTCATTCACATGGGGACTGCACCTGCTGTTTTTGTTTATTTATGCACATATGAAGTTCATACCCATTAGAACTGATTTACAAGGTGACGGAAGACAAGCTGAAGTCCTTAGCTCTGGCATGAAGGTTAACCTCAGACAATAAAACAAGTTAATGACCCACAAGTCCCTGCTAAATTATTTACCTTAGTTTTCACTGCTTGCATAAAGGGTCATGCATAAAGGGATAATTCATATAATAATAATAATAATAATAATAATAATAATAATAATAATAATAATAAAATCCTTTTGTTTTTAAAATCATGTATTCGAGCATTTTCTTTCTTCCTAGCGATACAAAATGGGAAGTTGTATTGAAGAAAACACTACAAAATAGTGAATATATCAAACATAGCTATCAAGCAAGACTTTTTTATTTTATTTTACTTATTATAGCTACCCTTTGGCTTCAGAAGTCTTGTAATATAGATCCTGAGCTGTATTGACTGCTTTTGTGGTGCTTTTTTGTCCATTTTGGAGATTGACCGTTCCTGTGTAGGGCTGCAACCTGTGTAGGGCTTTCTTAAAATTCAAATAACTGTAAACAATAATGAATTTCCATTTAAACACACTGCATAAATAATCATTATTTTGTGTGTTCATGAAAGAATATATAAGAAACATATATAATAAGAAAAAATATCTTAAATTAATAAAGACCCATAAAAATACTTTCATGAACACACACACACACACAAAACTGTGGTGAAGGAGATTTCTTTTTCGTAGAAATTGCTAGTAAATTTATTAATTACAAAGAAATGGCAAGTAACATTTCTGTTCCACAGAAGAAGAAAAAAAATCATACAGGTTTGAATGAACATGAGAGAATTTTAATTTTTGAGTGAACTATCCTTTTATAAAGGAGGTTGTTAACGCAACATCTAAATGTTTCTTCTTGCAGGTCCTGTGACTGGTGCATCCTTGTTTACATAGCGAGAGGACAAACTGGCGCAAATGCAAACCTCTGCATGTTTCATATCACGTCCCTGGACACAATGAGCCTTTTCACTGCCATGCACTTTTAGGTCCCCATGGCTGTCACATCTATCCTATCTTTCAAGCATCCTTTCTTTCCCTCCACTCTATCTTTGCAGTGCCTTTCCAGTCTTGCCCATACCCTGAAACACAACCGCCTTTATGAGATCCCCAGGGACGAAGATGTCGCTATTCCATAAGCGGTCAAAGCCCATTTATCATTTTTTTGTCTTTATTTATATAATCTTCTATCTTCACAGTTTGGGTCTTGCTGATTTGAATAATGGCTCGTATAAATTCCATCAGTGTCACATGCTCTGCGTTTCATATCTCTATCACAGGGAACATTATATCATAGATATCATGAGCATGCTATATTTCACACCATGTTATGGGAAATTTACTAGCATGATTTTTTTATTGCGGCAACCTGCAGTGCAGTACGAGATCAGTCTTGGAAAGTTCAGAATCATGTCTCCTGTTATTTAACCGATATGTCCTGCCTCATGAATAAGATTTAATGTGCATCTATGGAAGAGGAGATTTTTGAAAGAGATAGGACCATTAATCAGACTCTGACCACAGGCATGCTGGGGGATGGGCACCTGCGGGAAATGTTGCCGATGGCATTATTTTTCCTCACAGGCTGTGCAACAATGTGATGTTTTATTTAAAAAAAAAGAAAATGCTGATCTCTCCTACTTCCTACTTCCAAGCTAACCTGATAAGGTTACACTGGAATAAGGAGGCAAAAGCATAATGTTAATAAGATATTTTCTTTTTTGTTACCTTTATTCATACTGGGGAATGTTTTTTCTTATTCCTTTTTTTTTTTTTACATGACTCAAATTATACTGTTGGGAGGTAATTTCGGGTTCTGCCTCAAAGATTAAAACAAAAAAAAGCAATTGTAAAAAATTAAAATAAAAACAGTAATACACTAGAGATATATTGTTACACTAGGAGCTAAAATTACTACACAATTACTAGGTATAAAGCTGAAATTACAAGAAACATACTAGTGACATATGTTTGAATGAAATAGGATCTTCAGATAAAAAGTATATAAGGAGACTTTATCCATCGAGAATTGACTGGAAAGTGAATAACGGGCTTTCCACACCAGAATAAAGCCAGACTTAAATGTGAGTTTGGATTAAAAATAAATAAACAAACAAACATCTATAAAGTGCTGCAGCCTCTACAGTATGTCAAAACCTTTGTCAGCCCTGTGTTTCTGTGTCTTGTGTTTTCCTACCCCATATTTGGTTTCCTTTCTGTTCCTTTCTTGATTATGTAATTTGTTTCCAGGCGTTCCCCGTTTAGTTCTATTGATCCCATGTGCATCCCAATCGTTCCCTTATTACTTAAGCCCTGTGTTGTTCCCAGTCTAGCGTCTGGTATTGTTCGTCTAACCTTTCTGCTATGTGTTTGTGCCTGCCTGCCTGTTCCATGTGTATCTTTATTTGGATGAATAAAGATGTTCTTTGAGAAACTCCTATGTGCTCCTTGCATCCTCGTTCCTACACCGTAGCACCACTATGACAACCTTGAAATCTAATTCGAATCATATCTTTGTTTACATTCATGAGAAAAATAAGGTCTGTGGTAAACATAACAATACTTGGATGTTTTGTTGAACATATACTGCACGCACTCACACCCAATCATTCTTGTAACTTATTACATTTTTTTTTTTTTGTAAAATAAACATACGTGCTTTAAAAATATTATTTTCAGTATGGGTGTGTGTAGTTTACACTGTTGAGCAAACCATCCAAGTATTGTCAGTATGTGCAGAACTTGTTTTACTCATGAATCGAAAAAGCCCATTATAAAAACCCATAGGAAAATCTTGAGGAAGCCCACGGAGAAGTAGTCATCCAGGTTTTGACATCACGGCTGCAGCACTCTATTTTGCTGCTGACTAGCATTAATGAAAAAAAGAAAATGTAATTGTTAAATTTTTAAAATTCTGATTTTTACAATGATGAACTGTGAACCATAAGACAAGGTATGTGCATTAAAGACTTTTTCAGAATTATAAAAGAATATTAACCAGTATCTAACAATCCAGTACTTCAAGACACCCCCCCCCAACCCCCCCCAAAAAACACTCTGAATGATCAAACAACATCTAATGCTAGATGAATCATACAGAAACTGTGCTTTCCTACTGCCTTAGGCATTTGCAAAATGTACCAGCCTGGTGCTCTTCCTGCTTTCTGTTTGCCTCCTGGGAAAGGATGAATAAAGGAAACCTTGAACATGTCTGATATGACTGACCTCCTTCTCAAGTTTGTCCTTTAGTATTACCTCATCATATTAATTCTCTTTTCGGTTCAACTGATGACGGTGACCGAGCAGCTCCAATGGCAACAGCCTGTTCAATAAGGTAAGGGGGAGAATCTCCATCACTATAATCACTGCATCTTTACTACGGCTACCCGTTACTCCCCTCCCCCACTGCTGAAGAATTGATCTATTTCACACCCACATTCAAAACCACAACATACACAGGCTACACACAAACACACAGCCGCTGCCCACTCCTTCATTTAAAATAATTTAATAGACAATAAGTAGATCTCAGAGATAGTGGCTTCAAGCCAGTCATCATGAAAAAGAGTCTCTATAGGTGCTGCCACTGTGAGCAATGCCTTCAATATTGACAACAGAAGCTTATATTGTAATAACAGGAAAAAGACAAACAGGTACAGCATAGGTCCAAGGTGTTCAAATTAAGAAAGGGGTAGTCCACACAATTTTGCTAAACAAAATTAAAATTTCTGAAGTACAAAAAAACGAAAGCACTATATATATAACTAGTGAAATTAGAAAATAATAATATAATACATTTAAAACATTTTTATATAATATTTTTACATTATTTTATATAAAAATGTTATCTATTGTTAATCATATTTAGTTTTTACTATTTATATTATTGTATGATATTAGTTTTTTATATATATTTTTATGTAAAGCACTTTGTAAACACTGTATAAATAAACCATTAATTTTTACAAACTGTATCTCTTAAATTTCATTTATACATTAGATTGGTTCTGTTTCCACACACAAAGCTATGTCATAAATTCCAAACAGTGTGCATGTCATATATATTTTTAGATTTATATAAGAATGTGTTTTTACAAAAAAGGAGAAAAAGTCAAAGGTTTGGAACAACATAAGGGTGAATAAGTAAATACAAAATGTAACTTTTTGGATTGAAATATCTGTTTGAAGTGGTTTATAAGTTTAGCTTAACAACAGAACTCTAACTTGGCCCTTGAGAAAAATGATTTAGAACTTGTTTGTTACCGAATCTTTTGTTACAAATCCAGTATGTAGAGTTTGGAAATGTCAACTCTGTGACATTTCCAGTAATGTTGCATTTGCAAACTAGACTAAAAAGCTCATTCTGAATAAATTGTCCTCCTTCTCAAATTCCCTTTCACATGGATTCACATCATATCTTAGCTTCTCTTCAGGCATGCCACCTTCTTTTATTTATTTATTTAGTGTAATTTGCTTTAGAAAACTTTGGCGCCTGCATTAAGCTTGGATGAAAATGAAAAGCGAGATGCAGCACAATTTTTAGCTTAGGGCGCAGGTGTTCCTTAATTGAATTTTGTATGTCTGAGTGAATATGGCATCACACATGGAGATGAGAGAACTCGCAGTAGGTTTCATCTCTGCCTGCGATGGTTCGAAACCACAGTGAAAATCAGTTAGCACACACTGCGCTCAGCCACAGAGGTTATCTCCCACACAAAATGAAATCTGGATTGTTTTTGCAACCTTTGAATAAGATAAAAGTATATCATGAATAAGAAAAAGGTCTTATCACACATCGATTTACAGTGATTCTCAAAAAATACAAAGAACGAGATTTATGGTGCTTGACTGCAAGACCCGTTAGCACAAAACTGTTGTGGGAGATGTTCTGGTCCTTTCTTTCTTCATCCGCCAGGTTAAATCATAAATTTGAACGCTTAGAGAACAGCAAATCTTTCTTCAACATCGACACTACTTGATCATCACATAATCTTTATGCATAGAAAATTATTTTATTGGGTGGCAGGCATCTGAATCTGGCACAAAATACTGTTCATTATTATGGTGGCGTACTGCATTGTTCTATTTGTGGACTGTTGGTGAGAGGAATTTGCCCTAGTTTCCTCACAGTGGACTCAACTGGCAGAATTTGGCAAATAAATAGCCTTTATTCCATGAAGAGTCCCAGTTTAAACTCAGATAATATGGCATGAACAATAAAATGAACAACAGTTGATTATTCACTTGATTTTCCTTTAAAATTTTAATTGCTTAAGGGGGTACATTAGCTCTTGGTCATCAAATCCACAATGAAACTTTACCACCCATCGGTTTGAAAGGATGACAATTGTAAGTTCAGAAACCTTGAACATTGTTTCTATAAAGTACACTAAACTTTGCTATTGTAAAATATATTTTTATATAATGAATAATGCTTTTAAACTATGTGCAGGCCTAATGATTTATAATTTCAAAGTTAAATTGTCCAGTAAATAAACACACAAATGTGTGACCCAACTCCATTTATCAGGTTAACTGTTGCATAATAATGATAATGATAATCAGCCCTACTGGGTATCAGACATAAGCAAGATTTGAATTTGAAATAAATGAGGCCTGTTGCTTCTGGTAGTGGGATTTTAAAAACGTTTAATAGAAAACCAGCAATCTATGGTGCTCTCACATGCTCAGATGAGCACAATGTTCATTCCTCTGCCACCACTCATTAGTAGCAAATCACAGCCACTGTCTCAGTGGAAGAACATCCAACTCATTTCTTATCTGGCTTTTTCACACTCTATACTATAGACTGAAGCAGAAACCAATCATCGGGCTAATTCATCCTACTGAATTCACTTGTGAAGTCTCAAAGCACGCAAGGCTGCCTTCTGTCTCTAATGCGACTTTAATTGTTTTCATTACAGTAGAGTAACTTATCTTGCTGTCATGACACATATTTAGAAAGATCTGATTTTCATTATAGGCGGAAAGGATTCATAAGCACATTAAAATTCAACTCAGAGGGCTATTCAATATGTTTTACATTAAAGAACCTACTTAAGGAGTTCACATAGCCCATATGTTATGTAAATGGGTTTTTACAACTATAACTCTTAAAATTAGAGGTTCTTCAATGGTTTTTGATGTTACATCAGGCTTTAATAAGTTCTTTCCATCAATGTATTATTTTCTAGGTTCTTGAAAATACAAATACATCAGGTTTTTCTCAAAGGAAGAAAATGTAGTGTTGCCTTCTCTTAAAGAATCTTTAGGGATACAAGTGAAAAATCACATGAAAGGAGGCCTCGATATTACTATGACTGACTATTAATCACACTGGCAAAATAATAATACTTGTTTTAATATGATGTTTAAAAAAGGACTACAAATCAGCCTGAAATTGGGGGAAGTCGTGGCCTGGTGGTTAGAGAATCGGACTCCCAATCGAAGGGTTGTGGGTTTGAGTCCCGGGCTGGCAGGAATTGTGGGTGGGGGGAGTGCATGTACAGTTCTCTCACCACCCTCAATACCACGACTGAGGTGCCCTTGAGCAAGGCACTGAACCCCCAACTGCTCCCCGGGCGCCGCAGCATAAAAAATGGCTGCCCACTGCTCCGGGTGTGTGTTCACAGTGTGTGTGTGTGTTCACTGCTCTGTGTGTGTGCACTTCGGATGGGTTAAATGCAGAGCAGGTCACCATACTTGGCCGAATGTCACTTCACTTCACTTTAAACTAGTGAAAATGAACAAAGTAAACAACTTACCCACTCTGACATCAGACATTTGGTCACATCTGAATCAAAATATATCTGAAATGACTTCATATATAAATGACATCTGCAGAGAGTTTGATGACTATTCATTCAAAAAGCTCCCTATCTTATAATATAATGTAAATATTGTTTCATTTGCATTTAACCTGGAAACTATTTCACCATCAAATGGAACAAAACTCCAATCCAATGATGGGACTTTGCCTCCTTGATTCAAAAGGTCACCACATGGCACTGCAATACATAGATGAACAACTAAATAGAAAACACACTATGGAACTTCACTAACTTGTTCTAAAACTAATTTTCCTCCTAACTGAAATGTTTATTTTAAGACCATATAGCCCGGGTTCAATGAGAACCCAAGAGCAAGCCAAGCACTCCAAATAAGACAAAAAAAAAAAAAAAAACAATCCCGGAAGAGTTCAATCCTGTAGAGGAAAAATAGCATCTATTCAAGTCTAATGTTGGTGGTAAGGATGTCAAGGGCTAACAAGGACATGCTTTCGAAAGCTCAATCTTCTTAAATCAAGACAAATTCAATGAAAGTACCACATATGTACTGCATAGAAAGAACTGCAAGCCAGTATAAATTTTCGATTCACATACTGCACTACATACATCCTTAAGTCTCATACAAATACTGCTGCAATAAACCAAGAGAAAAGTAATTGCAAACAGTTTCATTCTTTATACATCTACATGGCTCAAGCAAAAAAGCAATACAATATACACATGACCAGTTAAATCCATCTTTAAACACACATGGTGCAGTCCTGACTAATGCCTACACTGAAACGTTGACAGAAACATCAAACATAGCTCTGTGTCCATCTAAATAATCTAAATATCCTTAATAGCCGTGAAAACACACATTAGGTATAAGGAGAAAAAAAAAGAACAAGAAAAAAAAAACTTCTGGAGTCCAGAGCAAGCTACTCATCGAAAGAAGGAATGAATAACCGGCTTTGATTTCACCTGTCAGATGCGCAAGAGAACGCAGAGAACGCTTTACTCTCATACATCCCATAACAGGCTTTCAAAGTGTTAAAACATGCGTATCTAACGATATGTCGAGAATAAAACCTCTACGCTAAAAAATTAATAAAAAAAATGTAAAAACAAACAAAGAATTACCTACCTTTCGCAGTAGTTTGCGTGCGAAGTGCGCAGAGCTCGAGCTGTTAGTCAGCGCGCAACGCCGGAATGTCTCGAGCGATGATGCTTTCCCTTCAGTGGTGCGTTTCTCTTATCAATACGTTTAGTGAAAGACCGAACGCAGTCAATAGCTTTTACAAATCCATGGCAACCGAGAAAACCCGCCACAACATCGCTACATTGTGACCAGGGTTAACACACCCCCTTTCCTCAATGACAGTGGCTCTACTCACCAACAATATGCCAATTGGTGACTATGAATTTCTCAGTCTTGGGGGTATTTATAGGGCACTGAATCACTGTATAAAGTTCCTCTTTCCTTAGTTTTGTGTTAAAGGGGTATTACAGTTCTAATATGTGTGAATAAGTTTTTTTTTTTTTTTTTTTTTTTTTTAAATGAGCACATTACTTCAATATTTCTTGAAAACCTGACATGAAAAACATGGCTTAAAATGTTGTTCCCTTAAAAACAAACAAACACAAAAGTTTGAACCAAGCTAGTTTTTTGATCTTACAGTAGCTGGTTGGCTGTTTTTAGAGGGCTTTAGAGCATTTTCAGGCTTGGAGACCAGCTTAAACCAGCTAAGACGAACAGAGTCAAAATAGTGTTGTGTTAACGAAGATGACTGAGAGAGAGAGAGAGAGAGAGAGAGAGAGAGAGAGAGAGAGAGAGAGAGAGAGAGAGAGAGAGAGAAAGGACCCTGGTGTGTTTTCAGCACCTTAGACAGCAACACAGTTGGTGGCTTCTGGACTGTCTTGTACAGTATGCCTTAACATTTACCGGCACTACAGTAAATTGTCATGGAC
The DNA here is from genome assembly GCF_963082965.1 of Carassius carassius. Classification (NCBI taxonomy): domain Eukaryota; kingdom Metazoa; phylum Chordata; class Actinopteri; order Cypriniformes; family Cyprinidae; genus Carassius; species Carassius carassius. The sequence continues at coordinate 7,152,417 of NC_081764.1, forward strand.
ATATGCACTGTAGTAGGCTTGGGTTTAAGGTTACATTCAGTGAAAAAAGTCCCCAAAAAGACAATTTAAATGCAAAATTTAATTTCCATTACCAAGTGACATTTATAAAGAAAGATAAAACAAGAACACTTATTGTTTTAAATGATTATATTTCATCAACAAATGGGAGTAGATTAAGTTGCTTTTTTTTGTTTAATATTATAGTACTGTGCAAGTAGGAATCCCTATGCAGTTTACAGCATTTCCTGAGAAAGATTGTTTTTTTTATCCCTAGGAAAATATTAATTATAATTTATTCAAGGACAATGCCACAATTTGTTCAGTAAACCACTGTTTAATAAAAAAATAAAAATAAATATATGTATATATAAAAATATTTTATGTATTGTTTTCCTGAGCTGTGACTTCAAAACAAAGGTCCAAGGTAAGTACCGAACTGTCATTTTTGTGTACCATTACACTTGTTACATTTTACATCCCATATACTGTATATATATATATATATATATATATATATATATATATATATATATATACAGTACAGACCAAAAGTTTGGCAACATTACTATTTTTAATGTTTTTGAAAGAAGTTTATTCTGCTCATCAAGCCTGCATTTATTTGATCAAAAATACAGACAAAACAGTAATATTGTGAAATATTATTACAACTTAAAATAATAGTTTTCTATTTGAATATACTTTAAAAAAATAATTTATTCCTGTGATGCAAAGCTGAATTTTCAGCATCATTACTCCAGCCTTCAGTGTCACATGTAACATCCAGTCTATCACATGATCATTTAGAAATCATTCTAATATTCTGATTTATTATGAGTGTTGGAAACAGTTCTGCTGTCTAATATATTTGATGAATAAAAGGTTAAAAAGAACTGCATTTATTCAAAATAAAAAAAAAATTCTAATAATATATATTCTAGTAATATATTTTCTTTACTATCACTTTTTATCAATTTAACACATCCTTGCTGAATAAAAGTATTGATTTTATTTAAAAAAAAAATAAAGAAAGAAAAAATTACTGAACCCAAATTACTGACCAGTAGTGTATATTGTTGTTACAAAATATTTATATTTTAAAAACATAGCTTCTTTTTTTTATTTCTTTTTTTTTTTTTTACTTTTTATTCATCAAAGTATCCTAAAAAAGTATCACATGTTCTGAAAAAATATTAAGCAGCAGAACTGTTTCCAACTTTGATAATGAATCATCATATTATAATGATTTCTAAAGGATCATGTGATAATGATCCTAAAAATTCAGCTTTGCATCACTGAAATAAATGATAATTTAAAGTATAATAAATTTAAAAACAATTATTTTAAATTGTAATAATAGATCACAATATTAAATTTTTTCTGTATTTTTGATCAAATAAATGCAGGCTTGATGAGCAGAAGAAACTTCTTTCAAAAACATTAAAAATAGTAATGTTTCCAAACTTTTGGTCTGTACTGTGTATATATATATATATATATATATATATATATATATATATATATATATATATATATATATATTAAATGGATATAAAATTGATGTAAAATGTCTCAAATGGGCCAGTGTAGCAAGCCACAGACCATACCCTGAAACCTTGCCATCACTGGTGTGGATAAGTTTTTGTCAGATATACCCCTATTTGAACCCATTTAGTAACCCATAGAGTTTATTTATTATAGCCAACACATCAAAATTAACAGAGAAAATTCATACTTGCTAAACTGGTAAACGAGTGCCTGACTCATTCTAGTGGATCCCCTCAAAGGCTGCAAATGACCAGCGAAAAACCTAAACTAATCTAATTTGGGCCGATCTAATCTAATTGAGAGGCTTAAAAGATCATAGATTCACCTAGCACAAAATGTAACTGGATCTTTTTATGAGTCCCACTGCTACTCAGTAGGTGCTCTCTTAAATCCAAATTGATTTATTGTCAGACGGCGGACACGTGTCACATCTAAGCGTTTACTGCAGGGGCAGGAAAGTGCTTGCACTACACCAGTCTATAGTGATGAGTATCAGACATGTGATGACTAAAAGGTTAGTGAAGTAGCACTGAGTTATGGCTAGTGAACATGTTGCTCAGCTGGAAGCAGATTGGTAACAGTATCTTAGTAGGATTTTTGCTAGTCAAGCTTAATTTCAGTGAGAATATCGCTGTGGATTCAGAGGGTGTATAAAGTAAAACGGACATCCTGAAATACTGATACATTATATATGAGACATTTATATTGTACTGTTAACATATCTGTTTCCTACTATTCCACTATTAATTGTGAAATTAAAGCATTGATTGTTCTGTTTATTTTTTTCATTTCGAGATTCTTGCATTTTCCAGCAACAAATGGAAGACTGAACATTCACTGCTAGTTTAGCAAAGAGTTACAACATCTTTCAAAAGTATGAGAGTTCACCAGTTCAACCTGAACACAATAATGCCTTTTATCTCGCCTCTCTCTCCCTCCCTCCCTCTCTAACGCACTGGTGTATCAATGGAGCACAAATGGCTCCATTGACATCCTGAGGACTGTGTAATGAGAATAAATGACGTGGAAATAAATATGCAGCCTGTTTGCGGTCTGCTGACCGTATGCTAGGTCTGAATATTCATTTCCGTCTGAGGTAAAGAAAACGCTAGATTTCTGCCTCTGGAGATACACTGAAATTAGACTGCAATGTTTTGCAGGAAATTCTTAAGTCCCTTAATATTTTTAACAGGTGATTAAAGCCCTAAATCAAGCAAACATGTCTGAAAACATGGCAAATAATTTATTATTTTTTTGCCCAATTGTCATTTCATGATCTAAATGGCAATTTTTATATTTCAAAATTGGAAAAAAATGCCATAAGTATTTTACAGAATAAAACAAAAATTAAGTTTTACTCAGACACACACACACACACACACACACACAATCTGGTTTGCAAAAGGGATTACTCTATTGTTTTATTTTGCCATTAGGAGCCTTTGAAGTGTTTAAAGTAGACCTATGGCCTCTTCCTCTCATTCCATGTGGTACATCAAGGCTGGATTTTTGATTCATCAGGCTAAAAGCATATTGGTTCCCTGAATGGATGTCAAATCTTCCATTACCTGCAGACACAAAAAGATAAAAAAAAAACATACTGTCATTCATTTTACTTCAAAGTACTGGGATGTATCCATATTTACTGAAAAATGAAAGAGTAAACCAATATAATAATTTTTCATACTACATAATAATATCACATCATCTTCCTGCTGAAACACCATTTAATGTCATTTTGCTCCAGCTCTTTCATCTGATTACAACCAGATTTTGAGATTCTCATATGGCAGGCTATTGACTAGAGGTTCCCTTAATAACCACATAATATCATTATCACCATTTCATATGCTGCTTCCTGTAATCCTCCTCCCTCCAAAACCCAAGCAAATGTCACTGGAAGGTGTGGATTCTGTCAGTCCTGATAATATTGGATGACCTCATCATTGAGCTGAAGCAGGGGCCATAACTGGTGGTATGCATGCTAAACATGCCCAAAGTTTTTAAAAACAATTTAGAAGAATGACTGAGAATTTCTGGCCGAAAAGCTTACTTCCGGGTTGGTACAAGTTTCGGCTGTTTTTTTTTTCGATCGTGGATCTAATGAGGTAGAGGAGAACGGAAGTCCTTATATGAGCATTTCTCCCAGAAAAACGCGCCCGCGCACACGTTCACCAGGGGAGAGCGAGACCGCACACATCAACGCGCTTCAAAAATCGTTGGCAGCGCTGCATAGGATTTGTTCAAGAATATCTCCAAATAAGTGCATTTTTGGATGTGAGGGAAAGTTTACCATGTTCAGCTTCCCCAAGAACCCAGCGTTACATGAACAGTGGATGCAGTTTGTTTTTCCGGGGCAGCAACGGAGTGTAGCAACTGCCTTTGTGTGTTCTGGTCATTTGAGTGACAAATGTTTTATAAACAAGGCCCAAGTCGACGCTGGATTTGCACATCGTTTGCTATTAAAACACGGAGCCATCCCTGTGATAAAAGACCCCATTCATGTAAGTACAATTGCATCAGATTTGTGTATATTGTTGGTAATCAGCATATAAGTGAATATATGTTAATGGAAACAACACAAAACATTAGTACTATAGCTCCGCTCACGGCACGCCTCCAGGAGCTCGGCTTTTTCCGGAAAGAATCGGAAAGCTGTATTTTTCTTTTATAAATAAGATAAAACTAAAGACTTTTTGGATATATGAAGGATGCAGTACTACTCCATAGGTACTCATTAACATGAGATTAGTTGAAACTGTGTTTGTCTCGCGAGCTCCGCCACTGCTCTGTGAGAATTAAACGTGACATAATTACATTCCTCAGTGCTTGATTACTGCACAATGACAGTGTGTTCATGCAAATAATGACATTCATTTCTTACCCTGATGCGCCAAAGAGAGATATTTCCATATCTGATGTCGTCGGAAAACAAAAAAAGCTTCACTCTTCCAAAAGGAAAACCTCCAAGATTGTACATTTGAACTTATTGTTGGGTGAATGTAGCCACAGCAGTTGAACACTCTGAGATGCTGTTGCTATTCTTCAAAAGAGGCCTCGCTTAATCAAAAATTCAACACAGCCCCTCAGGCATTTCATTGACACGTTTGCTCGATTCCCCTGATGAAAGTCAGAGATGAGAAAACACAACAGTTTTGCTGTTTGGCCCCCAAATCCCACTGGTGACTCAAAACATGGTAATAGATTTTCTTTCCTGAGGGATGAGATTTTGCCACATCTCAGCCCATCAGAACAGAAGCATAGCAGTTAGCACGCCAAACCACATGGCAGAAAAAAGGCATGAATAAGTATGGGACAGTTGTAGGGGAAAGTACAGGCAATCAATATGGTTAGACCAGGAGGCAGATGAAATCAAAATTTAAGACGCACAGCTAATTAAAGAAAAGAGACAAAAATCGATAAAAAAGGTCCCCAGTATATTGTCTCTACATTTTATGCCCACGCAGTGACTTGTAATTGGATATTAAAGGTGAGACAGAAGGTTTAGGGCTTCAGTTTTGAAGTAGGGATCGGGATCGACCTCATATAAATGTGTGTATATATATATATATATATATATATATATATATATACTGGTATATATATATATATATATATATATATATATATATATATATATATATATATATATATTAGTTTTTCTGAAGTAAACCCTAATGATACTAGTCTGTGCAAAACACAGAACCGTGATACAAGGGTGTTGAGGATGGCAAAGACTTGAACACCCAAGACACTCATATGGTTTTGAATGTGGAAAAATGCAACCCTCACTATAGCCACTCTATCAAAGGAAGCCCCACTTTCTGAAAAAAAGAGCCAAAAGATAATCTGTAAATTCATCACATCACTGCAGCTGCTGTTTGAAGTTCAGGTTGCTATAGAAACAGTCAGCACTCTGAGATGCATGCTTAGGACTTTGAATGCAGATTTCAAAAATGAAATTTTATCATAAGCTTGGCGAACAGTTTTTGAGAATTTGATGTTTCCCCATTCAAAGAGTTAGGAGCTGCACTTGCATGCACGAGAGACGTTTCAGAGATGCCGAGTTAAATGGCTTGCCTTACACTCTAAAGGGAGGTTTTTTTTTTTAGAATGGTTACTATGTTGTTGCTATGCAGGTTCCTATGGTGCTCTGAGGGAAATGTTTTTTTTTTTTTTTTTTTTTTGTAGTTTGTTGCTATGGTGTTACTCTCCCCAAGTCAATATGATGTTATGCTTCAATCTTTGTCTTTACACAAAACTATGTTTTTGCACATTTTTACTGAAAAACACATGAGTACTGAAATTCACACAGTTTACACACATGAAAAAAAAAGAGATTTAGGGAGATTCAACAAATTATGAATAATTTACTGCCACTGGGTAAAGTTATTTGTAATACAATCCAAAAGTAACTGATCTGATTCTGAGCATTTTAAAATGTAATAATCAAATTACAAGTACGGAATATCTGGAACATAAAAAATAAAAATAGCATAATACATTGTATACTATACAGTATATATTTATCAGAATAAAATACATACTATGCAGTTATACTATGTACAAATTCTAAAATAACATTGTTAAGTGACAGACAGTTAGTAGTGACAGTGAAATATGTTCTGTCTTTTATAGTGCAAAGAAAAAAAAAAACTACAACAACTTATACCGTTTCTCAGCTGAGTGACAAGCACTGAAGTCTGACCTGGTGTTTTCACCCCATTCTCAGTTTCCTGCAGTCAACAGCCGTCTTGCTCTTTGTATTCTGCACTGGAGCCATTTACACTGGCTGACAGACAGCCATCAAATATAGCCCTTGGCATGCGCTGTAGAATCTCATAAGGATTTCCTGACATTCATAAAGTGACATGCAAGTAGTTATTTTAATGTACTTTAAGTGATATGGCAGGTCTTATCAGCAAGTTCTACCAGAAAGACTCAGGAGGTGAGAATACTCAAGAGTATTTATTTACAAAACAAATACAAAAGAACAGAATAATTTTTACCCCCCCCCCCCCCCCCCCCCAAAAAAAGAAGAAATTTAAATATCCACCAGACAAAGTACTTCTTACAAGATCCTAGAACATATGGACAAAAGAAAATATAATGTTTAATTAGTCATAATTCAAGTGAATATAACAAGCGTTTAAGAATGTATCAGATTATAGCTTAAAGTAATAGTTTATAGAGTAGAGAAGATGGGCCATGTAGTCCTCGAGAGAGAGGGCATGATAGGCCAGACAGTGATGGAGGTCACCATAGGCCATACAGCAACAGAGGGCACCATAGGCCAGACAGTGATGGAGGTCACTATAGGCCATAAAGCGACAGAGGGTACCATAGGCCATACAGCAACAGAGGGCACCATAGGCCATACAGCGACAGAGGGCACCATAGGCCATACAGCGACAGAGGGCACCATAGGCCATACAGTGATAGAGGGCACCATAGGCCATACAGCGACAGAGGGCACCATAGGCCATACAGCGACAGAGGGCACCATAGGCCATACAGCGACAGAGGGCACCATAGGCCATACAGCGACAGAGGGCACCATAGGCCATACAGCGACAGAGGGCACCATAGGCCATACAGCGACAGAGGGCACCATAGGCCATACAGCGACAGAGGGCACCATAGGCCATACAGTGATAAAGGGCACCATAGGCCATAGAGCGAAAGAGGGCACCATAGGCCATACAGTGATAGAGGGCACCATAGGCCAGACAGTGATAGAGGGCACCATAGGCCATACAGTGATAGAGGGCACCATAGGCCATAGAGTGAAAGAGGGCACCATAGGCCAGACAGCGATAGCGGATACCATAGGCCATACTGAGAGGGTGGGAATGACCCTAATGGCCACAGTGGGAATGGCCCTGACTTGCCTTAAAGATAAATTTATCTAAGGCCTCTTGATACATAACCCTTGCAGAAGGATAAGAATGCTTTACATTTAACAAAGATGCCATGCTAGATAATTAAACTTCAATAGCTATTGAACTATTGAGCATCTAAGATGTTGCCGCTGTGTTTAGATGCCATCCTGGTCGCTCCGCTTAGATTGTGTTCGCATTTAATTTTCTAAATTATGTAAATGATGACAATTTAAATTTTTGAGTGAACTATCCCATTACATCAAGTGTAAAGGGATACACTTTATTTACCCATCTGCAAGGAGAAAATGATCAATCCAGTCACTCTAAAAAACGAACAGCAGACCTGTCCTCAAGGGACGCGATTTGAGGTATCCAACAGTGCAGTTATGCACTTAAGTTTAATATTTAGGTTTAGGGGTCTTTTCAAATCCCATGATCAAAAGTAAAAGTGATACTTGCATTAACTCCAACCACGAATAATAAGCATTACTGCTCCATTTTGACGGTTCTCAAGGCTAACACTTAGCCTTTTGCCTGTGGATAAACGGGAGATTAGTACACAAGTCTACATCAAAGAAAATTAAATACAAAGTTAGGGTAAAAGAAAAACTTAATCTTCATTTAGTTGTCTTGAAGAGGGGATGCAAAGTTCTTCATCTTCTTCCACTTCCTCTTTTTATATTCTCCTCCCCCAGCTACTGCCACAACTGCTTTGAAAGCACACAGCGGTTGCTATGGAAATTCAGTCTAGGTGGCATGCAGGAAGTTCATTAGCTATCCAAATGCATATCATTAGAGCTTGCATAGAATTCAGTTGTGAGGGTGAAGAATATTGGATTTATTTTTCAGCAAAGCCTTGCTTTTAACACATTCATCAATTGCTTTGTTTTTATAGTGGATTTCCATTATAATTACATGCAAACCATATGCATCTGCACCATGCCACTCTGAAGGGGCCTTTAGATTCGGGGGCCCTTTATAGCTCTTATATATTGATTTTTTTACATCTCCACCAAGGTATAATCTTGATGGACCTCATGCATTTATTTCAGGTTTCAATGTGAGGATCCACATTGGAGTAAAACAAGCACACAAAGGGATGACTGATAAATCTGTCAGGGTGGAGAAAGTGCCTTGCCCCTTGCGCAAAAAGTTGCCATCATGATGCTACGGTGTTGTGGTTGTCAGGGCATATGTAATTGTAAAGCAGTTTTTAGGTATGTTGCTATTCAGTTTCTGTAATAAAATAAATAAAATAATATAATAATAGTATTACATCACATGAATAAATAACATTTTAAAATATACCTAAAACAGTTATTTTAAACTGTAATAGTATTTAATTACTTAACTATCCAGCTTCTTTAAAAAAATATATATATATACAAAATAATAATAATTGTTACCCCCACTTTGCAGTGTACATTTCTCACAGCATTATTTTACATGAAAATATACAAAGAAGAAACACTGGTGAAAGTGGATCGGACTGAGCACCAAAACACACTTGTAGCCAATCACCAGTAAGGGGCATGTCCAGTAGTGATGGGGGAGGTGCCTGTGTTGAAAAGCATGTTCAGAAAATTGGGGGCAGAGGCAAGATGGGATGTGTTTCTTTTGGGCAGAGGAGTGTTTGTTTTGGTGATTTCAAATATCAACAACATTTCTCAGAAATTGCTTAGTGCACCTTTAAGTATGTGCTATATGGACGTTTCACTTAGCAAGTACCAGTAATAAATGCACTCATTTTGCTGTGAATGTACCTGTACAACACTGAAGCTACTGTATACAATTATAAGCAAAAACTGTATTATAGATTTACATCATGAACAGGAAAGTGAACGGATATGGAATAAGTTCTACATCTGGTGGGCCAACAAACTATATAATGATGTGAGATTGCACTGTGGCTTCTGGCAGCTGCAGAGATGTTCTGCAGGCAGATGTTCCCATTGCCACTCTGATGACATCAGCGAGCCCCCCGGAGCAGAGGAGACATGGTGTTTCCTCCTCATCAAGACAAATAAAGCAGCACTTTGATGGTATCATCCAGAGACAAGACCTTCGCTCTCTGACACCGTCAGTCACACCAAACAGCGGAATCGCATTTCCCACTAATCAGGTTCCTGTCTGTGTAGTCTGCGTGTGCGTGTGTGTGTGTGCATGTGTGTGTGTGTGTGTGTGTGTGTGTGTGTATGCATCAGTTTGTATGAGACAGACATGGGGGTCTAGACTGACTAATGAATGAACTATGCTCTAGAGGATCCTCTTTCAAATGAAAGAGTGTTTTTGTCTGCTGTCTGTATGTTCAGAATACTGTGGACCGTGCAGAATTCCAGTAGTGTTCAGAAGTGCAGAACTGTTATGTAAGTTTATGTTTGTTTAATTTCAATCTCTGTACTGTTCATTGCAATAGCAACAAGTCTGTAATGAGGTGGAAGAGCATGTGAACAGAAGTGTGCTTCTGAACAGATGTTACGGAACTTCTGCAAGGTGGTAATAGTAATAAGTATTATTTTTTGTAATGGAACAACACTTCAGTATGAATAACAAAAACAATACATTATTATTAGTATTATTATTATATCATTATTATATTTAGCATGTTTCCTCATTTATTATTATAATAACAAATAATATTTTTATAACAATAACTACTGAATTATTGTAGCATTACAAAAAAAAAAAAAAAACACTCATATTACCACCTTGCTGAAATTACATTAAGAGTTCTCTGCTTCAGCACACATGGCCTGTGACTTTTCAAGTGATCCCGAAGACATTGTTTTGCTGGTTCTGGTGTGTTTGATTAGGGTTGGAGCTGAACTGCAGGACAGTTGGTCCCCAGTAGCAGGATTGAAGAGCTATGTGCTAGATCATTGTATGTGACATTATATGAAGTTATATATTTTAATATACATTCAATATATTTTTTATATATACAAATATACATATATTTAAATACATTTCAAATATAAACATGTGGCAGAAATAGTGAAAGTAATATGCTAGTATCCTGTTTTGAATTTAACCTCTGTGTTAAGAGTGGGCATGTGCTGCCATCCTCTGTCTAGCATCAACAATGCCGGTTTTATTGCGGATCACAAACTTGAAAGCATTTTTAAGTATAGGATGCCCCCTATTGGTGGAAAAAGTGAGTTGCCATGGGCCTAATGAACAATTTTCAGAAAGTGACATCATAGAGGTCATATGGGCTTATTATTTGAAAGGTGCACCACTAGACCAAAGACATTAGGATTTAATCACAAACTTGTACGCTATTAATATTTTCTCAATGCATAAGGACACCATAGTTGATGTGGACATTTGATCAATTCAATGCTTGAAATGTCTTAAAACATTACATACTTATAAATACTGCTTTATATGGGTGATATAACAAAATTGAAAGAAAAAAAAGTCAATAAAAGCACATGAAGTGAGTGAACAAAATTAAACATGCCTATGATCAATCACTGGATGACTACAGTCACACATTTTATCTCCATTGACTTTCAATGTCCCTTAACTAAAAGAGTGTTTTCCCATGTGAATTTCCCCCATTTGCTTCTCAAAATTTATAATTAGGACCCATTTCAGTGCATGTCAGCAAGAGGTTCCCCAGAGAAGCAATGGCCTGCTGCCTTAATGGTGGCACATTTGGTCTCCAGAGGACTGTTTATTGTGCCCTTCAGCAAAGACCCTGTCCTTAATTACTTCAGCATGGGCTTTGTCACACCAATGAGACCCAGCATGGGTTTATACTGTGCAATACACTGCGATTGCTGTGGTTGATTTTAAATAGAGCTCCTGCCCAGCAAAAATGTCATTACTCATTCAGGTGCTTTCAGAATGGACGTGTTGATTTCTAGCCACAGCTCTTTAGCATTATCAAGGGGCTGTTCGGATAAAAACAATCCTTTCTTTTTTTCTGTTATTGCTTTTAAATCACCAAACAGAAATGAATAGTGTTTCTAAATATGTTGCTGTTGCTCTCTATAAGTTTCATGCCACACAGATCTTTAACAAGAAAATGCTCTGTTAAATAAAAAATAAAAAACTCAAAATATGCAAAAACATTCTGCGGGTCACACTCATACATAAAACAGGCCATTTGGTGCACTGACCACTGAAGCACTTTTACACAGCATGTGGTCTAATTTTTGCCCTTCATGGTTAGACAACCTCCACAGCCCCCCTTATTTGAACATTTGCAGCAAGCATGGTGTTAAATCTAGTAACACATTTGATGTCGCTGGTAATCTAGAAAAAGTAGGGAATATAGAATAGGCCATCATCTCCCTATCAAATATCAATGACGCCACCTGTCAGTGTTTGGGTAGTCTCATGCCAAGCACCATCTGCTAACAATTTGCCAAATTTAGAAGCTATTGTTCTTGAGGGAAGATATTAAAATATGTGAAGTTCATTTAGCACATAGAGAATGCTGTTGTCTACCTCTAAACAGCATAAATTCTTAATGAGTGTTCTTATCTAATTTTCCTGTTTAAATATTTAAAAATCCTTAAAAATAAGATTAAATAAAAAAAGATTAATTAAAAGAGTAAATATACTTAAAAGTAAATGTACCTGTCACGACTAATTCAAAATTCATTAAGTAGTATTTTTATTTATGTATTTTTTTTTTTTGCAGTTGGACAAGACTGATTGTAACTACTTTTGAACATCTATCTTACCCTTCTTACTGGCTGTTAGTATTGTTTAACATTTTTATAGAGAATAGTTTACAATGGCTACTAAACACCATGGTTTGTTGCTTTAGTGGGATTAATGTTAGCTTTGTAACACAACAAACTCTTCAGTTCACCAAAAAATATATATATTTTTTTAAAATTCTATCATCACTTACTGACCCTCACATTGTTTAAATGTTTTATACACTTCTTTCTTATATAGAAAACTAAAGTAGAATTTTAAAAAATGTCATTTGAAATGTTATTTTGGACCCCATTTACTTATTTTGTGGAGGGGGAATAATTTTTTGGGTGAACTACAATGTAAATTCATGCTCCATTTGATGTTTACACTTAGTCACCAATCAATCAACCATTCCAATATAATTTTATTCAGGCTAATTTGCAGAGTAATTTTAAACCACCATAGGTGGGCACTATCACCCTAACACAGTAAATAAGCTAATCAAAGTAATATGGAAGCACTGCCTCCTCTGACATGACTGTATTTTGCAGTCCATGTCACACCTCTGTGAGAATGTAATGAGCAGAAGGGATGAAAATAGAGAGGGTGCCTGCCTCTAAAACTTTTCCATTGGTGTTGGACAGTGAAAAATAAAGAGTTTACACACTATTTGATATCTTGTGTTGTAATATTCATTTGCCTCCTCATGGAAAACGGCCATGCTGAGAATGCATCTTGGCCCACTTTAGCACCCTTAACATGACCATCGATGTAACCTGCATGTTGGTGACGGGTCCAAACTTTAACAGGGTGAAAATGAGAGTGCATCTGAGGGCACTTCAGAGGGCATTTGATTAATCTGTGAAGTCAGTGTGAATGGCAGAAAAGGCCTATGGGGAACTGGGATCCCATTGGGAGTGAGCGGAAGGTGGAAAGAGAACAAATAAGGAAGCAAGGCTTGGCTGGGGAGCAAGAGAAGTGACTGTTGACAGTCCCTCTCCTCATTAGAGGGGCAGTAGCAGGGCTTGGCGGTGCATTCTTCTGGAATCTGTCTCTTCTGCAGCCCTGGAAGCTCTCTGAAGCTTACTGGCGCACTGCGATCATGTCAGGCTCAAAATGAAGCCACTGCTGCCCCATAGCACTGCACTGTTTTGACACTAATTATCAACACGGCGCAGCACTGACAAAAGTTTGCATACAACTTTGTTATTTCCGTTTTTATACTGCATGTCGCTCTGTCCTCCTCTCTCTCTGCTCCCCCCAGAGTCTTAGTTTATTGACTGCAATGAGGACAAGAAGATAAAAGTGGAAGCGAGTGTCGGGAGTTGACGACAGCAACTTTGGGATTAAGGGCGATGCATCAAAAGTCAAAAAAATCCCAACCAAAACGAGTGGAAAAACAAAAAGTGTCCAAGTAAGAGGTTGCGAATGTCCAGAGGGGTCTAACAAAAGAGGATGCAGTTATTTTGTGACTCTACAAGGCGAGGGTATTTCCAATTCACTCGTTATGGGAGCTTGGTGGCAGGCTTGCACAGGAGATTGTGAGTTTGATGGTGGAGCAGAGCAAATGTTGATAATGTCAAAAAGTTGAGAAAAACTGAAATTTAAGCAAATGAAAGGCGAAAAATGCCAGAAGGCAGCCAATCGCTATGAGGCGAATGCGAGCCAAGGTCGTCATAAGTGACCTTGTCAGTCAAGCATTTCAAAATATGATGCTTTGAATAAGCCAAAGAACTTTTTTTTTCATACATTTTTTTAATTATGCCTATATGATGACTTTCTTGGCCATGTCATTTCATACATTTCACAAACACCCCACCAAAACAACAGACCTTCTGTTGGGTTAAACTGATAGTTCATATATATATATATATAGTCATTAACCCTAATTTTTTTCTGTGGAAGGTAAGAGAAGTTATTTTGAAAAATGTCTCAGTGAATTTTTATTATTATTATTAAATTAAAATTAAATTAAATTTATGCATTTAGCTGACACTTTTATCCAAAGCGACTTACAGTGCATTCACGCAATGTTCTACCAATTGAGCTACAGGAACACTATTATTATTGTTATTATTTTATATATACAATAGTCAATAGGGTCCAGCGTGTCTTGTTAAAAATATTTTGTGTTTCACAGAAGAAAGTCAGTCATGTAGGTTTAGAATGACATGACAGTCAGTGTCATTTTTGGATGAACTATCCCTTTAACTGAAGACTGTGTTGATCTGATATGGACCTTCAGGACATATTGTACTTGCACATAAGGAACCTGGTTTATTGTGACAACACTGATGCAATAAAGACCAGATACTTCTCCAATTTCACATAATGTCTCTTGACCACACACTCTTGATCATAGGACTAGCGTGATGCTTATTAAATAGAATAGAGAAAGGATGCATAATAGTAGAAAGAGGGAATGTGAGAGAGAAGGGAAAAAGCAAATATTGAAAAATACATACAAAAATCACTGATGTCTATATGGGTCCATAACCAGCCTTTGGATACTTTGGAAAACAAGCAAGATTGCTTCTGCATATCAATGAATATATATCCGAATCGGGGGCATCTGGTTGCACTTTATTTTGATATTTCACTGGAACAGAGAGCAGAAGCCTAAAACCCCATCTCAAGCCAATGACTATGCTCAGAATAGCATATAACCAAACTATGCTTATCTTTTCAGCAGTGTCCAGTATGTATACTGTGAGTATGCAAAATAATAAATAGTCAACTTCTAAAGTACATGCAGAGGTTCCATTTCTATAAAATATGTTTAAATGTTTGAACAGTGATAAACTACAAATATCCCAATAATTGTATCTAATTTAGCAGACTTTTTAAATGAAAGCTTATAAAATAAAATAAAATAAAATAAAATAAAATAAAATAAAATAAAATAAAATAAAATAAAATAAAATAAAATAAAAATAGTTGCTGGACTGACCAAGTTCATGACCCAAAAATGCGAATTCAGTCATCATTTGCTCACCCTCAAGTTGTTCCAAATGTGTATGAGTTTCTTTCTTCTGCTGAATACAAAAGAAGATTTGTTTGAAGTATGTTGATAACTAAACAATTGACGGTATCCATTGACTTCCTTTGCATTTTATTTTATTTTTCCATACTATGGAATCAGTTGCTTAATTGTTCGGTTACTAACATTCTTCATAATCTATTCTCTGGCTCAATATAGACCAATTAGCAAGAAAAAAAATTATTAGACAAATATAGTTTCATGAGAGCTTTTAGATTATGCAATTGTACTGCATTGCATTAGTACTTTATATATTTACCATGACAATGTCTTCTAATGTGCTACAGAACATTGATTTTTGGCAGATGTCAAGGGCCTCCAAATCAAATCCAACCATGGTTTGCTGTGACCGTCCAGTAATTTTATCATTGGAACATCTCTTAAAGCAGACTACCATGTTAATTGGCTTTAGCAGTACAGTTAAACTGCACCTGCGTCCTGTTACACAGGCAGCAGTGCTTGTTTGAAGGGTACTTCACTGATTGGTTGAGAGCTTTAAATAGTCTGATGTTTCTCCTTAGAGCTGAGTGAAGAGACTGGTGTTGGCTCACAGATCTCGGGTAGCCTACTATGCAGCAGTATCAGCTATTACTGAAAAGGAAAACAGCCACATAAGAGTCACTCACACAGCTCCATACAAGCTGTGCTCAGAGCAGATGTTCCTCGAGTAGTCATCTTAATACAAACATATCACATCTGAATACTAGTGATTCATTGAAAAATGTAATCTTCAACTCTTTTTGGTTGATTACTAACATTGTATTAACACTTTTCTTTATTAATTTGCAAACATGATAGATTGATTTTTGGTGCTCTGTGGGACCGTTTTAGGCTCAAGATAACACATAAGTTCAGTTTGTTAATATTATTTAATGCATTAGATATAATGAACTAACAGTGAAAAATATTGTTTTCAGCATTTATTAAAAAAAATTATATGTTTTATATTTTTGAAAGATGTCTCTTATGCTCACCACACATTTATTATTATTATTATTATTTATAAAAGTACAAATACAGTAATACAAAATACAGTAAAATGTTATTAAATTTTAAAATAACTGTTTTCTATATTTTTAATATGTAATTAATTCCTGTGACAGCAAAGCTGAGTTTTCAGAGGCCATTACTCCAAATAATAATAATAATAATAATCATAATAATAATTAATGTTGAAAACAGTTGTGCTACTTAATATATAAATCTGGAAACAATTATACATATTTTTCAGGAATCTTTGATGACAAAATGTCTCAATTTCCATGGACCTCCTAGCAAACACTTGTAAACATCTTGAGTGCAATAGCAGTGCAATCATTTAGTAAAATCACTCCGACATTTCAATATGAACTCAAGAACTTCCCATTACATTCTTTACATTACATGACCAAATGACCTCATTTATTTAAGCTCCGTGACTACTCTTAGTGCATGAGAGTTATGGTATAGTTTTTATATTTTAAATAGATGTATAAAACATCTAAGTCATAGTACTTAATGAAACAAAACTTCATTAATATTCTTGAGCTGCAAGGAAATAACTTCTGAGCAATAAAACATACTTCTGTGAAGACCAAAATAGATGACAAAATGCATTTTCCTACACCAACGGGTGTGTGAAAATAAAACAATTGCTGTGTGTGTATCCATCTAATCTGAAATGTAGGAGGCAGTCACATCTTTTAATATTCTTCTATCACAAGTTTCCTATGACCTCTTGTTATGTGTTTATGAAAGATTTCCCTGTTTTTGCAGTACCTCACTCAATCATATCTGGCATCCATCCACCCGCAACGCTGAGGAAATGATTTAGCAGCCGTTTTTCCACTTCAGTAGAGAATAATAACAGTTTGCCGTCAACCACAGAAGAATAATTTCACTTAAACAACCTTAGAACTGTGCGAGAAGACAAACATTACTGTGGTTTAAAATAATGGAGTCACCTGGATAGATAGATTGCCAGTGCATATTGCTTTTGTAAACTAATTGGTATGCTGTCACCTTTCAGAGACGTGGATTATTATTAATTTTTTTTTTTTTTTTTTTTTTTTCTCAGATATGTATGAATGAACTTGAGTGGCAATAATTACCCCCAGGACACATTTTTAGCAACTACATCCAAACCTGTCAAGATATTTGCTACTATTACACCAGATGTTGTCATTCAAGTCTAAAAGAAGGAAAAGGACTTTGAATTATGCTATTTGAATAGCAGTTGTCTAAGACGGACTTCTGAAATAATATTTTATATATACAGGTTATAATAATAATAATAATAATAATAATATTTATATCTGATTATCTGAAAATCTGAATATGTTTGTGCATTTTTAAAATATATTTTAATATATTATTATTAATAGTACCTCATTTCAGATCATTAGTCAAATCTTCAGTAAACTCTGCAGGATAATGATGATTAATTCTGTTAAGGGGTCACTAAAATAAGCTCACACACACATGAATTTGTAATTAAAAAAAAATACAAATGAACTTATATAATACATTATGTGTACAATATGGGACACTGATGATTGTTTTCACTGAAGCTGTCTCTCTTGCCCCTGTTGAAGAACCATTGCAAACCACATGCATTCTCTACTACACAAATGCGCACACACACACACACAGACCCAGCTGGCTATTTCCCATGATGAATTGTAGGTTTATTTTCAGCTCTTTCGGTTGGCAGAAACACCTGGCACTGATTGAGGATCAGGTCACATTGGCACCCTAGATCAGCTCATGAAGCAGGAGTGCGGGTGAGACCGGGCCCTCTGGCACTGGGCAGGCCGTTAAGGGTGCTTGTCTAGGACACCAGATGGAGAGATCTGCATATTCCCAACACAACTGACTGTCTGGAAACTGAGAATGGTCCAATAGCATGGCTCAACTGATCACTGATGTGAAAGTGTTATATAATATATCATTTTAATACTATATTATATAAACTAACAGCAAAACGTTTGGTTTCTGAGAAAGGTCTCTAAATTCTCATGTCTATGTTCAAGGCTTCATTCATTTGGTCAAAAACACAGTAAAAACTGTAATACTGTGAAATATTAATACAGTTTAAAAAAATTTGTTTATATTTTAGTAGATATATATTAAAATGTAAATTATCCCTGTGACGGTAAAGCTGAATTTTCAACAGCCATTGCTAAAGTCTCCTGTGTTATTATGTTCAACACTGATCATGATAAAAATATTTAGAATAATTGAGCACCTAATCAGCAGAATAATTTAGCTTTGAAAGTTCACGTTTGCCGTCATATGAATAAATTATACTTAGAAAAATAAATAACAAGTTACTTTAACCTGTTATAATTTTCCACAACATTACTCTTTGCAGCATTGGAGAGCTTAAGAGACTTCTTTCATTTAGAATATTTAAATGATTCAATCATTTGCTGTAGTATAAATTTACATTTGGGCCAGTAAACAACCAACCAAAATAACCTAGCAACAACATAGCAACATCCTGGTATCGTAGCCGAAAGCAACCTTTGGGAATTTTTTTTTTATTATTATTATTTTTTTTATTTTTTTTATGAGAACTGCCCTAACAAGGTTTTTAGAAATTGTATAACCTAAGAATAGCAAATCCCCACACATTTACTTCCACACACAACCTTATGGCAGAGGTAAATTCTCCCACCAGCTTATTTGTAGTGTATAATTTAACACCAACCAAAGAGTGTGCGAGGGTGTGTGTATGTGTGTGTGTGTGTTGGGTGGTGGGGGACACACATGTGAGTTTGAAGTGTTCCTGACAGTATGCCCACTTTTAATGAGAAACACCTGGCCCTCATTCATAATGGAAGGTGCGATTTCAAATTAATTTGGTGGCACTTCTGTCTGTCCTGGGTGATGTTCAACAGCTGTACAACTCCACTCTCAACTGCATAATGAATCACGCTTCCCTTCCGTTTGAACCCAGAGATGGGCTTTTCATTGTTCATCGTCTCTGGGAATTGCCACCTCCAGCAGTATGCTGGATGCTATTGTCCGAAAAGTAGCTAAACTTGGAGTCCAATTTTGGCCAGGATATCTGGAATAAATTATGCATGTCTGAGGAAATCTGATAAAATCTGCAACACATTTATCACATCAGTACTCATAATTTTTTCAGTGATTTTCATTACTTTTTAAATGCAATTAATATATAAATAACTAATAGTAATATAACAAATGCCATCATTAATATATAAATAACTAATAGTAATATAACAAATGCCATCATGGTGATTATTTCAAATATATTTTCTTTTTAAGTTACAGTAGTAAAAATAAGACCTTTTTTATTTAAAGAAAATTAAGGGCGAAACTTCAGACAAGAGCCTGTTGCTTTGTTTTCACTATACAAAATTGTGGGTCAGAGTTCACCAGACTTGAACACTGAATGAACAGACTGCCATCCGTCTCCAAGAATACACCTTGAAGGCCATTTACATTTTTTTTTTTCATGATCAAACAGCTCTTCATTCTTTACATGCAGGGACCAGCTGTAAACACATCCTTATAATTCTGTGATTCAGCTGTCCTTATGAAGATTCTCGACAGTCAATGACAGTCAATGTTCCCTGAATGTAAGCAACTATATGGGATGATTCAGAAAGAGCAGAAAAAAAAATAATAATAAACAAATGTGAATGCTGGTGATGTTACATAGTTTTTCCATCAAGCGACTGTCACCTTTGGCTTCACAACTGTCTTTAAGGACAAGTATGACAAAAGAACATTTAAGAAAGGGAGATGTAAAACAGCAGCTGTGTCTCTGCCCTGCAGTTTCCTTTTTCTTTGAAATGTCATCAAAAACTCAAACCTTGAGCTCTTTCTTTTAAGACTGCACACATTTGCAACTTCATAAGCAAACCAGACTAATCAAATGAACTGAGACTTTCAAGTGGAAAGAGAAAAAATGTGACTTATTGCAATCCATGGGACACCTTAATATTTTAACCTACTGTGAAGACTGTATCAGAACACTCACCTATCCATGCTCACAGTCACACATGCAGACATAGCTGCTTGTCAAGTGCTGGATTTTTCATATAGAAGAGTACCAAATTGTACTCTCTCTGATCTTCCTAAGGAGGTTCCTTTGATGTCACAAGTTGTGCCAATGGTTTAAGAAGCAGGGTGTCACATCTTTTAGGAGGATTTTAATGTTCTCTGCTTATCTGTTCTGCATATTTCCTTGGATTTTTTTTTTTTTTTTTTTTTACTGGTAATGGAAGATGTGCCATGTCCTGATGATGAATGCTGATCATGTGACCCAACAAGTACATATTTATTTGCATTAGGAGTGACTCAAGGAGTCAAGGTTTGGCTCAGTTAACTGCTGGATGTCTTAACTACACCATCTGACTGCAACAAGCATCTTTTTACTTTAACAGGCATTCAAAAATATCTTATAAGAAATCTTATTCTAAACATCTATAATATAGGATTTACAGTAGAAATTATAATATAAACATGTATAAAGAATAACATATAACTGCACACTCACTTAAGCATGGTTTATTAGTTACCAACATTTATTGTTCTGTGATTATTATTTAATTTTTTATCATTTATTATAAATGTGTATGACATGAGCCAGAATTTCTAGAAATGAATACAATCACAGATGGGCACTTGGACAGAGAACATACAGGGAGATTTTTCTATGAGGCCAGAGCCATCTGCACACTGCATTTCAGAAAAGACAAAACTTTATTTAAATTATTTTGAAGCCCACAAACAGTTAGGACAAGTTTGTGAAATATGGATGCAAATTAAATAGTGTATTCTTACTGCATATGGCAAATTCTATAAGCCCATTCCTTATCATTTTATCTTACTATAAATAATTATCTTACAAAATAATAATAAAAATTGTCACCCCATGACATCACGGTAAAATGCATTGCCTGGCATTTTTACTCTAATATACATTGGCACATTAGTTGAAAAATACAGTTCCCTTTCGAAGGGAACTTCGACAATACGTCATCGATGTTATGGGGAAAGCCTCAGGCGTGACAGGTGTCTGAAATCAAAAATCAACTCACAGCAATCATGCTGACCAGCGACAGCCGTGAATCATCAGTTTGAATGATTAGTGTGCAACCTGGATATATAAAAAGGGGCCTTGAAACCATGACAATATCCTTTTCGTCTTCAGGGACTGTTTTGTCTGATTTACCAGTGTTTGGGACCGTTTTCAGGATTTCTCAGAGGGCAGGCTACAAGTATAACTCGTTTGAAGTAATGGTACTTCATATAACATTATCCAAAGAAACAAATGTTAATGATAAATCCCCTGTTATGTTTGTACTGGCTACTGTATACAGGCCACCAGGGCACCATACAGACTTTATTAAAGAGTTTGGTGATTTTACATCCGAGTTAGTTCTGGCTGCAGATAAAGTTTTAATAGTTGGTGATTTTAATATCCATGTTGATAATGAAAACGATGCATTGGGATCAGCATTTATAGACATTCTGAACTCTATTGGTGTTAGACAACACGTTTCAGGACCTACTCATTGTCGAAATCATACTCTAGATTTAATACTGTCACATGGAATTGATGTTGATGGTGTTGAAATTATTCAGCCAAGTGATGATATCTCAGATCATTATTTAGTTCTTTGCAAAATTCATATAGCCAAAATTGTAACTTCTACTTCTTGTTACAAGTATGGAAGAACCATCACTTCTAACACAAAAGACTGCTTTTTAAGTTATCTTCCTGATGTATCCAAATTCCTTAGCATATCCAAAACCTCAGAACAACTTGATGATGTAACAGAAACTATGGACTCTCTCTTTTCTAGCACTTTAAATAAAGTTGCTCCTTTACGCTTAAGGAAGGTTAAAGAAAACAGTTTGACACCATGGTATAATGAGCATACTCGCACCCTAAAGAGAGCAGCCCGAAAAATGGAGCGCAGCTGGAGGAAAACAAAACTAGAGGTATTTCGTATTGCTTGGCGGGAAAGTAACATATCCTACAGAAAAGCATTAAAAACTGCTAGATCCGATTACTTTTCTTCTCTTTTAGAAGAAAACAAACATAACCCCAGGTATTTATTCAATACAGTGGCTAAATTAACGAAAAATAAAGCCTCAACAAGTGTTGACATTTCCCAACACCACAGCAGTAATGACTTTATGAACTACTTTACTTCTAAAATCGATACTATTAGGGATAAAATTGCAACCATTCAGCCGTCAGCTACAGTATCACATCAGACAGTGCACTATAGACCCCCTGAGGAACAGTTCCACTCATTCTCTACCATAGGAGAGGAAGAATTGTATAAACTTGTTAAATCATCTAAACCAACAACATGTATGTTAGACCCTATACCATCTAAGCTCCTAAAAGAGGTGCTTCCAGAAGTCATAGATCCTCTTCTGACTATTATTAATTCCTCATTGTCATTAGGATATGTCCCCAAAACCTTCAAACTGGCTATTATTAAGCCTCTCATCAAAAAACCACAACTTGACCCCAAAGAACTAGTTAGTCAAAGAACTAGACTGCTCTCCTTAGAGTTACAAATGATCTGCTCTTATCATCTGATCGTGAGTGTATCTCTCTATTAGTTTTATTGGATCTTAGTGCAGCGTTTGACACAATTGACCACAACATTCTTTTGCATAGACTTGAACACTTTGTTGGCATCAGTGGAAGTGCATTAGCATGGTTTAAATCGTACTTATATGACCGCCATCAGTTCGTAGCAGTGAATGAAGATGTATCCTATCGATCACAAGTGCAGTATGGAGTACCTCAAGGCTCAGTACTAGGGCCGCTACTCTTCACGCTTTATATGTTACCCTTGGGAGATATCATCAGGAAACATGGTGTTAGCTTTCACTGTTATGCTGATGATACTCAGCTCTATATTTCTTCGCAGCCCGGTGAAACGCACCAATTTGAAAAACTAATGGATTGCATAGTCGATATAAAAAACTGGATGACGATTAATTTCTTACTGCTAAATTCTGAAAAAACAGAGGTGTTAATTATAGGACCTAAAAACTATGCTTGTAATAACCTAGAACACTGTCTAAGACTTGATGGTTGCTCTGTCAATTCTTCGTCATCAGTTAGGAACCTAGGTGTGCTATTTGATCGCAATCTATCCTTAGAAAGCCACGTTTCTAGCATTTGTAAAACTGCATTTTTCCATCTCAAAAATATATCTAAATTACGGCCTATGCTCTCAATGTCAAATGCAGAAATGTTAATCCATGCATTTATGACCTCAAGGTTAGATTATTGTAATGCTTTATTGGGTGGTTGTTCTGCACGGTTAGTAAACAAACTACAGCTAGTCCAAAATGCAGCAGCAAGAGTTCTTACTAGAACCAGGAAGTATGACCATATTAGCCCGGTCCTGTCAACACTGCACTGGCTCCCTATCAAGCATCGCATAGATTTTAAAATATTGCTTATTACTTATAAAGGCCTGAATGGTTTAGCACCTCAGTATTTGAATGAGCTCCTTTTACATTATAATCCTCTACGTCCGCTACGTTCTCAAAACTCAGGCAATTTGATAATACCTACAATATCAAAATCAACTGCAGGCGGCAGATCCTTTTTCTATTTGGCGCCCAAACTCTGGAATAACCTACCTAACATTGTTCGGGAGGCAGACACACTCTTGCAGTTTAAATCTAGATTAAAGACCCATCTCTTTAACCTGGCATACACATAACATACTAATATGCTTTTATTATCCAAATCCGTTAAAGGATTTTTAGGCTGCATTAATTAGGTAAACCGGAACCGGAAACACTTCCCATAACACCCTATGTACTTGCTACATCATTAGAAGAATGGCATCTACGCTAATATTTGTCTGTTTCTCTCTTGTTCCGAGGTCACCGTGGCCACCAGATCCAGTCTGTGTCCAGATCAGAGGGTCACTGCAGTCACCCGGATCCAGTACGTATCCAGACCAGATGGTGGATCAGCACCTAGAAAGGACCTCTACATCCCTGAAAGACAGTGGAGACCAGGACAACTAGAGCCCCAGATACAGATCCCCTGTAAAGACCTTGTCTCAGAGGAGCACCAGGACAAGACCACAGGAAACAGATGATTCTTCTGCACAATCTGACTTTGCTGCAGCCTGGAATTGAACTACTGGTTTCGTCTGGTCAGAGGAGAACTGGCCCCCCAACTGAGCCTGGTTTCTCCCAAGGTTTTTTTCTCCATTCTGTCACCGATGGAGTTTCGGTTCCTTGCCGCTGTCGCCTCTGGCTTGCTTAGTTGGGGACACTTTATCTACAGCGATATCGTTGACTTGATTGCAAATAAATGCACAGACACTATTTAACTGAACAGAGATGACATCACTGAATCCAATGATGAACTGCCTTTAACTATCATTTTTGCATTATTGACACTGTTTTCCTAATGAATGTTGTTCAGTTGCTTTGACGCAATGTATTTTGTTTAAAGCGCTATATAAATAAAGGTGACATTGACATTTAAACGTCTGCTTACAGCGAAAATGAAACCCACATCTAAGGCAAGTCCTAAAAATTTTGTGAAATGTGTTGACCCGTGCCCAAGATATTTGTCGCCGGGTGAGACTCACGAGATCTGTGTGTACTGTTTGGGTGAAGAGCACGCACAGGATGCTCTTGAGGGAGCGTCCTGTGCAAATTGTGAGCGTTTTCCTATGAGAACGCTCCGTTCTCGTCGGGCTCTCTTTTCGAAGGAAGAGAGTTCAGCATCTGGTCCTCGCGGATAGGGGCCCGCTCGTGCCAAGGCAGAGCGTCAACGCGCTTCATGGGGCTCCCAGATGGAGCTTGCTGATAGTCTCGAGAGGGGCGTTAACCTCTCGGACGCGTCATCGGCTGACGAAAGTGAGCTGCAGGTGGATGACGGAGACGATTC
This sequence comes from Carassius carassius, assembly GCF_963082965.1. Classification (NCBI taxonomy): domain Eukaryota; kingdom Metazoa; phylum Chordata; class Actinopteri; order Cypriniformes; family Cyprinidae; genus Carassius; species Carassius carassius. The sequence continues at coordinate 7,177,453 of NC_081764.1, forward strand.
TCCTACTGATACTGCAGCGAGTGCTCTTCGGGCTGGGCAAGAGATGGCTGAGGAGGATGATTTAGATCCTCAACCTCGTCAGCCATCCTGCCCCGTGTACGCAGAGTTGGTGGAAGTTATGGAGCGCGCCACTGACAAACTTCAGTTGCCATGGCGCGCTCACAGGGAGAGATCGTTTGCGGTCGTTTGGTTTCTCCCTGAACATAGACCACCAGCTAAGCAGAGCCTTCCATTCCTTCCTGATCTCCATTCAGAGATCGAGAGGGCATGGAAGAAACTGTACTCTGCCCGTATTCATCGACATCAGCGGGGTAATTTCGCTGATGTTGAGGGGATCAGGGAGTATGGTTATGTGTCGATGCCGCCCATTGACGAGACGTTTGCGAACTATCTCGTATCTGGGCAGGTGTCAACACTAAAAGCTCCGACTCTGCCATCCAAGTCTTTAAAGCCACGGCTCGCTTGAATGGCAGAGCGTACACGGCAGCAGGTCAGGCTGGTGCTGCCATTCATACCATGGCAGTGCTCCAAGCCTACCAAGCTGACCTGCAGCAGGATCTCGACCAGGGGGCGGGGCTGTCCCCTGAGGCGGTCGCTGAGTTGCGCCGGACCACAAATTTGTCTCTCCGGGCCACTAAACAGACTGCTGCCGCAATCGGCCAATCAATGTCGGCGATGGTGGCCACGGAGAGGCATCTGTGGCTCAACTTGGCTGATATCGGGGAGAAAGAAAAATCCCTTCTCCTTGATTCACCAGTTTCGCCTGCTAAACTTTTTGGCACCGCTGCTGAGGCGGTGGTTGGAAAGTTTAGGGAGGCGAAGGCGCGCTCAGCCGTATTTAAGACCTGTATACCGCTGAGATCTGGGCCCCAGCCCAGGCAGGCGGGAGGACCTGGTCCGTCTTGGTCTGAGTACCGTAGACAGGACCAGAGGTCTAGTGTCGCCTCTTGTGCGCCCCCTCCATGGAGGAGTAGGACGCAGAGGAGGCGAGCCTCCCGCAAGAAGAGGGACTTAAGGGAGGTCATTCAGCACAAGCGCAGCAACGCTCAGCGGAAGTAGGGTTTGATCTCCCTGGAGGGCCTTTTCTACCAGCCCTCTCCCTCTTCTTGACTCCCCAGGCGTTTATGTTACACCAGCCCTGGGGATGGGCCTTACAATGTTCTGATGGCCCGCCGTAGCAACTGGTTGATGTGAGCGCCTCTTTTAGGTATGTAAAAGTGGTGGACCCCAGGTTCATTGAGAACTCTCTGTCGAGTCTTCACTCCGCACGCCGCAGGTGAACTTATTCGTTTTTAAAAAATTCTGTGTGTAAAACTAACACGGATTTGTATTTCTCTACATACCTTGTTCCCTGTATAGACCTAGGGGGTCATTCTTAGAGGAGCAATTAAAGTATTGGACTTTAGGGCCCTGAAGCCTCCCCCAGTTGGTGGCTAGAACGAATTAGGGAGAAGCTCAAAGAAGATTTGGCTTCCATGCTGAGTATGTGATGGCCTTCCTGTCATAACATTTTATATGCGTGGTGGGCCACCGCTCATTTCTGTTTAGCCTCTGAGGTGGGTCACAACATTGTGGAACATACACTTGGACAAAACTATAGGAAAAGTTTTTTTAATAGTATGGTTCCAGCAGTGTTCGTTAAAGTAGCAGAATAGACTCGCTATCAGCTAGTAGGCTCGACCAGGCCTCTCTGTTAGGCGAGTCCCCAGCAGCAGTCACATCCAGCTGATTAGACTGTTTCAGGTAGTAGGCCTCTTCAGGCCTCCCTGAAGGTGGGCTCCCACATTTTGTGGTGGTCAGGTAGTAGGCTTTACTAGGCCTCCCTGAGGGTTAAATCCCACATACTGTGGTTACTAGGTGGCAGGCCCCACAGGCCTCCCTGAAGTTGAAATATTATTATTTTAGCAACTTCATAAAAAAAAAAAAAAACATTTTAATTTTTTTCCAAAATTACTAGTTTATTAATTATTTTAACTAGTAAAAAAAGCTTAAGTCTTGTTTGTACAAGTACACAGGGCAATCAAGAGAGTTTCACTGTCCGAAACATAGAATTATTTTGTGTATAATTAAAATACACACACCAAAAATAAATAACTTTTTGTGTATTTTAGTTGCACAACCATTTGTTCTATCCATTGTGTTATTTCCTGTGTGCTATCATAGTCACACAAAGTTTAGAAATTTCATGTTAGAAACCTTAAGAACATCACAAATGGGCAGAGAACAGAGATAACACAGTGCTGATAGTATAAATATTGTGTTGTGAACACTTCCTGTTCACAATGGTTATTTTTCTAGTATTTCCTTAAAGTGACCTTCCCTTTCCAGCCGCTATAACAAAATTTCAACCTGTTGGCCTGAGATATCAATCAGAGCTGTTCCTTTCCTGTTACTTCAGAGTGCAGTAATCCCAAAAACTATTCAGAAAGGCCATAATGACAGCAAAACCATCATTCTGTGAGTTCCTCAAAATCCTGGTTTTATGATGCAATGACTTTGTGAAAATACTTTCAAGAAGCTTACACCAAGCAAAGCATCAGTGAAGCACTAAAGACAACCCTTTTGTCTCTGTAAAGCATTACACAAGCCAGTGATCTGAGCCCAGAATGTTCCTGAAATGCCTGAAGAGGCTCTGGGAAACACGGTTGGTGATGGTTTCTATTTGGGAGCAGAAATCTTCACATTACTTCCTCTGAAAGCTGTGCTCAAAACAGCTTAGATCAGTGTTGCTTAGCAGCACTGGTGGTAGAATAATGCAAAAATATATCCATTTTATTTCAATGGTTATTAAACATTTTCCATGTTTATTTCTAATTTCTGACTCAATTGATTAACAATGGATTTGTTCTTACAAACGCGTATTTTTTTAAACAGGGATTATGGATTATTGTGATGATTTTATCAGATATACGGACAAATTCTGAAGGCACACATTCACTGTAGCCACATCTGTTCTGATAAAGGAACAAAGTCATCTACATTTTGGTTAGGTTACTCTATTCCTATAAGGTAAAAGATCTTTGAATTTCAGTACATATATTCCACTACTGATTGAACTGCTCTCACCTTTGTGGGATTACTCCATCAAGCATCACATTCTCCATCAGCCAGATAAGCCAAATTAGATTGAGAAATGATGTGATTAATAGCAACTGAGGAATGCAAGTCCCTATCCTCATTATTTACAAGAGTAATAAGATGGTTTATTTGGATTCCCAAAGCAAAGCAGATAAATACAGCTGAAGGACAAGGACACAGTGTTTTTGCCAGCCATCCAGAACAGATGCCTCTTCTCAGCTGTTAGACACTTAAGAACATGTTTGATTCTTTAGGCTGTATTAAATAATTTGCACCCCAGCTTGAAATTAGAAAAAACTGCAGCTAATTACAGTCCTCCTATTGCTTTCATTTGTACAATGGTTTTACTTATGGTAAATGCATTGCAGTATAGCACAAACATGAAAGCAGAATACAAAATAACTTCAAATTTGAAAAGTCAATACAGCATAGCAATTCTTTAGCAGCTTTAATGTATGCAAGGCTTGTCATAATGCAGTCCAAGGCATTTACAAGCCTTTCAGTCATAGTCATGAGCATATTTTATGGATTCTGCATGGAGTGTTCACAGAACAACACATACAGTATGCATTTTTTCTAAGCTTTTAAGAAAGTGTTGAACTTCATGATCAATTTTGAATGAGAGCTTTGAAACACCGCCTATGTATTTAAAAGTTTGAAGTACAGAAGCGTTGGCAGAGAAAGCCTGTCTCATTTGCCTCTGGTTGCATACATTTTTTTTTTGTAATTTTTTTTAAGGTGAGTAGGTGTGTGGCTGAGGATGCTTAACGTGTTTTAGGAGAAACTTTATGTCCCTCAGGTCTTATTCAACCCAGAAATAAATTCTATTTCTCTTTTGCAGAGCTTATTCTGCATACATATAAAGCAAGACATCCACTTTAGAGAGTCTAAACCAAATTGCATTTGAGAGTGAGGTGCAGAGAGATCTGCTTAAACTTACTGGCCTTGGTGATGTAAGAGCTTCCTCAACAAACACCGATATACAATTAGGAACTCCAGACTTTACAAAACTCTCAGGAACACAGCACAGTTTCATTTCATTGTCCATATAGATAAACAAATATATAGTGGCATATCATAAAATGGGAAATAATATAATAAATTCTAGTCACCACTGATATGTATTTGCATTTAAATGGAAACAACAATGAGCCAATAAACAACATATTTATTTTTTCCCCATCTATATCATCTATTCCCCAACCCAATTATATATACAGTACAGACCAAAAGTTTGGAAACATTACTATTTTTAATGTTTTTGAAAGAAGTTTCTTCTGCTCATCAAGCCTGCATTTATTTGATCAAAAATACAGAAAAAACAGTAATATTGTGAAATATTATTACAACTTAAAATAATAGTTTTCTATTTGAATATACTTAAAAAAAAATAATTTATTCCTGTGATGCAAAGCTGAATTTTCAGCATCATTACTCCAGCCTTCAGTGTCACATGTAACATCCAGTCTATCACATGATCATTTAGAAATCATTCTAATATTCTGATTTATTATGAGTGTTGGAAACAGTTCTGCTGTCTAATATATTTGATGAATAAAAGGTTAAAAAGAACTGCATTTATTCAAAAAAAAAAAAAAAAACAATTCTAATAATATATATTCTAATAATATATTTTCTTTACTATCACTTTTTATGAATTTAACACATCCTTGCTGAATAAAAGTATTGATTTTATTTAAAAAAAAGAAAGAAAACAAATTACTGACCCCAAATTACTGACCAGTAGTGTATATTGTTATTACAAAATATTTATATTTTAAAAACATAGCTTCTTTTCTTTTTTTTTTTTTTTTTTTTTTTACTTTTTATACATCTAAGTATCCTAAAAAAGTATCACATGTTCTGAAAAAATATTAAGCAGCAGAACTGTTTCCAACTTTGATAATGAATCATCATATTAGAATGGTTTCTAAAGGATCATGTGATAATGATCCTAAAAATTCAGCTTTGCATCACAGAAATAAATGATAATTTGAAGTATAATAAATTTAAAAACAATTATTTTAAATTGAAATAATATATCACAATATTACATTTTTTTCTGTATTTTTGATCAAATAAATACAGGCTTGATGAGCAGAACAAACGTCTCTAGGTTACGTATGTAACCCTAGTTCCTCGAGGGAACGAGACGCTGCGTCGAAGCGCTTTGGGGAACGCGTTCAGCGTACGCGACTCTGAATATCGTGTGTAATCAGTCCAATGGAAGGGTGTGACGTCACCGACGTGGTGACGTAAGCGACCAGGAGGCTATAAAAGCACTTGCCACGCAGCTGGCGTCAGCTTCGAGTACCAGCAAGCGCCGGCAGGGGTGCCGGGGGTATGGCTCCGAGACGCAGCGTCTCGTTCCCTCGAGGAACTAGGGTTACATACGTAACCTAGAGACGTTCCTCTTCAGGAACTCGAGCTGCGTCGAAGCGCTTTGGGGAACGAGTCCTAACGCCGCCAGACTACCAAACCCCTGCCTGGTGTGTATCCGAAGAGCACAGCTCAGGACAGGAGGACAGAAGCACCTGGAGTGACTGGCATATCTAGGCCATAGAACCTAACAAATGTAGAGGGCGTGGACCACCCCGCAGCGTTGCAGATGTCCAGCATGGATACACCTGCTAAGAAGGCCTTAGAGGCTGACATACCCCGAGTAGAGTGAGCCTTGGCTCCCGACAGCGGGGGACGACCAGAGGACTCATAGGTGACGTTGATAGCCTCGACTATCCAACGACTAATAGTCTGCTTAGAAGCAGGAGAACCCCTCTTGGGGGGACCGTAGCACACAAGCAATTGGTCAGTTTTTCTCCACAGGGCAGCTCTGTGGACGTATGCGTCCAGTGCTCGAACCGGACACATACAGTTTAGCTTCGCCTGGTCGGGCTCCCGAAAGGGAGAAGAGAAGGCCTGCAGCACTACAGGTCGTGGTGTAACAGAGGGAACCTTGGGAACATATCCCGCTCGAGGGTATATGAACGCTTTAGTCATGCCTGGTGCAAACTCAAGATAAGAAGGGGCCACCGAGAGGGCCTGAAGATCTCCTACTCTCCGCAGAGAGGTAATAGCCAACAGAAAAGAGGTTTTAAGTGTGAGATGTCTGTCTGAGATATCTTGAATAGGTTCAAACGGGGGTTTGCACATAGCCTCTAACACCACAACCAAGTCCCACGGGGGAATACGGGACCGTACTGGAGGTCTCAGCCTCAGTGCACCGCGGAGGAAACGTGTAACTATGGGGTGTCTTCCCAGAGACTGACCGTCGAGAAGGGTGTGGTAGGCCGCAATGGCCGCCACGTAGACCTTCAGAGTAGAGTGGGTCAACCCTGCAGAGAGCCTAGCCTGTAGAAACTCCAGAACTGTACCAACTGGGCAGTTTGCTGGGTCTAGCTGGCGGTCTCTGCACCATGAAGTGAAAAGCTTCAACTTCAGGGCGTACAGTTTCCTCGTAGAGGGAGCTCTAGATTGGAGTAGGGTCTCCACAACCTCAGTTGAGAGACCAGCTGCTAGCAGTTGTGCCCCCTCAGGGGCCACACCCACAGCTTCCACAACTCCGGGCGAGGGTGAATTATCGTGCCCTGCGCCTGTGAGAGTAGGTCTGTCCTGATCGGTATCTCCCACGGAGAGCCGTCGAGGAGCGAGACTAGATCTGAGAACCATACTCGGCCCGGCCAGAACGGGGCTACTAATAACAGACGGACCCCGTCCCGGCGTACTCTCGCCAGAACTCCCGGAAGCAGAGCGATAAGGGGAAAAGCGTACAGACGAAGCCTCGGCCAGGTCTGTACCATAGCGTCCAGTCCCAGAGGAGCTGGATGAACTAGAGAGAACCAGAGGGGACATTGTGACGTCTCCTGAGTCGCAAAAAGGTCTACTTGAGCCCTGCCAAACACTCTCCATATCTGATCTACCACCCGTGGGTGAAGTCTCCATTCCCCGGGCCTCGGCCCCTGCCTCGACAGTATGTCTGCTCCCATATTTAACTTCCCAGGAATATATACTGCTCTTAATGAGAGGAGTTTGTTCTGGGACCACACCAGGATCTGGTGCGCCAGCTTGTACAAAGGGCGCGAACGCAGACCGCCCTGGTGGTTGATGTAAGAGACCACTGATGTGTTGTCGGTGCGCACCAACACATGGTGACCTCTCAGGTCTGGGAGGAAGTGCTTCAGTGCACGATAAACTGCTAGCATTTCTAGACAATTGATATGCCACGTTAGATGGCGATCGCTCCACAGACCACGGGCAGGGTGGCCACTCATGACCGCACCCCAGCTGGTGAGGGACGCGTCCGTCGCTAGTGTCACACGGCGACAAGGAGCTCCCAGCACCGGGCCCTGATTCAAGAACCAAGGTTTCTTCCACATGTCTAAGGCACGGAGGCAGCGCCGCGTGACCTTGATAGTGCGAAGCGGATTGCCCCTCGGGGAAAATCCCTTGGTCTTGAGCCACCACTGTAGGGGTCTCATGTACAGCAGGCCAAGAGGTATCACGTTGGACGCAGCTGCCATCAGACCCAACAATCTCTGAAATTGTTTGACAGTGAGTGACTGGCCTTCTCTGACTCTCTTGACTGAGATGAGGATCGACTCGATACGAGCAGGGGACAATCGTGCCTGCATCGCGGTCGAATCCCATACTACGCCTAGATAGGTGGTTCTCTGAGCCGGAGAAAGTACACTCTTCTTGGCGTTCAGTCTCAAACCCAGCTCCCCCATATGTGCGAGAACGACATCTCGATGTCGAACTGCAATCTGCTCTGACTGAGCTAAAATCAACCAATCGTCGATATAATTGAGAATGCGGATGCCCTGCGTGCGCAGGGGGGCCAGAGCCGCATCTACACACTTTGTGAATGTGCGGGGTGAGAGTGCGAGGCCAAAGGGAAGTACTCGATATTGGTAGGCTTCGCCCCCGAAAGCGAACCTCAGAAACTTCCTGTGTTGAGGAAGGATGGAGATATGAAAATATGCGTCTTTGAGATCTATCGTGACAAACCAGTCCTCGGACCTGATCTGAGCTACAACATGCTTGATTGTGAGCATTCTGAACTTCAGTCTCATAACTGAACGATTTAAGACCGTCAAGTCTATAATCGGACGCAGCCCCCCATCCTTCTTTGGAACTATGAAATACCGGCTGTAAAATCCGGACTCCCTGTCCTGAGGAGGGACCACCTCGATGGCCCCCTTCTCTAATAGGGTTTTCACTTCCTGTTCCATAACCAGACCCTGCCCGGGGCCCATTATCGTGTGAACGACCCCGTTGAATATAGGCGGCACGGAGCCGAACTGAATGCGGTAGCCTTTTTCTACTATATGCAGGACCCAACGAGATACATCTGGCAGTAGTTTCCACGCTGCTAAATAATCTACTAAGGGAATCAGTCTCTCGAGACTGACCTCTGGTGTAAGAGACCCCCGCAGGGGCGGCGAGCGTCCCAGCCCCGCTACGCGCACGGGCGGAGGATACTGAGAACGATGCTCGCCCGGGGCCGCTGCGCCCTGGAGCACTGGCAGGGTTGGCAGAACGACCCCTAGAGGGCACTGAGGTGGGACGGGCACCGTGGACTGCGGTGTGTACCGTTCTACCCCAGCGGAGGCTGCCCTCTGAAACCCCGGGCCATTGGCGTCAGGGTTTCTTGGCCGAGGACTTCTTAGCTTCGATAACCGCCCTTAACTCTAATTTGGGCTTAGAAGACCTCGGCCTAGAGCGTCGCTGAGACTCTCGTTCCCGACGCGGAGGAGCACGAGAGGCGACGCTCTGTTTCTGGGCCTCGCGGTGTGAGGAGCAAGGGTGCGGAACGCCACCGCCTGTTTGCGGGCCTCCTGGAACCTGTCGACGACAGAATTAACTGCGTCGCCGAACAGGCCAGTCGGCTGGATCGGGGCGTCCATGAGGCAGACCCTGTCCCGTTCTTTCATATCGGACAGGGTCAACCATAAGTGCCTCTCCGCGGCCACCATAGCTGCCATGGACCGCCCAATCGCTCGGGCGGTCTCCTTGGTGGCGCGGAGGGAGAGATCAGCGGTCCTTCTTAATTCAGAAATATCATGGGACTTGATCTCCTCTCCCTCGTCTAGCTCCTTGAGCAGGTCGGCCTGGTACGCCTGTAACACCGCCATGGTGTGCAGACACGCACCAGCCTGACCTGCAGCCGCATACCCTTTGCCCACCAAAGCCGAAGTTGTTCTTAGTGGCTTTGAGGGCAATGCTGGGGCCTTCAGAGACGATGCCGCGCCAGGGGACAGATAGCTCGCAAGCGTATGGCGATCTCATCATGCAGGTCGGGAAAGAATGGAAGGCCCCGGCTGGGAGGTGGCTGACTCGCGCGCAGGAAGCGTTCATCCAGCTTGCTTCTCTGCGGTTCGGTAGACTTTTCGGCGGGCCAATCGATACTTAATTTGGCCACCGCGCGAGTAACCACCTCTAAGAGCTCCTCATACTGTAGCGAGTGGGGTGGCGAATCCCTATCGAGCGACTCCACATCGACCTCCTCGGAGGAAGAGAGGCGGAGCGTCGATCCCTCACCCTGAGTGGAAGGAACCGCTGTGCGTGCTTCCGACTCTAGGGATTGGGTGCCGGATCTGGCAGAAGTGGAAGGAGATAGGGACTGGCCCGTCTCCATTCCCTCTACCAGATCGACTTGCGAACCCCATGAGTGCAGCCGCCGTTCTGCCTCGGCAGAAGCGGGACCAGCACCGCGGGGAACGCTGGCGAAGGCCCCCTCCTCGAAGAGGGCCCTCCGGGAACGAAGCAGCCGCACCGACATTCGCTCACAGTGCGGGCAGTCGGCCCCCTCGAGAGCCGACTCAGCGTGCTTCGAACCCAGGCAAACCACGCACAGGTTGTGTGTATCCCCACCCGTTATATATCTCGGGCAGGGAGGAACACACAGCCTATAACGCGATTTGGAATCGGCATCTGAGTGCTTAACTTTCGCCTTGCTTTTTGGCATGTCTAGGAGCTTTTTTAACTGGACAGACAACAGTAAATAAGACTCACAAGACGGACAAATGACATTCACACACAGAGCGCTTGCTGAAAGACGCGTGCCTGCGTGGCACGTGCTTTTATAGCCTCCTGGTTGCTTACGTCACCACATCGGTGACGTCACGCCCTTCCATTGGACTGATTACACACGATATTCAGAGTCGCGTACGCTTCGTAAGGGCTTCGACGCAGCTCGAGTTCCTGAAGAGGAACTTCTTTCAAAAACATTAAAAATGGTAATGTTTCCAAAATTTTGGTCTGTACTGTATATATATATATATATATATATATATATATATATATATATATATACATACAGTACAGACCAAAAGTTTGGACACACATTCTCATTCAAAGAGTTTTCTTTATTTTCATGACTATGAAAATTGTAGAGTCACACTGAAGGCATCAAGGGCTATTTGACCAAGAAGGAGAGTGATGGGGTGCTGCGCCAGATGACCTGACCTCCACAGTCACCGGACCTGAACACAATCGAGATGGTTTAGGGGTGAGCTGGACCGCAGACTGAAGGCAAAAGGGCCAACAAGTGCTAAGCATCTCTCGGGGAACTCCTTCAAGACTGTTGGAAGACCATTTCAGGTGACTACCTCTTGAATCTCATCAAGAGAATGCCAAGAGTGTGCAAAGCAGTAATCAAAGCAAAAGGTGGCTACTTTGAAGAACCTAAAATATGATACATTTTCAGTTGTTTCACACTTTTTTGTTATGTATATAATTCCATATATAATTCCACATGTGTTAATTCATAATTTTGATGCCTTCAGTGTGAATCTACAATTTTCATAGTCATGAAAATAAAGAAAACTCTTTGAATGAGAAGGTGTGTCCAAACTTTTGGTCTGTACTATATATATATATATATATATATATATATATATATATATATATATAAAAAGTAAATAACTGTCATCTTTGAGCTTAGCAGGCTACATGTTTTTGATTTGGTCTTTTGGCCACACTTGATCACATTTTTCAGGTTAAGACAGGTCACAGCCGAGGTCGAATTTATGGTTTTAGTCTTTATGCAATGGTTATCCAAATCTGTGCTTCAGTATTCCTTAACATTATGATATAGTGCTCCAACAGAAGAAGAAAATAGTCACCATGGTGATAAATACTTGCCAGAGAGCATGCAAACAGGATTGAGGGTGCACAAAACTAGGCAAGTAGAGAATTTCAGAAATAGGGAACTATACCTTTGCTAAGCTCCAACTCCCTTGGTTACTGTTGATAGCTTAGACAAGCTATATATAACATCTAATAGGAATGAACTTGAGATATCTGTCAGCACGCTTTAAATAATGCTCATGAAGTGATACATATTGAGTAGTTATTACTCTTAGGTGAGCTGGAAGGAACATACTGCCCTATTTCTTTTAAGAAATAGTTACACTATAATCTGAAAGTTTGAGGTCTGTATAAGTTTTTTTTTTTTTAAGTCTCTTTTGAAAGTCCTCACCAAAGCTGCATTAATTTAATGAAAAACAGAATTACAAAAAATTATATCGTGAAATGTCAATGAAAAGTAATACATTTCTACCATTATTATTATTATTATTATTTATTTGTATTATGTAAAAGCGGAATTTTTGCTTGTTTGTTTGTTTGTTTGTTTTTTGCAGCTATTCCTCCAGTCTTCAGGGTCACACAGTCCTTTTTTTTATTTTTTTTTAAGGTGAGTAGGTGTGTGGCTGAGGATGCTTAACGTGTTTTAGGAGAAACTTTATGTCCATCAGGTATTATTCAACCCAGAAATAAATTCTATTTCTCTTTTGCAGAGCTTATTCTGCATACATATAAAGCAAGACATCCACTTTAGAGAGTCTAAACCAAATTTCATTTGAGAGTGAGGTGCAGAGAGATCTGCTTAAACTGACTGGCCTTGGTGATGTAAGAGCTTCCTCAACAAAGTCTGATATACAATTAGGAACTCCAGACTTTACACAACTCTCAGGAACACAGCACAGTTTCATTTTATTGTCCATATAGATAAACAAATATATAGTGGCATACCATACCATAAAATGGGAAATAATATAATAAATTCTAGTCACCACTGATATGTATTTGCATTTAAATGGAAACAACAATGAAGTCCTTCAGATATTATTCTAATATGCTGATTTGGTGCTCACAAAACATTTCTTATTATCATCAGTGCTGACAGTGATGCTTAACTGTTGTTATTATTATTATTTATTTATTTATTTATTTATTTATTTATTTATTTTATTTTATTTATTTTATTTATTTGTTTATTTTTATGGAAACTGATAGTTTATACATTTTTATTTTTTTATATATAAAAATGTAGTTCAAAAGAACAGCATTTAAAATGGAAACCAATGTATTTATTGTCACTTTTGATCAATTCAGTGTGTCCTTGCTGACTAATAATATTAATTTCTTTCTTTTCTCTATTTTAAACAGTAGATACAGAAGTATGTGATTAAAATGGCAGAGACTGCAGTTAATACAGCGAACATCACAAAGATCATGAAAATGAATAGAAATGTTTGTTTCTACAACATATACTCACAATTCTGAAAAAGTCTTTGGAAAAAGTCTAACTAGTAAAATGTTTACACGTTATGTGAAAACTAGGACAAGTATATAAATAAAATGAGACTTACTCATGTTTATGATCTCCGCTGAATAAAGTGCTTCATTCTTTTTTTTCTGAGGAAATCCATTTCTCAAATCCTCAACCACATCACATCTTTTTGGGGTGATTTATGTCTTATTCCTCTCATCGCAAACAGTAAAATAAAAAACTTGAACAGTCTCGCTGCTTTTTCTTCTGTGTGGGCGGATTCAAGCCGCGCGCTTCAGTTTGAATCTGAATAGCGCGTTCAGCGCGGGGGCGTGGTCACATTAGATATAATGAAGGGAAACGTGAAAAACGGACATCGCGTTGTTTTCATATGGATTACTTGATCACAGAATATCTGTTTTCGGGGGCACTTGTTTAGTTTAAAAGAAGACATGTCAAGCTTTCTATAGATATATCTCTCATGTCTCTTCGTTGAGTATTCACGGAGTTACAGTTCATTTTAATGATGTGTTTTTTAAATGAAGATCAGCGCAGACAAAGGCTGCAGACAGCACACCTTGTTTGTTATCTTTATTTTATAAGTGCACAAAGTTTTGTTGTTATTATGTCTGTATTAAAAAAAAGTAGACCCTTTACAGATTAGATTGATGTATTGCTCTTATCTGTACGATTAAAACTGAAAGTGTAATTTAAGTTCTTTTCGGGGTTCTACAACATATACTCACAATTCTGTTCTACTTACTATATTAATATGCATGTAAAGTAATGTAATTTTAAGCTTTACAGGAGTAGACATTACTGATGTTACTGATTACTGTACTATCTTATGTTCATTTGGGAATGAGCAGTCAACAGTTTGAAAAAGTGAGAGATAAAAAAATAAAATAAAAATAAATAAAAATAGGCAGAGAGAAAAGAAACTAACAAAAAGACAAAATTCTCTGTGAAGTTTTACAGTCCAGATTGTAATGAAGTCCCCACACACCATGTTGCCACACTGCTGTGGGGGCAGATTGTGTCTCGATCCTGTAACATCTTTTCTATTCAAAAGACATTGTTTGTGGGCAAAACTACAACTGCTCTTGTAGCAAGACTTAATGTTGTCTGTTCTTCTATCCCTTATGCACTTGCAACCCTAGACCTCAGATTTTCTGCATTGCCTCCAGTCTTCATGCTAGTAGTAATCTATACGCAGTTGTAGCCATGTACGAACTGTACCCATTGTGAATTCAAGAGCCATCACCACCTGAACCCTGGCTAAGCTTTGCTATCCACAGCTGCGGTGTGGAAAAAAAAACCCTCCTCCGAGCTTCTCTCAGCAGCCTGTGGGCTGCATAATGAGTAAAATACAGTGACTGATTGCTGTTAGGATGCCAGTGGCTATTTGGCTAACCATGAGGCTGTTTGAAGTGCGAAAACAATGTGAAGACGGTAACATCATCCACAGTGTGAATTTGTGTAATTTAGTGCAAACTGCTTTCTTACATCTACACTCAATTTTGCAATTTCAGGTTTTTACTAGAGCATAAATCTTTCTTCAATAAGCAACAACAGATAAAATATGCAAAGGAAGTTTCATCCATTTGGCCATTTACAAACGCCACATTTGAGTCACAAAATCTGGAAGAAATAGAGCAACCTGTGTCCTATCATTCATCCTCAATAGCCTTTTACCATAAAGCGCAATGATGAGTTAGGCAGAAGATGCGGAGGGGATGTTGGGAGCATTCTTGGGTTTGAGTGTGAAGCGTGTATGACCTGATTGATTGTGTTGTTATTGTTAAGGACTCTGCTCCGTCTGCCTGTGGGATTCACACTCTCCATTCATCCACTCGTCTCTGCTCTGGCTCTCATAAATTTCACAGGCAGATCCGAGCTCTGCTGGGAGCTTAAACAATTGCCTTATTGATGGATGCCCACGTACTGTATGAGTGGGGAGAGAATCTTTACATGAGCTGCTCCTTAAGGCCTTGTGGATTTTGGAGTTTGTTGGCTACATATATATGTATATATATATATATATATATATATATATATATATATATATATATATATGCATACAATGCAAAAGTGCATTTATGTATTATGCATTTTCAGCTTGAATATATATGTGAAGCTAATATTGATGTAATTCCTCTTATTAATATGGATTCTTAGAAGTGCTATAAGAGAACTGAAAAGATTATGTGCGCAATTCAGCACCTGAACTTCTCAAAAATGCATACGCTTGTAATATTTCTATAAAAGGTTATTTTAGACTTACAAAAATATGCCCTCTATAATATATGAAACTTTAATAGATAGTTATATTTTAATTATTTATATAATGAAAAAAATAATTACAACTTAAACCTCAGCATATCACAGAATTCTTTAAAGGGTTAGTTCACCGAAAAATGAAAATTATGTCATTAATAACTCACCCTCATGTCGTTCCAAACCCATAAGACCTCCGTTTATCTTCGGAACACAGTTTAAGATATTTTAGATTTAGTCCGAGAGCTCTCAGTCTCTCCATTGAAGCTGTGTGTATGGTATACTGTCCATGTCCAGAAAGGTAAGAAAAACCTCATCAAAGTAGTCCATGTGACATCAGAGGGTCAGTTAGGGTCAGTTAGAGGGTCAATTTTTTGAAGCATCGAAAATACATTTTGGTACAAAAATAGCAAAAACTATGACTTTATTCAGCATTGTCTTCTCTTCCGTGTCTGTTGTGAGAGAGTTTTAAAACAAAGCAGTTTAGTGATATCCGGTTCGCGAACGAATCATTCGATGTAACCGGATCTTCTTGAACCAGTTCACCAAATCGAACTGAATCGTTGGAAACGGTTCGCGTCTCCAATACGCATTAATCCACAAATGACTTAAGCTGTTAACTCTTCTAATGTGGCTGACACTCCCTCTGAGTTCAAACAAACCAATATCCCGGAGTAATACAGTTAAAACAATATTAATAAAACATGTTTTTTAATTAGAGACAGAAGAAAGCCCTGGAATATTTCTTAACCAATTTCAAGTGTTATCCTATAAACACTATATATATATATATATATATATATATATATATATTAATATTATATCCCATATATTAAAAAGACAGCATACTGCATTATAGAAATGATGCATGAAGTGAAATGGTTGACTGAAATAAATGCACTGATTTTCAGTGTATCAGAGTGTTTGGATATCTTTCTATAATTCAAATAATGAAGCAACATCAATCCTAAATGCTCTTCTTCTGAACTGCTCACCTCAGCAATGCCCTGCTTATTTTGTTCCTTTTTTCAAGAACAAATACTGCTATAACATGTTTAATTCTTGCATGCATTAGCTCAAGGCACACAATGAGTCAGTGGGGGAGCTGGCGAAATGGAGTGCTGAAATATTTATCAAGGCATTGCATATTCAGCCTGAGGTCCTTTGTGAGTGCTCTTGTGATCTCCTGCAACACCTTTGCAAATTAAATATTGATAACATTTAAATAAATAGGCAAATGGCACGCCCTAGCTTGAAAGGATGCCACGGTGGATAAGTGAAGATATCAGTGGTGGCTGAGGTGCCCCTTTATCATGAGACAAAAGAGTGATAAAGGGAGATCCCTACTGTATCCTGCCTTCTTGGCCTGCCTTCTCGCTTCACACTGAGCAAAAGCATTGGTTCAGAGACAATGTGTTTAACCAAATAAGGTCATAAAATAAGAAAAATAGTATCAATCGACTTAAAAGGTGCTGTCACATTTACTGTTGCACTGCAAACATTTTGCATGTGAAATCTAGTAATTCTAAAAGGAATGCACAAAAAAATTTAAGAAACTTCCCCTTGCAAATTTCACTCATTTTCAAGCTGGTCACATGAATGTTGAGTAACAAAAACCTGCTCAGTGACTTCATCAAGACATTTTCAACTTCAACCTCTGGGTAAATTTGAGTCTTCTAAACATAATATTGCATCCTCTGGTAAAAAATAAATAAATAAATAAAATAACTTTTTTTTTTTTTTTTGCCTTCGTTTGAATCGGGAGAGAAATATGCAAAGATCAAGCAGCGTTTACAAGTGAAACCATTTCTAAACAAATATCAGTGGATTTATTTTGATGTGAGAGAAAACATGGAATGGTCTTTTTCACTGGAGGAAGCATTATTATGGATTATGGGCTGGTATTTCGCCCAAAAGCAACGCATTGAAGATAAAATGTTTGTTACAAATACACAGCATTCCACTTCAATAGACTGTTAGTTAAGTGTTAATTGATTGACTGAAGCATCATGTTATGTAACAAGATGTGTCTACATTTTATACTTGTAGTCAGGTGTCATTCCCTGTTTTCCAAACTCACGTCATTGCCTCTGGGTTTTCTGATTTTCTGCTGCTGTCTGTGTATGCTGTTATAAGATTTGCTGCATAATACAGATGCATACTGGTTAGAAAATAATTATAAAAAATAATAAATAAATAACAACTGCCATATGTCTAGAAATCTACAAAGCAGCCACAAGAGTGATATGTGGATGAGTAACAAATCCAAATGTATGTTCAATAAAAACAATTAGAAATGCCATCAGAGAGAGTGAGAAAGAGAGAAAAATAAATGAGAAACAAACTGTTTCTGTTTTGGCATAGCCAAACATTTAACACATGCATATAGACATTGTACAGAAATTTGGTGCTTCCATATTGCATTTCCGTTCCAAAGGCATAAACCATAGAAATGCCACACTATAATAACACATGTATTGGTTCAGACAATGCTGTGTAGAATCACCCAGCACCAGGGCCTTACACTTTCTTTAACCTATTGAAAAAGATAAGAAAGAAACCATCAAAAGCTCACTCACTTCATGTTCTTCCAGCATAGAAAAGCTCAATGGGAATACAGCATCATTTATAATACTTCTGATTACAAACAGAGCAGGATAAAGAGATGGATTCAAAGGGCTAGTTTGCATTAAGGTCTTGCCTTTCTGGCTTCTGTGTGCATATGATTTGTTGTTGAGCATATAAATACGGTGATCTTTTAGCTGTCAGATGCAGGCTTGCAGGGGACTCCTGGGATATGATCCAGTTTTAAAGATCCCCTTAGGAAATTCAGAATCCCTAGTGGTGATAAACATGCTATTAATAAGCATATGTCAAAAAGCAGATATGTAAAATACTGTACTTCTATTTGACAGTTACTTTGTAGCAATCCAGAAAAACAAGGTGTTCATTTGCACAGTGTTTTGACAATATTTCAAATTAATTTTAAAATAAATAGTTGTTATACTTAGTTATTAAATGAAAAGGCCTACCACTCTTTGATATCCATACAAACTAGATATAGAAATTTTATTTTGATTCTGTTATGGATATATGCATATAAATAGTTTTGTCTGCAAGTCGTTCAAAACGCTTTCTGTTTGCAAACCAGTTTGATGATTTAGACCAATTATGATTCCTTTACGAATGTGGCATTGCTGCTGCTGGTTCTGTTTTTAAACAGTTGCCAGAAAACGGAGGAAATATTTCTAAAAATTATCTTAAGGTCAGAACAGCAATCTCCATTATCAGACAAGAATTTATCAGAGTTCAAAGATTATTTTATCACAAGATGAAGTGGGACGCAATGGATTGAAAAGCTAGCAATAGGTTTTTGAGTGAGTGTTGCAAACTTGCTCAGTCAAGAAAAAAAAATCCTCTATCTGCTAAAAGAACCAAACACAGGCACTAAACAAACTCGGTAAGATTGATATTGGCAGCTGCAACACTCAAACAGGCACAATAGATATTTCATTTCTAAAAAACTCAACAGACATTTTATATGGCTTTGTCTATTGAGAGTCTGAGCCCATATATTCTTTCCCCTGAGGAACAGTTCACCAAAAAAAAAGAAAAAAAAAAGAAAATCTGTCATCATTTCTTTGCCATCATGTTTTTCTTCGTTAAAAACACATACACACACACGCACATTCTTTAGAAGACTTTGAAATATAGTGTACAAATCATATGGATCACTTTTAAAATGCTGTATCATTTTTCAGGACTCTACTGCTTCCCTACTGCGTGTTCTAGTCCGAGTGTGAGGAGCTGAATGAACTGAGGTGAACAGATCATTGTTGTTTCCTTCATGTGAGTAATGAATGAAAAACACACATCAGAGCAAGCAGTAAAGGCCCATTAACACCAAGGATGGACTATAACTAGAACTAAAGTTTAAAAATAACAATAAAGATATAGTTTTAACATTCATTTTAAATGTAAAATAATAGCAGATAATATAGTTATCATTAAAGTAATCTTTTAAAGTTATTGTTCTTGTTCTTGTCGTGAACAGGCCTTAAGACTCTTCTTTTTTACTGAGATTTTTACCAATGTTGCATATTTGTGGTTACGACGAATAAACAAATCACTTTCTGAAACTAGTTATTCCTGAGTCATAAAAAATCTGTTCAAAATGAAAAATCCTTCACCAACGACTAATCAATCAGTAAAAGCTTGAAAGATTCAGTTCTCATTCATAGTAACTGCATGGAAAAGAGTGTGTAGCATAACCTTTTTTGTCTTCAATAGAAGAAAGTCAAAAAAGATTTAATATTATTTAACTGTCTACTCGGCAAAACTATATTCACATAGAGTGTTAGATGTTTCACAAGAGTCCGCAGCACTGCATCGTGTTCAGAATAAACTGGAGTCCTGACCACAACCATGCAATTATTTACAATCTCGAATCATCACTCTGTAAACCATGTGGCCAAAAAACCTTAGCAGCAGAGTCTTAGGAGGGCACCTAATTGGGAGCAATGTCTGTTGTGGGTCAGAGCTGAGCGGTACAGATCTCCCTCTCTTTTTAATTAATACCAGTGGGCTGTCACAGCCTCCAAATGAGAAGTCATGAAAGATGAGTGTGTAGTCGACCATGCAGCTATTTGAAAAAAGGCACTATGTGTGTTTGTACTGATGCCTCGTTCCCTGTGTTTTTGTGCACTTGCTTCTGTGTTCTCTGTTGTGGATCAAACAACTTAGTCAATAGGGCTGTTTGGTGAGCTGGACACGTTGAGAAATGTTCCAGCAGTCCTGAGTTATGACATACAATAAGAAAAGCAATGTGAATCAATATTGCACAATAACCAAACACTGATCTTGTATGACACAGGTATGATGAAGTGACATGACAGTCAAAGCATAACAATAACATACAAAGGGCTAAGTGTGGAACTCAAGATGAAACCCCAACTATGATTTTGCATGACATTGTGTTTTTTTAGCATTTCTTAATTGTTGAATGAATAAAATCATGCTGGGTTAATTCTTAAATAATAAAGACACATTGATTAGCCCTCTATATGTACAATATGCAAACAATGGTAAAATAATAATAATAATAATAATAATAATAATAATAAAACAAATCATGCAATTTATTTATTTATTTATTTATTTTTAATGACCAGCAGGATGTATTTTGATAAATAAACACATCTAATTGGTTTATTTGAATCAATCTCATCATTACACATAACTTTATTGCCATTTTATGAGCATCTTGCATTTGGAAATAGAAAAGGAGTTACCCTGATGGAGCATCATGCTACAGACAAAAGGGTTAAAACTGAAGGCTGATATGAACAGCAAGTTATGCTTAACTTAACTTAACTTAACTTAACTTAACTTAACTTAACTTAACTTATATAACTCTTTTGAAAATTTCTTCAATTAATTCCTTGTCCAGGCAGCCAATGTTGGAGATACTAATGATTTTCAGTATGTTTCATCAAATTGTTGACCAATTTTTTAGATGGTTGATATTAAATGGCATTTTACAGCTTATATTTTTTTGTAAATGCATTTTTTGCAACTCTTTTTTGCAATTTTTTTTTTTTTTTTTGTGATTTGCTAAAAATAAAAACTAACCAAATAAATCAATATATAGGTCAAGCGTTAGGTTTAATTAAAAGTTTCCCCACAACAGTTTGATCGTGATTGATGATTATGCCATTTATGATTGATGACAAGTCATTAAAAGTTTCCCCAACTGTTTAGTTATGATTAATGATGAGCCATGATGATTGACAAGTCATTCAGGAGTTCCATTAATAAATATATTTTAAAAGCTAGAAATAATGATTTTCTAGGAATTCGGGGCATTGTAAAATGGCACTGCAAACAAATTAGAAGAAAGAGATTTATGAGTTCCATAAATAAATTAAAACTTCAAATATATTATACTTCAAATATATGGTGCAATACTCCTCATCTGACGAGATTAGCTTTGATTTGGAACTTCATTCACCTCATTTAAACCCAAGCCATTCAGAAAATAATTTTAACAACATTAACTGCATTTGGAAACAATGTCTTCAAGAGTATTCATGTAGATTCAACTGTAGATGCCAATTAGAAAAACAAAAATAGATACACAAGAAACACAATTCAGGAGAAAACATATCACAAGAGAAAACAGCTCATCGGTGTCTCAAGAATGCCCAAGTAAGACAAGGAAATACAAGGAATACAATGAAAAACACGTCATGCTGAATAAGCAGTGAGGCGCCCTTGATTTACAGGTACTCAAAGCCTATAGGGGAACCAGATGGATCTGTGTAACCTGCCCAGCTTTGAAGTTCACAAACCCAGGCTGGATATTCACCAAATGAGGGATCAAATTTTGTTGGATGCCATTTTTTCCTCTCTGTATTGGAAGATAAAATAATGTGAGAAGATTTATAGCCAGTGTCTCATCCTCAAGTCTGGATAATTAAATTTGAGGGTAAGGCTGCATTTCATAATAATGTTTGCTTGGATGTTTAGGTCGCTGGTTCAGCTAGGAGGCAACAACCTAAAGTTACTTGTCTATTAAATATTATTAAATATGTAAGCCATAAAACCATAAATTGTGCAAGGATTATATATATCTTTCCTCCTTGTTTATATATTAACATGCCTCATATGTTCGTATATTTTCTCCATAAGAAGAATTTTTGAGTTTTCACACAGCTATTTATATACAGAAGCTCCTACACCATTTTTGCAGTGTATGATAAAGTATACTTTTTCACTCTGAAATTACTAATCTTTTTTTTCTTTTCTTTTTTTTCAAAATTACAAAGAAATGGCACTTAACACATTGAATTAAACATGAAATTTTGGAATAGAAAAATACTGAAATAGCATTTTCTTGTAAAACACACTCCATATTTAATTTACAACTTTGAAAAAAAAAAATTACCGTGACCGAATCTGTCAAGCTCCAAAAGGATAAGAAAAACACCTTAGAAGTATTCCATATGACACATAGAACAAATTCCAAGTCTGTTAAATCTACTTCACTTTTTAAAGAAAAGTCTCTATTCACTGATATTAGCCCCTTTTAAAATAAGATTTTTAAAAATGTTTCATGTAAAATTGTATGCGACCTATGCGGGTGGGAAAGTAAAAATAGAGTTTTCAGTTTGGGTGAATTACTCTTTTAATGTTTATATAGCTGTACAATACCAGTTTATGCTCACCTCAAGCTAAAAGTCGCATGTGACTGGCCGGTGCAAACAAACAGTCGGCTTCACTGAGTGTTGCACAAAGCAACAGGTCATGCCGTTGAAAGCCAAAGACGTTTTTTTCACTAGATGAGGGTCCAGTGCACATAATTAAATGAAAAAATTTGCTATTATTTACCAGACATTTCTCAAAGACCATTTGCTCCATCTCTCATTAGTGTCTATTTTAAATCTGATTCGTAAAAACGCCACTGCCCTTTGAACCAGGGACGAAGAAAAATATCCATCCATGAGCCACAATACCATGCCATGAATCCAGTCTTCAAATATCACAGTCTTTATCGACTGACACTGTTAAGTGTTTAGTTTACTCTGCAAAAAAATATTGATGTATTCTTGGTTATCCCTTAAATATGTTTTATTGCAAATATTACAGGATCAATGATTGGTTAAATTATAACAGGAAATCTATTTTATTTGGTGATGAAAATTAACAGCTTAAACCAGTAGCAGTGTTTTAGTACCTCAGTCCAGATAAGACGAGACTTGGACTCTTGTCCGAGACTAAGATCATATTTTCAGGAGCATTTGGACCTGGCCTGCACTCGGACTTGAATTAACTGGTCTCAGCTAGTCATAGACAATATGTGCTTGAAATCTGACTTGAGGTGGTCCAGAGTCCAGTTTAGTTCATAGTTCAGTCTGGTTTAAGTTTGTTCAGCTGGTCTCCTTGCTTTACCAAGGTGGCCCCAAACCCTCCAAAACCATCAAACCAGTCTGGACAGCAGAACTCAGACAGATAAAACCAGCAAACCACCTTAGGCAGGATTATTATTATTATCTTTCAGCAGTCTATTACATTGAAGGACAAAGGTTGTGAAAGGTTCAGAAGAGGAACAGTAACTGTGTTATGGTGGGATTCGGCAGTAGGGTGTGCTGTTTTGTAGCCGAATTCCAAATGACCTGGAATGGCAGGGTTATCTGAGATTCACTTATTTCCTAGTCAGTTTAAATTATGGCAGACCGGGGCTAATTGTCACACAAAGGCTATATGTCAGTACCCATACGGTTTTGAGGCAAAAGTGCAATTACACAAATGAATATTTTCTCTAGCTGTATCTTTTGAATGTTTGTTTAAAAAATACTAATAAATACCTATAGTTCATATTACATTAAACCTTACATCAGTACATAGGATTCTGTCCTCCAAACTAAAAATTTGAATTATCATTGCATTTTAATTGTTGTTGCATAATCAAATTAACACAAAATGGCAGCTTACAGTAGGATTTCATTTATTGGGGCAAGTTGTCACATTTGTTTTCCACGCTGTAAAAAAAAAAAAAGCCAAAATATTGCTTTAACATACATATATGATTTTTTTTTTCTGTTTCATGTACTGTGTTGTTATAGCATGACAATGTGCCACACTGGGTTGATTGCTGTGTATTGATGTGTGTTTTATTGGTGAACATGCTTAAGTGCTTTTTTGTAGCCAATACTTTAATTGACTTTCAAAAATAAACCTGCCCTGACAAATATTCACAGGAGTAAAACATGTGACAACTAGCACTCACCTCCCCTAAGTCGAGCTGTGAACAAACTGACAGTGCTTCGGGGGAATACTTTTGTGGAACAACTGATTCTTCTTACATATTAGGTTTATCCTCAGCTGCCCTTGTCATATATCAGCATAGCACATATCAATGCAATGACATAATAATAATAATAATAATAATAATAATAACTCAT
Source organism: Carassius carassius (assembly GCF_963082965.1). Classification (NCBI taxonomy): domain Eukaryota; kingdom Metazoa; phylum Chordata; class Actinopteri; order Cypriniformes; family Cyprinidae; genus Carassius; species Carassius carassius. The sequence continues at coordinate 7,201,324 of NC_081764.1, forward strand.
TTTTTTCTTTTCTTTTTTTTTCTTTTCTTTTTTCTTTCTGGTAGTCAGTAGGGTATAAAATACATAGGATTATTCAAATTAACTGGGAATTAAAGCAGAGCCATTGCATGCTATTACATTTCTAATATTGCAAGATTGCAAATGAAATTCTTAATGTACCAGTTTATGACTGCACAAACCAGAAAATAGCGAATGGCACTACAGGAGAAGGCAAGCATTAGACAAATGATGCAAATGATCACCATCACATAAAAATCTTCCCTTAGAGGCACTTATGAATTTGGGGCGTGCTACAAAGCCACTTTCAGCTGGAGGTGCATCAGCATGTTAGGTACCACAACTGCGCATTTCATCCACAGAGCGCCAGCTGGAGGAGGAGACACGCATCATATAGCCTATACCTAACCAACCGTCTTTCTGGATCACTCTCCTGGTCGGAACCGATCACGAGGCACGTGCGTGCAGTGGATACACCGGGGCGCTGTGATTCGTGGACTAATTGCGGGGCGCTCTCGGGAATACGAGGAGCATCTCTGTGCACGAGATGGAATAAATATAGTTTTTCTGTCCGACTCCATAGGCTTCGATATTAGAAGGCATTTCTTTGGTGCTAAAACTGAGAGAACGATATAAGGAAAGATGTTACACACGACATTATGGAGTTAGAGGTGCTGAGGTTCATCCCATCACTGAATATGGAATAAATTCCCACGTCTTCTCTTACTTCGGAATACAGTGAACGGAAGCGCATCACGGTGAGTTGAATCATCAGCCATGCACTGTTCAATTATTTAGAGTTAAACTGTAGCTTAAGCCAAGTTTTGTTGGAGATGCCAAATAATGTAGCCTAAATGATTGTACATTACGAGTATCGACCATGATTTATAATCGGATTCTTTAAAACCGTGCCACTTGTTATCTTTTAGTACTTTAAGGAAAGAATATATGGAGGTAAAAGCAATGCAATTTTTAAAGCATTAGACTCGGCTGAATGTGAGATAGCCTAATTTAAGATTTAAGAGGACAGAGTTTATAACACATAATAATAATAATAATAATAATAATAATAATAAAATGTTTAAACAGGCTTAGACTTTTCACTTAGATTTCTTAGAGTATTAAATATCAAACTAAATTTGTGGTGATTTAATTCATTCAGTCATTCATGACACCACTAATTATATCAGAACTCTAATGTGCATCTTTCATGTGTAGCCTGTCAACAAAACCTTTCAGCTATAAGTGTAACATAACATAGGCTTCATGTGAACAAAACAAAAAGAACAACTTGATGTTCAGTAAGAGATCACATCAACATCACGACGGGTCCATAAGATTCACAAAACAATATTCCGATTTAAGAGTCATTGGTTCGAGAATTGGATTACCCTGTTTGAATTTTATTCACTGAAAAGAATCGGATTACAATTTTTTTTTTTCTGGAATCAGACCATACTCAACGCTCAGTATATTTTGGAGTAAGAACAGGGCTACAAGAGAGTCATTTATTCAAGAGTTGTACTACATGAATCATAATTCTTCGAGAATCAGACTAAACTTGTCGCGTTGGTGAGGTGCGGTTATAGCACTGCGGTAAGAAAATCTCTTAAGGTGTAGTAGCCTATGTATGAATTCAATGAAGTACTTAGCTACTTCTGTATCGATGGTGGGTGTTCTTCATGTATGCAGGAGTGCAGTTATTTATTTACCGACAGTGCATCTGCCATGTTGGCATGACTTTTGACACGTATGTTCCTTGACAAATTATATTTTATCAACAACAGTGAAACAGTTTTTGTTGTTAAAAAAAGAAAAGAAAAAAAAAGAAAAAAGATTTTAACCACAAGTAACATCTTTCTTTTTAGACATATAGCACGTGAACACTTGTGTTTGCACGTGTGATTTATTAGGTGAACTGCAGGCTTATCTCATAGGGCAGAAGATCACTATAGGACACAAACATCTCTCATATCTTGCAGATAACCTTGTATTCCCTCAGACTTAAGAAATTATGTATAAGGGATACATACTGGCAGGTGCTACCTATAGGTCTTCAAAAATCTAATTTTTTTTCTTATTCAAGTCATCCGTAACAAAATTCCCCTTTAATGCATTCCTCACACAGTATGGAAGGCACATGTATATGGAATTCCATGAAGAGAAATTACATGGAATTGTGCTTTCCAAGCCTGAAAAAGTGATTTTTCTGGTTTTGCGCTGTTTTTAAACGGATAGATATTGCTAATTTGTAAAATGATATAACTTGTCAGCTTGAAACATCAGTTTTTTTTTTGATGATCTTCTTTGAGTCATATGAATGCTAATAAGAATAATTGTTTAATCAAATTCCACAGAGTAATCAGGAATGACTGGGAAAAGGATGGAAATGAATTTGTTGAAACATTTGAGAACACCACAGTTGTCAGTAAGACGGTAAAGCCACGTAATAGTTTTCTGATCTGACCTGGGTTAGTTTCTTTAGAAGTTAACCCTCAAACAAGTGTTAGGTGGATCAATAAACTATCAGCTTCTCCATAGTTCAGCCAACACGACCTCTATTGCCTGGTTTATAATCTCACAAAGATGTGACTAAACTGTGGAAACTTTAGTGCCATTATGTATTGAAGGCGTTAGACAGAGAGGCATGACAGACAGGTGAAAATACACATTCGGCTTTCTATCCGCACCACATCTGCTATTCAAATAGGAATGGGATCCTTCTCTCGTGTGATCATGTTTATTTATGGATGCATCTGGGATGCATTGCTCATCTAATTTTGTTGCTAACAACCACAGCCAAATTAGAGGTGAGAACACTGGGAAACAGCAGTGTGCAGAATTCGGTCGAACCACTCCACAGCACAGCTTGGCTTCCTCTGAGACTTGGCGTATAAAGTTTATTTAAAGAGAGACTAAAGATAAATTGGAACATGTGGGAGGAATTAATTAGAGATAAAAGTAATGTTAGTTTATATAACAATGTTTTTGTCTGCCTTTCTTTAAATCTATCTCTCGAATTTGCTTTCTGCAGTCTGGATCACAAACTTTTTTTTCTCTCTCTCATTATCTTTCTAAGTCTATCTTTTTAAAATCTCAGGCTGAGGCCTAAAGGAATACTTCACTCCAAGATGAAAGTTGACATTGTGTTGTTCTAAACCCGTATGACTCTCTCTTTGGAACTTAAACAAATACATTTTGTAGAATTTACTTGTGGTCCATGTGATGCTATGTCCCAAGTCTGCTGAAGTCAAGTCAATTAAGTTTGCAACCAAATCACTCACCGTCTCTGATTCATAAACAAATCGTTCAGACTGATTTTGTGAACCAGATCAAACAATGTATTCAAGATCTTTTAAAGTTATTTTGAAACATAATATAGCACAAAGGTTATTAATTTAAAGAGGTCATTTAAAGAGGTCATGAACTGAGAAATCAAAATTCCCTTGATTCTTTGACATGTAAAAGGTAATTATACTATAAAAAAAAAAACCCTGTAAGTTTCAGAACTCAAAAATTTCTCTTTAGTCTAAAATCAGCCTATGCGAAAGCCAATCTGCCACAACAACCAGTCATCACTGCCTGTTATATTCAAAAATATAATTTTTCTTATAGTTCGGTATTGATAATTATTGTCATTTTTATAACCTTTTTTAAAACAAAAAGCTCTATATATATATATATATATATATATTTTTTTTTTTTTTTTTTTTTTTTTTTTAACCACTGTCTTTTTAAATTAACGCAATTTATTGAGACAAACATCAAATAGTTTTTGTTTTAACAATCAAACACAAAATAAAAATTTAACAAACATCTATTTTCTAATGTTTTATATGCAGATTAAATAGATCTTTATTGTATAGGTCTAATTGTCTCCCGAGGCCACAGGAGGGTGCAATGAGCAAAAAATAATGCAGCGCATTTAAATTGTTAACGCAATCTCTCTTCTAACAAAACGTGCATTACGTCTAAATTAACTCAAAAAAATCTAATGTAATTTTGTAAATTCCTTAAACAATTACGAAAAAAAACAGCATCATATATTTATGCATTGCTTAATCCAAAGAGTCGAAGCGCCATTCACACAGATTGCATTTGAAGACATATGAGATGCAGTGAAAAGGAATAAACCTCCACAAATTCGTGACGTTTTTTTCTAAAAGTTTCAACTGTTTAAACTTTGCATGCCTTTCTATACATCTCTTGTGTGAGTCGCGAGTGCAGCAGTCATAGTTGTCTGCCTAAAAAATGTGCTGAGTGTGCATCTATGTGAATGGCTAGGTTTCGGTTTTAACCTTTGTCAGGATCTTCTCCACAATGAGCTTCTATATTCCTCTAATATTTTGACTGAATAACGCAGCAGTGGAGCATCTCGTGGGCTAGAGTAGACTAACAAAACATTAAAATGCAACAATGTCACTTAAATTATCACAACATCTCACATGCCACTGATGATGTTCCCTGATGCACATTTAACATTCAAATGCAATTTTAAATTCAACAAATATTCATTATTTATTCACAATCTCCTCATCACAGGCAGGCACAGCTCTCAAATCAGCATGTGTTCATGTTTGTGTGTGCTGTCTGCGTAACTCACAGCAGGTGCCTATATCGTGCGCTAGGCCTATATCGAACATTTTTTATATCGATGTCGAACAAGGTGTACCGTCGATAAATATCTATACAGTTTTATCGCCCAGGCCTACTCCCTGTTTAGCCCCGCCCACTGATTCGCATGTAGTGTAAATAACGAGAGAGGCAAATGCAGGTCTATTTAGAAACCAAATTATAAATATGCTCCGAAGTCAACAAGACACTGTACAGTACCAAACTGTGCCAAGTCCTTTTTCTCTCTTTTCCCCGCGGCACTTTTATAGAACACACCTTTACATTTTAGAGGAAATCTGTTTCTAACAATGTTGGCCTACCAATCTAAATACTGTGATAGATAAGTATGGTTGAATTATGTATACCGCTGTTCAAGAAGTCTGCTTTAGTTGTGCTCACCTCTGTATTCATTCATGTAGGTCATTTGCACTCAAGGTGCTTCAAGGGGTAGTTCACCCAAAAATTACCCCATGATTTACTCATATTAAAAAATGTCCTAGCTCTTTCAAGCTGTATAATGGCAGTGAATGGGTGAACTATCCATTTCATTCAGTATTTGTTGCAATTGTTATTTTAGTATCATTTATATACTATTATAGTATTTATTTTTATTTTTTTCTGCTTTCATTTAAAATGTTGTGATTTTGTTTTGTTTGTAATTATTTTGTTTTCATTTACATTTTGGTTTTAGGAAATAATTATATTATTTTTAGTTTAGAACTTCAACTTTATTTCAGTTAGTTGTCAAAGCAACATTTATATATTTTACTTTTTTTAAGTTTAAGATGTTCATCTAATATTTTGTCTTATTTTATTTTATTATTCATTTCAATTAATGGAAAATATTTGTAATGTTTTAGTTCACAATAAAAACAGTGGTTAAAGCAGACATCATCACAGTACATTTTTCTCCATTGGATTGCTAAGGTTTGATGGTCAGGCATGGAACATTATTTACTCTCACTGTCAAAAACACAATATACTGTCAACTTCACCACATTGTTACAAGAACTGATGATTTATAGCAGGAGTGTGAAACCAGCTCCCACACCAAATGTTTAATGTCAGCCGAAGTACCGCCAAGCAGTTGATCTACAGTAATTATAGACTATACGTACACGTAATGCTCAGGTTCAGGGCTTTAGTGTAAGAAGTAATTTAGCTGACACTTCTTTCCAAAAAAGTATACTTATTAAAGCGATGATCCCCGTGGAATAACCTGGGGTTAAGTGGCTCGCTCAAAAGTATGATGGGAATGGTTTTAGGGGCTGTTTCCTCCAGAACCTCAGTTTGTCAGGGGACGAGTTTGCCATGTAGGACACTTCATCAATCAATGGTTGCTTTTGGTCAGCGTTCTTGTTTTTATTGACCCTATTTTTAGGGTGCAACCAACCAGCTAACAACCACTAGCCTAACCCTAACCCTTAAATCTGACTGGTTGAAAAAACATCTGGTTGAAAACACATTTTTATCATCAACAGTAGGTTGCTGGCATATCGTGCACCATAATCATAAGAGCTACAGTGCTTGGCATGTTCATTAAAGCTTCTCGTACTGACTATCATCTCTGTTATACATAGTGTTATCCAATTGTCACATGTAGACCATTGTGCATGCTGGTTCAGTCCTCAGATCTTGATATGTATGAAATCAGCCTGAATTGCTTCCCACTTGTCTGACATACTTTGCAAAACAGACACCTTTAAACACTTATTACGTATATCCATTATGTGCCAAAACAGTGTTTATGCTAACCAAGTAATGGTGCAATAAGAGCACAAAATGGTTTTTATGGCATGGCATTGTTGCAGAGGTGATGCTGCACCACCTCATTACATTTGCTAGTTGAATGCTGATCATTTTGCTTAATAAGATGATTGGAGGAAGCTAGTGGAAATGACACCACAGCTCAGTTTTTTGGAAGGCTCTTGAGAGATTGGTTGTAATTGCAATTCATGCCCTGTCTCTCATGTTGCTGGATGTGACATGCTCACTATTTGAAATCTACATCCAGTTTTTTTTAAATCACATTTTCTTTTTACCAACATAAATCTGCTCTTGGAAGCCTTGCTGTGGGGTGTGATTTATCCTTTATTTTGTCAGCTTGCCTGTTAGCATGCTTTTTTTTTTTTGGGTGGTTTGGGGGCGTGGGGAGGGTATGGGGTTGGTTGCATGCAGAGGTCATAATGAGAAACAATAACAAATGTAATGTTTTTCATTGGAGGACTGTAGCTACAGTTCCTCTTCTTTCTTGTCAATAGCTGAGCTATGTAATCCAATCTGACAGAGTTTCCTGCGGCATAATGTGCCCCCAAACTTAAAAGACACCGGGCAAATCCACCCAGAGACCCCCTGTCCCTGCAATTACGACAGACACCCAGCAGTTATACTCACTAGGATATAGCACTAAACAAGGGGCTTCTCTAAAGAAATTATAATGAAACGATAGCAGATTACCCTTTCTCTAAGCCTTCATGCCTTTATTCATTTAAAGGGCCAGTGCATCAGAAATTAGTATGTGCTTATGAAAAAGAACTGAGGAAATAGTGTGTGCAAATGGTTTAACACCTCAAGGGGTTGAATAAAGACTGACTAACTGGTTCTGTAGATAGAAAAAAAAATCACATAGCCTCAGGCCATAGAGCTGGAACTGTGACAGTTAGGGATTTTCAAAGCAAAATAAAGCGAGTAAAGGAAAATCTCCAATACTCACAGGAGTGAGCCCCTCATGAAATAAAAATCCCAAAAGGGCATGCCAGTCTGTTAAGATAGCTTTTATAATAGTATAAAATACAGTAAATGTAGCTTTTTGACCCAGAAGCCTCTATGATGGACTTTCTGAATGTACAGTATATAAGTGCTAAGTTATTTTAGAAAGGAACATTTAAAAGATGAAAAAAAAGAATTAGGGACAATCAATCAATTATGAATTATGAATAAATAAAAGTAACTGTAGCCAGATTATGAGTAAAATCTATTAATTTTCTGATTAATCCAGATAACATGTAATCGTTTATTACACTGTACTGTTTAAGACGCTGTGTTAAGTTGAAAGTAATTTAACTTTGAAAAACACATCTCGAGACCACTGCTTTTTGTCCCATTTGGTTGCACTCCATCTGTTATGAATGCAAGAATGTTTCCTGCAAGATGGCATCACACTGTAATTGAGATATGCATGAACCTCATATGTAAATGTCTGCATTTCAATCAAAATGAAAGGTCCTCTGAGAAGTCATTGCGAATTATTCTGTCAGAATCAACCCTACGCAGGGCCTCAGAAGATGTCATTTTGCCTGTATATGTGGGTGGAATGCTATGTGCTAGTGAAAGCGGCTAACAGTATTTAGGTTGGCTTCTAGCTCCTATTAATAGTCAAGAGAAAGTAGCTTTTGAGGTCAAAAAATTCCAGCCTCCTGATTTCTCTGATGTTGCAGGTTTCTGTTTGTTTATAAAAGCAGCATGTCTGTCATATTTGACTCAGAATATCTTATTTTAATTATTTCTGTAATTAATTTCCCCCACAGATTATACGTCTCACATTCAAGGGAGAAATCATTCCATGCACAAGCAGTTGGATGAGAGTCATACTTGCCCCTGGCAACTAAAGATGACATTACTATGGAAACGACTTGTGGCGCTATCAATCATTGGCTGCCTTGCAGGTAAATTATTGTCTTTTTTTTCTATCTGTCTTATTGTGGGTTGAATGTATATGTGTCATGATAGGAATATTTTTGTTACTATCGTAAGCCTTGAATTCATTCAGTCCTTGGAGAAGGTTTGAGACAAGACACTGAAGTTGGATAAGTTTATATGTCCAATCATGTCGAGTACGTTGTTATTTTGAATGTCACAGAACTTAAATATAATGTTTTGTTCAGAATGGAAATAATATGATATTGAGAAAGTAACCCCCTTTTTGTGCTTAGTTTTCGAAGTAATAAACTTCAACAAGAAAGCACCTCTCATATGTTAAAAAAACATTCATTTATTAATTTATTAACATTAATTGAACCCCAAGTTATTTTTCTTTATATATATACACTGCAATTCTCAAAAGTTTGAAGTCTGTAGATTTTTTTTTTGAAAGCTCAATTTATTTGTAACAATTCAGGCTAATGTCCAATTTATGTTAATGCATTTTAAAAACGAACCTTCAGAAATCATTCTAATATGCTGATTTGGTGCTTAAGAATAATTTCTTATTTAATGTCAATGTTGAAAACTGATGTGCTGCTTTAAATTTTGTGGAAACCATGGTCATTTTCTCTTTTCTGAATAGCAACATTATGAATGTCTTCACTGTTATTTTTTTTTCCCTTGCTGAATAAAAATATTGATTCCTTTTAAAATGTAAAAAATTTACTGACCTCAAACCTTTGAATGGTAGTGTACTTACAATATATATTTTTTTTGTTTTATCCATTTATGTTTATCAGGATGTATCTCACTGCCTCTTTCTGCCTCTGTGGATGCAGTGGATTAGAAATGCAACTCAGAGGGAACTTATTTTTGTTCGTTGATGGCAGTATTTACAACAGGTTTGATTAATGACAGTACATATGCTATTGTGAAGAGAAATATAGATTACATTATTTTATTTTAATCTTCTATTCATGAAACTGAAACACAGAATAATTATAACTGGCACATGCATCAAATAGTTATAGTTACAATAGTTGTAATTTTAGAAATGATACACACAAATGTTATTCTGTTGATACTACCTCAACAGCAGCTGACACTGGAGTTTATTTTCCTGTAGTATTGTGTTTCAACGTGTTTGCAGAATTCTCTGACTGTATCGTAAATGTGGCTGCGGGATGTATCCCTGTATATTATTAATTAATATAGAGAAAATAATGGCTGGAATAAAAGTCTCTGGAATCTATTTCTATATATTACATGGGGGCGTGATGTCTTCTGAAGCACCATTCTTGAAACATGAAGTGTGGGGAGCTGTAAACGATGTGTGAATAATGGTGTTTTTCTGTAGTCCTGGATATTTTTAGTATCAAATAAAAGAAACTGTCAAAGCATGTATAGTATGTGTGTGTGCTCTTGTTTTTGTGACATATCAGGACACAACTCTGTATAATGACATGGGTATGACACAGTTATTACAAGGAGAGGTTGACTTATGAGGACATAACCCATGTCCCCATTTTTCAAAACGCTTATAAATCATACAGAATTAGTTTTTTTGAGAAAGTTAAAATGCACAAAGTTTCCTGTGAGGGTTAGGTGTAGGGTTGGTTAAGGGCGATATAATATACAGTTTGTACAGTATAAAAACCATTACGCCTATGGGATGTCCCCACTTTTCACAAAAACAAATGTGTGTGTGTGTGTGTATGTTTGGATGTGTATAGCATCTTCACAACAAATATCATGTACATTAATTCACGTTTTTGTCAGCCAAATTTCTTAAAATGATAAATTATTGAAATATAAACTTCTTCAGGGATATTTCAAGTAATTATTTTAAGACATTTGCATGTTTACACTTCTCTGATGTTGGTTAATGGTCACATCGACATGCAGGTAAACATAAAATATTTATTTTTTAGTGTTTACATAATTTTTTTCTTACATTTTTATTATTTAAATAATATATCATTTCAACAACTCACAAGCGCACTGCAGTTCTTACACTAATAGCCCAGATTGGGAACCCCTGTGTAATGTTATGTTTAATGCATTTTATCATGCTTATATCAAAGAATGGAACACATTTTCTTTCTCTCTTCTTTTTTATATCGATATGGTACATATTATGGTAAGTTTAATTAAAACAAGTGTAATTAAAAAAAAATAATAATAATCTAAGAAGTGGTCAGATTACATTACCTAAAATGAGTAACTTAGATTAAGTTAATAACTACCATTATCATCATGCAATCTGTAATCATTAACGGAGTACAATTTGTAAGTGTGTGTATTTACATACATACATACATATACATACATTGTGTTTGCTCAGCAGCAGCAGCATAGCATATCTCTTATGTAAAAATGAAGCTTATGCACATTACATTCCTCATGCCAGTAAATGCTGATTAAAATCATTCACTCAGAGAGTTGTCATGATTGAACTGTATTATTATTAAATGTAATACAAATGGATTTTCTCTGTCTCAGTCTCATCAGCACAAGCAGAAGACCCAAAGTTTCTTGGTCCAAGCTGGAAAAAGGAACCAGAAGATCTGATACTGCCCATCCATTCTGCTGAGCAAGAGGCTGTATTAACCTGTGAGGCATCAGGACTCCCTTCCCCTCAGTATAGGTATGAGTCTGATGTTTTGTGCTAGCAATTTATGGAAACTTTCATTGCTATTACAAACCATTTAAGTGGTTGGTTTGGCAAATTGGTAGCTTATTCCCATAAGGATCAACTTGAAAAGTCATGGCACTGATTGCCATTGATTTTCCAGGTGAGAGGCAATTTATTTGCCATTGCATAATACTTCATGTTTGCCATTGCATAAATCCAGTAAACTACTGTATTTCTAACAGTCTATCCTAGTGGCATCCTGCTGCCATTTTCAATTTGCTTTCCAGAGTTTCACCAGTTTCAATTTTAAATGTGCATCAACTGCTTTACTAAAGACTAAAAAACAAAACAAAACAAAAAACAGTAGTTTAACCTACTTATGGAGATATGTTTAAGATTCATTACATCTTTGGTGTGTACTATAAAATTACATGTAAAGTCCAATACTGTTTTCACTCTATATAGTAGGGGAATTTAGCATAAATAATTTAACAGGTTTTTACTGTAGCATTATTATAGTGTTTTACCGTTAAATTCACAGTCATTTTTTTTACACTGTACATTGCTCAGCAAGAGCTTTAGGAATTAGCATGCCAAAATTTATCTTTCTGAGAGGGTAATGCATGCTACTGTAAGGACGAAAATTGGCTTTGAAATTGGGAGGGGTTTAAATGGCTAATTTGTGCTAGAGATTCCAAAATACTGTCCCGCATATTCCCTGGTGTGGCGTCTGCTCTGAAAATAGCAGCATGCTCCAGCTCTGTTGAATATTGTGTTTCGTAGCTTGGGTCAGCATCATGTAAATGCTCAGGCAAGCACAAGGAAGAGAGGTAATAACCTTTGTGAGTGATATTTAATTTAAACGCTTACATTTCCCTTTAGTGCATATTTGTGGAAAACACAGATTTAACCAAATATTACGAGAGTATCAATATACAGGAAGAAGCAGAGCACAGTGAAAGCTGAAGTTGTGACACTACCTTTTCTTTTAATTTTATTTTTGTGTGTCTTTTCATAAAACCTATACCCATCATTCAATGAACTTTACAACAATACATCCAGATACTGATAAAATCAGTGACACTCTAAAGATAATTTCTTGACATTTGATAGGTTGTCACAGTAAATTCTTCAAAGCTGGTCTTATAAGATCCAATCTGGTCTAGAGACATCCGAAAGGTTTGGTCCATCCCAGCAGTCATTTTGAGCATGTTAGCAGTTAACAGTTGAGCCAGCTAATGTTGACAGAAGAATGGCCAATTCTGCTGCAAATCAGCCAAAGGAGGAAGAGTCTCCACAGAACATCCAGTTACTTTCTTTTGTCAAGAGAAACTGTGAGTGTTCCAGCAAAGTCTGGTGATATTTCAACGTCTGCAGGGGCCGATGTGAACTTTAAGAACACAACGTGCCAGGCTATTTTGCATCTTGGTTTCAGATTCCAAGGAAAAGTAACTCAGAGCTGAGTCAGAGAAGAGCACTTGGGTTCTTGTGGCTGGCAAACACTCATAGAGCAAGAATTTACATTAAACACTTATGCATTTAACAGACACTTTTATCCAAAATGACTTACAAAAAGGAACAAAAGCAATTCCTCGAACCAACAATATTCGTAAAGTACAATGGCAGGTTTAATTGACAACTAGATTAGGAAGCTAGCTAGAGAAGAAGAAAACTGTGCGTGACTGTGCAATTGCATTGGTTTAATGGTTTGTAGTGGATAAGTGCTTTCTGAAAAGGTGTGTTCTTGTAAAGTAGGTAAAAAAAAAGTAGGTCTCAGCAGTTAGATTGGAGGTTTGCAGCTCATTCCACCAAAGAGGAACAGAAAGAGTTTTGGAAAGGGACTTTTTGCCTCATTGTGAAGGTGCAACAAGGTGTTGCAAGTAAACTTCTTTTTCATTCGTTTTAACAACTTGCATACAGGGTATGTATTTTTAACAGTTTATGCTTTCCTGGGGGGTCAAACCCATAACCTATGCATTGTTAGTGCAAAAGAAGTTCTGTTTTACTCAGTCACTTTAGGTCTCCCTGTGATGCTGTTTTAGATCCTTTGATAGAGCTCAGAATCTGTTTCCCAGCCTATATTTAACCTTACGGAATTTTCAACCTGCCTAGAATACTTTCAGGATTGTAAGGATTTGAACCTTGGTCCATGGAGCAGGCAGTCATTAGAGACGAGAATGTGAAGGAGAGCTGGTTAAAATGCAGAGATTAGACAGAGAAAGTCAGAGGTGCTCTTGTGTCGGCCCTCATTACCTCGGCTCCAGCGTGATCTTTGTTGAATGCAGGTTGCTTTCTCAGTTGTACTGCGGAGCATTATTTTGGAAAGATAATTGGAGCTGACTGTTTTGTACGTCACCATTTTTTTTTTTGCACTTTCCATGTGCACTTTTCGGATATTTTTCTAATGAGCAGGTGTAGGCTTTGTCTCGTCTCTTGGCAGTTTGTTAATTTAGTCTGAAGTAACTTATACTTTAGAATGATGATTATGATGATGGCGACGTTTAATCGTGACAGTAATAATAGTGTTAGGATCATGATACCAATGGCTGCTTGGACAGTTCGGTGTGCAAAGGCAGCATAATTGTCCATTAAACTTCTTAGAGAACTTTTGGTCGAGGAAAGAACAGTACTGGAGGCCCTATAGGTCCTCTGCTCATTATCTGAAAATACTTCGGCTCACTGTCACTACTAAGCATTTTTGACTCTTGTTAAGGGGCTCCTTGGAGACTGGATTGTTTGTACTTTGTTGTCTAGCATTTAAAAGCGATCATTCATGGACCAGTTACCATCAGGATACATGAATTCTGTTACCTTAACCCTCTGGAGTCAATTAACGCATATACGCGTTATGAGTCATTTTCTCCTGATAACCCCTAAAAGAACTTAAATTACACTTTCAGTTTTAATCGTACAGATAAGAGCAATACATCAATCGAATCTGTAAAGGGTCTACTTTTTTTGGATACAGACACAATAACAACAAAACTTTGTGCACTTATAAAATAAAGATAACAAACAAGATGTGCTGTCTGCAGCCTTTGTCTGCGCTGATCTTCATTTACAAACATGTCATTAAAATGAATTGTAACTCCGTGAATACTCAACGAAGAGACATGAGAGAGATATCTATAGACAGCTTAACATGTCTACTTTTAAACTAAACAAGTGCCGCTGAAAACATATATTCTGTGATAAAGTAATCCATATGAAAACAACGGGACGTCCATTTTTCACGTCTCCCTTGATTATATCTAATGTGACCACGCCCCCACACTGAAAAGCTCTTCAGATTCAAACTGAAGAAGACACCCCTCGCTGCAGACTGTAGCGCGGTGACATCACGTACGTACGTCACGCATGTGTTTACCGCGCATGCGCTTGTAATTTGCATTGCGTGATGACGGTAGTTGTTTTCGCATCGTGCGTGCATTAAAACGATGCGCATACTTAACAGAAAACTCTAATAAAATGTTAATATATTAAAGAACATTAAGGTGTAAAAAAATTACGGGAAAAATAACCATGTTTCATCTGAGGTAAAATTATACGGAATTAAAGTTTATTCTGTAATATATGTGTAGTATCTTACTTACAATATATTAACATTCTGTTGCACTTAACTTCACTGTGTATATTGTAATATTACACTTTAATGGCACCTTATATTTTTCTTATTGAGCTAGTCAAAATTACAACAGATAAAGTACAGTCCTCGGCTCTAATAGTGCAGATGGTAAAACGTGTGTTGTTCACAATTCGATCCGGATCCTGCCTTTTGACAGTTTTTTTCTCCCTTTTCAAATGTCAAATCACATCAGAAAAGCATTTATTTTAAATAAAAACGAAGGAAATAATCAAAAAGTTGTGAGGGAGGGCTTTATTGTCCTAATATGGTGGCATCCATTTAATAATTTGAATTAAAATGATAATTTACACTCAGTAATTATTATACTGTTTTATAATGTACTACAATACCGAGGTGCAGATAATTGCCACTATTTGAAATAGCAGAAAATCCTGCTATTTTAACATAGTATAAATAGAATCTATAGCCATTTGCACTTAGTGTAAATAGCCACTGCCTTTCTTATTTTAATCTTTCTTTTGCTATGGTTCTTGTTTATCTATTTATTAACTATAAATTTGGACATTGTTCTTTTGCTTTGGCAATTCTGCATGTGAAACATTTAAGCCAATAAAGTAGTTTTAAGTTCAGTTGACTACATACAATATATTTTCAGTGTCTGCATCCCATTTTATGCAAGGCGCCGCCAAAAAAAACAAACTGACGACAGTGATCTTTTTTTTATTTATTTCAAAGAACAAAACAGAAAATATAATTGTATATACAAATATAGATTAAGACTATAGACATGACACAAGAAAAAAATCACCTCCATCACTGATAAAACAATAAGCCAAGCAGTAGTCCTCAAATTCTTTGAATGGATAAAACCCACACAGGACTCTCCTCCTGCGATTCCTCACAGAGCCAGGTGGACAGTCTTTAAATATCTCACTTCACCATATGCACTGGGTCATACGTGATGTACAAATGTGACATGAGTAACATGAGTAAGTCTCTTTTTATTTATTTATATACTTGTACTAGTTTTCACATAACGTGTAAACATTTTACTAGTTAGACTTTTTCCAAACTATAATTCCTGACTAAATGTATAATCAAGTGAAATATTATGAAGTTTCAATAATATACAATACTATACCATTCAAAAGCTTGATGTAAATAATATAAATGTAACAAATAAATGTAACTGTAACAAATGTAACAAAAAATGGTATTCTTTTAATTTATCCCCCCTAAAAACCCTGAAAAAAATATTCTCAGCTCTTTTCAACATGAATAATAATAATGATAATAATAATAATAATAATAATAACAATAACAATAAATGTGGTTTTTTTGTAGAAAATAAGATTGTTAAAAGGATTTCTGAAGGATTGTGTGACTGGAGTAATGATGCAAAAAATTAGTTTGAAATTGTTGATTGTTCCTAATAAACTGTTTAACTGCTTCCCCAAGTGGATATTAAATTATGTTGTGGGATAATTAAATATATTCTAAATAAACTACAAACATAAAATTATATAGATTTATTTTATTCTCACATTCTTTCTTGTAACTCCTCCCTCACAGTGGCACAGCTGACTGAGAGGCTCATTATGCAGCTCATTATGCAGCTCATTATGCGGGCCTTTGTCTTCTCAGATGTAAATCACAATATTCATGATAGTTGACGCCTACTCGCATATGACTTTTACCAACAAAAAGTGTCTTAGAAAATTTAAATCAATATATTGTTTTCTGTAAGTGAGTAAACAAGATGATTTTCACATAATTTAGAAAGAAAAATTTCTAGGCTACAAGCTCCAGTTCTCAAAAATCCCGGGAACCATTGTTCTTTATGTGTTTTTTTTGCCTTATTCAATTGTTTTAACATTTACTAACCACGTAAATGTTTTCACTAACCACGTATAACTTTTTTTTTCTCAAAAACTCAATCATGAACATACATGCATTTCACATATTATTATAGGCCAGTTTGTGCTGATTACAGTGAGATTAGACTTTACCCATTTAGATATTTATAAGTAACTGAAAAAAGCACAAATGTCAGGGCATGACAAAACTTCTCCAGGCCCCAAAAATACCCTTAGACTCCAGAGGGTTAACCTACCACTGTGATTGTGATCAATGCAGTCCTGTAATATGATTTCAAAAAGGACTGAATACAAAAAGAGCATCTTATCATGGGAAACCACTAAAAAATCTTTGAGATTTAGAGTGTATGATGTCAGGGTCTTTTGAATTTTTAGACACCATGTGCTTGTTGCTGGTTTTGTACAGTTTAATGGTACTATGTGACATCTGTATTGGTATAAGGGAACTTTTGAGGGTACTGTCCCAGAATCAAGCTGTTGTATTTAATAAATGCATGTTACTGATCTTATGTTGAATGATTCATCCATACATATGCACATAAAAATGGCCTTGTAATTAGTAATCAAAATGTCATAACTCAATCTGCCAGTGAAACAACAGACTTCACTCTGGTGATGTACAGTACTGGACTTGTCCAGTTATTTTGTCTGCATTTACCACACCCCTTTCTTACAAATTCAGTTCAACCACCATCCAGTCCATAGCTAATGGACTTAACCAAGTCCCTGCCATATATATATATTTCTTTTTATGACAAAGCACTCATACAGCATCTCAGCACATATGGTAGAAATCAATATTTCCTATTTCCATATTATTCTAAGGCTATTGATCCATCAGAAGCAGCTCGCTTCAGCTTATCCCACATGGAAAAAACCTATATAAACATATATGTTTCAATATAGGTTTTGATATAGGTTTTTAATATATGTGACATATATAAAATTGGCCGTTTTCCTATATTATATGTACATATATGTACATATATGTACATATATATATATATATATATATATATATATATATATATATATATATATATATATATATATATATATATATATATATGTATGCATATATGTACACATATATGTACACATATATACACATATATGTACATATATGCACACATATATTTACACATATATGTACACATATATATGTGCATACATATACCTAAATAGGTACATATATGCACGTATATATGCACCTATATGTTCACCTATAATAGTAAAATTAAAAACCATAGCTGCTAGGCAACATAAATAAAAGTCCAAAACGTAGAAATGTACATTTATTTATTTACTCAAGATCAATCAAATAGTACAAAACAAAAAATATGAGCTAGGCATCATGTATGACAGTCAAAAATGAGATATGAGCTACAAAATGACCAGATCCTGCCATTAGCTATATAGAAGACATATCTTGTATGTATAGGGCTCATATGTGGATATGAAGAAGCAATACAGGAGACCTATATTTCCTTTATATGCACATATATGCACCTCAATTTTGCCTATATGTGGCATATATACGCATATATGCGGTATATATACGGCATTTATGCAGCATATATGCAGTATATATATATATATACGCATATATGCGCATATATGCAGCATATATATATTATCATATATGTGTCACGATCGGTGTTACAAAGAAACACGGAGAGATCCAAGTGCGGGTATGATATTTATTGAAGGGTAATCCGAAGGGGTAACAGTCCAGGCAGGGTCAAAACCAGAATATCCAAATCCAAAACATAAACAAAACATGAACACAAGACAAGGCAAGGCAAGGCAAGGCAAGGCAAGGCAAGGGCACGACTAGATGACGGACATGAATTAACATAACATTAAACAAGGACTCCGTCACACAGACTCAGACAGACCGGGTATAAATACACCGAAGGATAAAGGGGAAACAGGAGACAGGTGGGGAACAATCAATTAACTAAACAAAGAGGAAGGTGACCAAATAAGGGAACAGGAAGTGATAAGGTGACAGACACCGTGGGAAAGGAGGACACCTAGTGGAAACCCAGGGAACACAACCCAGACACTGTGACAGTACCCCCCCTCTACGGAGCGGCTCCCAGACGCTCCACGACAGATACAAAACAGAGACCAGGAGGGAGGCGGACAGGTGGAGGCTCAGGGGGAGGGACGGAGGGCCAGAAAAGAAAAACATGGGGAACAGGCACCAGAATTGAAAACACAAAACAGGGAGACCAGGAGGGAGGAGGACTGGAGGAGGTTCAGGGGGAGGGACGGAGGGCCAGACTAACAGAAAGGAACAGGGACAGGAGTGAACACAAAAACAAAAAGCAAAAAAAAACAACATGAAGCCCCCCAGGGCGGAGCAGAAGACCACCACAGCCGTGTGGTCAAGGCGGAAGCCCCCCAGGGCGGAGCAGAAGACCACCACATCCGTGTGGTCAGAGCGGCAGCCCCCCAGGGCGGAGCAGAAGACCACCACGTCCATGTGGTCAGAGCGGAAGCCCCCCAGGGCGGAGCAGAAGACCACCACCCCCTTGTGGTCAAGGCCAGAGTCCTCCAGGGTGGAGCAGATGACCACCACGCCCCTGTGGTTGATGCCGGAGTCCAACAGGGCGGAGCAGCAGACCACCCAGTGACTTGACTTGACTCTGAAAGTTCAACGGTGACTGGCCCTGACTCTGGAAGGTCATCGGTGACTGGCCCTGACTCTGGAAGGTCATCGGTGACTGGCCCTGACTCTGGAGAGGTCACTGGCACCTGACTCGACTCTGGAGAGTTTACTGGAACCTGACTCGACTCTGGACTGCCTGTGGAGACTTGAGACGCCTCGGCATCGGGCACCGCCTCGGCCTCCGGAACCGCATCGGCCTCCAGAACGGCATCGGGCACCGCCTCGGCATCAGGCACCTCCTCCGGAACGGCATCGGGCACCGCCTCGGCCTCCGGAACAGCATCGGGCACCGCCTCGGCCTCCGGAACAGCATCGGGCACCGCCTCGGCCTCCGGAACAGCATCGGGCACCGCCTCGGCCTCCGGAACAGCATCGGGCACCGCCTCGGCCTCCGGAACAGTCTCGGGCACCGCCTCGGCCTCCGGAACAGTCTCGGGCACCGCCTCGGGAATGTCCTCCTGGACGGCATCGGCCTCCGGAACGGCATCGGGCACCGCCTCGGCCTCCGGAACAGCATCGGCATCGGGAACCGCCTCGGCCTCCGGAACAGCATCGGGCACCGCCTCGGCCTCCGGAACAGCATCGGGCACCGCCTCGGCATCGGGCACCGCCTCGGCCTCCGAAACAGCATCGGGCACCGCCTCGGCCTCCGGAACAGCATCGGGCACCGCCTCGGCCTCCGGAACAGCATCGGGCACCGCCTCGGCCTCCGGAACAGTCTCCGGCACCGCCTCGGCCTCCGGAACAGTCTCGGGCACCGCCTCGGGAATGTCCTCCTGGACGGCATCGGCCTCCGGAACGGCATCGGCCTCCGGAACGTTATCGGGCACCGCCTCGGCATCGGGCACCGCCTCGGCATCGGGCACCGCCTCGGCCTCCGGAACGGTCTCGGGCACCGCCTCGGCCTCCGGAACAGTCTCGGGCACCGCCTCGGGAATGTCCTCCTGGACGGCATCGGCCTCCGGAACGGCATCGGCCTCCGGAACGTTATCGGGCACCGCCTCGGCATCGGGCACCGCCTCGGCATCGGGCACCGCCTCGGCCTCCGGAACAGCATCGGCATCGGGAACCGCCTCGGCCTCCGGAACAGCATCGGCATCGGGAACCGCCTCGGCCTCCGGAACAGCATCGGCATCGGGCACCGCCTCGGCCTCCGGAACGGCATCGGGCACCGCCCCGGCCTCCGGAACAGCATCGGGCACCGCCTCGGCCTCCGGAACAGCATCGGGCACCGCCTCGGCCTCCGGAACAGCATGGGGCACCGCCTCGGCCTCCGGAACAGTCTCGGGCACCGCCTCGGGAATGTCCTCCTGGACGGCAGCGGTCCGCTCGGCAACATTCTCCGGGCTTTGAGGAACGGTAGACGCCTGTCTCCTCCTCCGCCCTCTATGATGGCGAGTCGGTGGCACCTTTTCTGGAGACTCAGGCGTTGAGTCGGCCATCTTGTGCTGTGGTGCTGGGCTGGCGGCCATCTTGTGCTGTGGCTCTAAGCTGGCGGCCATCTTGTGCTGTGGCGCTGGGCTGGCGGCCATCTTGTGCTGTGGCGCTGGGCTGGCGGCCATCTTGGGCCATGAATCTGGATCAGTGACTGACTTGGGCATTGGCGCTGGGTTAGCGGCCATCTTGGCGGAAGAGACAGGAGTGGCTGGGGCATCCCACAGAAGCCTATGCTGCAAGAAGTACACGAATTCCCAGAATTCCAGTGTCTCTAAATGCCCCATCTCCTCCTGAGAAACTGGATCATCCAGCCCGCTGTTGAAATAATCCTTCAGAGCCGCATCGTTGTATCCCATACCCTCGGCCAGGTACCAGAACACCTGTGCCAGGGCACCCACCTCATTGCCCTCTTGGCGGAGGGCGAACAGCCGGAGATACTTAGCTCTCCGCTCCGCCATCTTGGCTGGGGAACGGGAAAAAGACATACCGCTGGATCTCAGTGGGACGGAGTCCTTCTGTCACGATCGGTGTTACAAAGAATAATGGAGAGATCCAAGTGCGGGTATGATATTTATTGAAGGGTAATCCGAAGGGGTAACAGTCCAGGCAGGGTCAAAACCAGAATATCCAAATCCAAAACATAAACAAAACATGAACACAAGACAAGACAAGGCAAGGCAAGGCAAGGCAAGGCAAGGCAAGGCAAGGCAAGGCAAGGCAAGGCAAGGCAAGGCAAGGCAAGGCAAGGCAAGGGCACGACTAGATGACGGACATGAATTAACATAACATTAAACAAGGACTCCGTCACACAGACTCAGACAGACCGGGTATAAATACACCGAAGGATAAAGGGGAAACAGGAGACAGGTGGGGAACAATCAATTAACTAAACAAAGAGGAAGGTGACCAAATAAGGGAACAGGAAGTGATAAGGTGACAGACACCGTGGGAAAGGAGGACACCTAGTGGAAACCCAGGGAACACAACCCAGACACTGTGACAATATGTGCATATATGCAGCATATATGTGCATATACACTGCATATAGGTTTCATATATGCGCATATATCCACATATAGGTTCTTTCCATGTGGGATGTCAGTTCTGATATATATTTAATTTTCTAGTCTAAATTAAAAAAAAAAAAAAATATATATATATATATATATATATATATATATATATATTTCAGATGCTACTCTTATAGAGTTCATCCATATATCTGCATTGGCAGCTCAAGCAACAAATGACATGTCTTACAGCGTCACGGTTCATTTTACTTACAGAAATATTGATTATAACTGAAATATGGCATTATAGTGACCAAATGAAATCACAGATATGCAGTTCTAATAATTTGAAGAACTATTGTTGTATTAGGCGGTCCGTGGATGTTCTGGTTAAATCAAAGTTGTTGGAGAACCGCTAGTCTACACTAAGAAGTAGATGACAACATTATTTTGTGAAGGGGTATATGTACCAACACAGATGATATTAGATCCTTTCAGCATTACATTCTGGTTATTTCATTCATTTTATACACAGAGGGGCCCACTTTATGTGGGATGCGGGAGCTTTGTTGATTCATCACGCTATTGAAAGTGTATCAGAAAACTAGATTAGTTTGATGCTAATAATATTATACTTGACTACTCTGTGAGAACACAAATATTGTCTGTATTTACAACAAAAATCCTCACAGTAATCAACTGCGTAAGCCTGTAGGCTGAATGTCACAGTAAATGATATCAAATACAGTGGCTATGATATTAGACTCACAAATGATGACTAAAGGAGTTAGATTAACTTGACTGCTACTGCTCAATAAATAATGCAGCAGAAATGGGCTTCGGAGAGCTGCAGTAAATCGACACTTTGTTGTCTGTCAGATTTGGGACAGACTAGAGTCTCTAGTTACCTTTTAAAACTGCATTGTCCACCCCACTCATTAGTTTTTCACACCATTGTGGATGTAGATCCTGCCAACACCTTTATTTCCCCATTGTTTCCATCATTTCAAAGGTTTCTGCCAAGTTTTCTCTCTCAAATGCCTGATTCAGCATGGCTATGGGTGGTTTTTAAGGTCAGTTCTGAAAAGTAGAGTGCTAAGATATCTAATGATTCAGAAAGGTCGGAATTGATGCATTTTTCCCTGTTACAGAAGTTAGGTATACATTTTATGATTACAGTTATGTTTTAAACTGGTTTTATGATGGGAAACATTCCACTTTTACTGTATAATATTATTTTCCTATTGTGTAAGGTTATGAATAATAAACATGAATAATAAACCCGCAAATTAGGAGGAATGTTATTGCATTATATAACAATATATTAAACCTGTTGGCATTTATTTTAAAGAAGGGAAAATTATTTTTTTTTTTAAATTCACCCTTCAAAATACAGAAATAGTATTTGGATGCTTTCTAGTTGCTGAACATCGTTGGAACATGTCCATAGTTAATATGATGAACTTCACATGTGGTTACTCTGAAACTCGAGGCAAAACAGACACACACACACACACACACACACACACAGACACACAGTGGTGGAAAAGTAGCCACAAAAATGATAAAGAACAAGATTCTGAGAAAAGTTCTTGCATCGTCTGGTTTGCAGATGCCACAATGGTTTAATATTAAGTTCAAAACTTTTGTTTGTAAAATAAAATTGTAAAAAAAAAAAACTCTTTAGCAACCAGCAGATAGTTACATTCCAAATAAGTCTCGAGATATCACATTATTTTTATCAAGCTGTCCAAGTTGCTGTTTAATTTGCTCTATTGCTTCACACTCCATGTAGATTTTTTTTTAAATATTATATTCCAAATGTAAGTGTAGCTAAATAATTGAAAGCACACTGAAAAATAATGAATCTTTTATCGTTTTTCATAGCAATTTTATCACTGGAAACTAAAACCAACCTACTCGTGACTTAAAATTGCAAATCTTCAAGGTCAATAAATAATTAGATATTTCTTATTCTTAAGCACTGTTTGCTTGCTTTCATCAGTTATTAGTCTGAAGACTGTACTGCAGAAGAGCAAAGAAGGAAAACAAGTGGCAGCAATGAGCTTTGTTTCATGCTGAATCTGGCTGTATAATGAAGCAAGCTTCATCAGATCGATGCATGTGATGAATATTGGTGAGTTAGCTTCTCTGGAGACCACAGCCCTGATTGTGTTTGCGTCTCTCCAGATGGTCTCTAAACGGAACGCTCATTGATCTTCATGGTGACGAGAGGCGTCGCCTGTCTGGCGGTAACCTGATCATTACTGGCCTGGATCGGGACCAAGACAGCGGTGTCTACCAATGCACTGCCTCCAACACCCGAGGAACCATTCTCAGCCAGAGAGCCACACTACAGTTTGCATGTAAGTTATGTGAAAGTAGTATTTTTTAAAGATGCTGTGTGTCATTTTTCGTTGTTAAAATTAGGGTTTTCGGTCAATTTGTCAATGCATATTATATTTTTGATCCATATCCCAAAGCCACTTATATAAGAGATTAAATAAATTATGATTAATAATAAATATACTATAACTGTAAATATTTATAGTAATAAAAAAATGTTTCTTGAACACCAAATCAGCATATTAGAATGATTTCAGTGACCATGTGACGAAGACTGAATTAATGGCTGCTAAAAATTCAGATATACATCAAAAGAAAAATCGAATTATAAAATATATTAAAATTATATTAAATTACACTTACATTTTACATGTATTAATTTTATCCAAATTGAATTACTAACTAGGAAGACAAGAAGCAATTCATCATAAATTGTAAGAATATTTCATAATATTATTGTTTTTACTGGATTTTGATCAAATCTATGCTGCCTTAGTGATAAGTCTTACTAAAATATTTAAATCCAACATAGCAGCATTAGTTCAACCAATACTATTGAGTTTGGGGTGCCATTTGTCCAAACAGTGGCAAACCGGAGGAAGGTTTGACTGTATATAATATAAGTGATATTATAAAAGCATCAGCTTTGGTGTTTGGTATTCACATGGCATTGCTGAAGAAAGAACAATCAAACGAGCTGTCAAATGTGACAATTTCACTGGGTGAAGCACCATTTCATCGACTTCAAACACCATCACTCATTCACATTAGTCACCAGCTTCAACAGCATCTTTGTATGCTGTGTATTGACTCACTATATATTAATATCTGTGCTGTCTGCTTCACAAAGTAAACTGCCAAGTATGAGAATAGTCGTAGCCACCTGGACTCTTGCATGCTCAAAGAAATCAGAAGCTCAAATGAGTTGGGAGAAGGATTGTTTGAGATGAGAACACGCCTGGCCATGGACTCCTTTTGACTGACAGTGAAGACTCTTCACTCTCATGCCATCTAACTATTGATCCAACCATGGGAATACTTAGAGCATCCCACACCCCCTTAGGAGAGAGATTCCCATCTTTATGGGTGGGATAATGACTCTCACTTCAGGGGACTGGTTAACAGGACTTGCTTGACATTTATTTCCTGTATTGATCTTTGGTTAGTCAAAGGGGAATTATGATTTTAATAGGATGATAATGCCGCTGGCTTTGATAATATGTCATTGTGACATTTCTTATCTTTGAGACAGCTGTTGAATACTGCATCATGCGTTTGCAAGCCAGTTTGAAATACATGCTTAACTGTAAAATTTGTCATTGGGAGATTTATTCCATGGTAGCTTTCTATTGGCTGTGGGGTAATCCTCTCCTGGGGCGAGTTTGGAATGATTACCTTTTCTCAGGAGTGCAATAGCAGCAGTGCAGATTTGTGACCTGACAAACCGTGGCTCACACAAGCTCCCTAGAATTCTAAGCCAATTCAGATCTGTAACCAGTAGACCCTATATAAAAATAAATTTGTGATGTGGTGATCATGTTTAATTAGATTTTTTGTATATCAACAAATAGAACAGTTTAGCAACCACATGGTTATTATAGTTTTGCCTTTGCCAAAGTTTGCCTTTGAATTTTGTGTATTTTTTCTTAGTTCTCTGATTACACACACACACACACACACACACACACACACACACACACACACACAAGACAATCTCCTGAACTCCAAACTGAATGTCAGAATGGAAAAGAAAGGTGATTTAAGCAATTTTGAGCGTGGCATGGTTGTTGGTGCCAGATGGGCCGGGCTGAGTATTTCACAATCTGCTCAGTTACTGGGATTTTCACGCACAACCATTTCTAGGGTTTACAGAGAATGGTGTGAAAAGGGAAAAACATCCAGTATGCGGCAGTCCTGTGGGCAAAAATGCCTTGTTGATGCTAGAGGTCAGAGGAGAATGGGCCGACTGATGCAACTTTGACTGAAATAACCACTCGTTACAACCGAGGTATGGAGCAAAGCATTTGTGCAGTCACAGCATGCACAACCTTGAGGTGGATGGGCTACAACAGCAGAAGACCCCACCGGGTACCACTCATCTCCACTACAAATAGGAAAAAGAAGATACAATTTGCATGAGCTCACCAAAATTGGACAGTTGAAGACTGGAAACATGTTGCCTGGTCTCGATTTCTGTTGAGTCAGAATTTAGCATTAACAGAATGAGAACATGGATCCATCATGCCTTGTTACCACTGTGCAGGCTGCTGGTGGTGGTGTAATGGTGTGGGGGATGTTTTCTTGGCAAACTTTAGGCCCCTTAGTGCCAATTGGGCATCGTTTAAATGCCACGGCCTACCTGAGTATTGTTTCTGACCACGTCCATCCCTTTATGACCACAATGTACCCATCCTCTGATGGCTACTTCCAGCAGGATAATGCACCGTCACAAAGCTCGAATCATTTCAAATTGGTTTCTTGAACATGACAATGAGTTCACTGTACTTAAATGGCCCCCACAGTCACCAGATCTCAACCTAATAGAGCATCTTTGGGATGTGGTGGAACGGGAGCTTCGTGCCCTGGATGTGCATCCCACAAATCTCCATCAACTGCGAGATGCTATCCTATCAATGTCAGACAACATTTCTAAAGAATGCTTTCAGCACCTTGTTGAATCAATGCCACGTAGAATTAAGGCAGTTCTGAAGGCGAAAGGGGGTCAAACACAGTATTAGTATGGTGTTCCTAATTATCCTTTAGGTGGGTGAGTATATATATATATATATATATATATATATATATATGATTTTAATTTTCATCAAACGTTTAATTTGTACTATTTATTAACTTAAATACAAAATAAAATATTATGTATGCCTAGCTTGGAATTGAATCCATAAACACTCCAGATATGAATGTTTTCCATTTATGGAACAACGGCATTCCCTGTGAAGATGTTTGGCTAACCGCACAGCCTACACCCATCACATGAGTCCAGCCTTGTAGATTTTAACACAAGAGACCATTAATCAGCTTCCGTGGCTCTGCCGCTCCGGCTGTTAATCCATTCATCCTTTTACTATGAGCTGAGTGAGTCCAGCTCTTTCCACTTTCATCACAGCTCAGTATGACTCGGCGGTGTGAGACTTCTTTTCGGTCAGCGGGGAATCATTAAACTTTCCCACTGTTTTCCACCACCTCTCCCTAACCCTGATGTTTTCTTCTGCTTCTTTTGTTTTTCTGTTTTTTTTCCCTACTGTGCCCCCTTCGGGCACATTGACTCTATATTGTTTGTGTTGGGGAGCCAGGCTCTTGGCTTGTTTGCTTAAGGGTGTGAAATTGGCACAGCAGGGTATGGTTACAGAAGGCCTTCTCTGTCACGAAACAAGGAGAAGGTTTTTATCATGCCAGGTATATGAGCCGTGTGCCAACTTCCTCTCCTCCTGTTCATTTGTGAGGATGAATCGTGTGGACATGTATTGACAGGGACGTTACTGACACAGTGGGTGAGATTAAGATATCTCTGGTAATGATGCGGCTTACTGCTGGTAGGTGTATGTGATGTTAGCATCCCTTTTTTCATACACCCTCATAGTGTTTCACTAGACTGCATTGTTAGACACCCACTGTATGCTTTGGAATATTCTCAATCACTGATTCTGTTTCCTTCTTTTTTATTTTCTTAAATACTGATCTCTACTAAACGATTGCAGTCGATGTTGCTTCTCCTTTTGTTTTGCTATACTATGAGATCATGTTTTCTTTATGCATGCAAATGTATTTCATTCCATGTTTAATCTGTTACAGATCTGGAAAATGGCAAAACGCAGACAAGAAGTGCTGTGAATGTGAGGGAAGGCCAAGGGGTTGTTTTGTTATGTGGCACACCTTTGCATTCTGGAGGTGAGTCTGTATATCTGCCATTTAAATGTGTCTTATACTGTGAATGATTCATTGTTAGTCAAACAAAACATTTGTCTTAATGTTTAAAATGCTCTTCATCTTCAATGGGATCGCTTTTCATTTGACATCAGTAATGCAGCAGCAGTGTTATTTTAGTATTCTTTATAAACCATTATATTTGTTTAGTAATATTTTCAAACATATATTTTATATTTGTAGCTTTTATTTTATATTTAATTTACGTGTTAAAAGTCCTTCCATAGATTTTTTTTCTTGTTTATTATCGTGCTTCACAATGTCAAATTATGGAAGTAAAATGGGTTGCAAAACAGCAATTCACTCTCGACATGAATAAAAGCAGTCAGAATCTGTGAAGTGCTGCCTGCACACATAGTGTATGTACTTGCTCTTAAATCCTTAAATTGCTTACTTTCATCCCACTGAATGACATGAAACCATTTTTTCTTGTTTCGTCATTCCTGGAAAATTATATGAAACGTAGGGCTTTTTTAGATGAACTGTTTGTGAAACAACAACAACATTGTTCCTTGTTACCTCCATTGATACTAGCTGTTTTTACTGTACTGTTTGAGAAGTGTGATAAAGGTCCGTAGAAATTCACACTCCAATGCTGTTTCACAAGCTGGAACCAAAAGTGGTGGAAATGCATGTATGCTTGTCCGTTGTGCTTCTCTTGGGCATATAGTGCCTATTCTTACACAAGACTGAGGTTGTAACTCAACCAGCTGTAATTGGACAGAAGCCATTAGACCCCAAGTGCAAACAAGAACCAGGGAGTGAGAAACATCAATATCAATTAGAGGCCATGACTATCACTGCGACAAATGAGATGTCAGAATTTAGAAGATGTGAATTGGTTTCATAGGCTGGGCAATTATAGTTTGCTGAGATAAATCTGTAATTAAGCATTTGTTTTATTAGAGAACCCAGAAGAGAAGAGTTTCATGTGAGAATATTCTTATGTTTGGCTTTAATGTCACAAATGATTGAAAACATTGGCTAACTATGCCTAAAAAGCCAGAGATAAATAATTCAAAGGTGCTGGAAAAGGCAGAAATGTAATCAGGACACTTTGTGGTGAAGAGACAAGTTCTGAAGCACTGATGGTCATTTTACTCAGAGTAAGCATGCTGTTTAGCATTAGACATTCTAAAGAAACTCATTTACTATGGATCACAGATCCTACTATTGATTCTTTGGCTTCAATTTGTTTTCTCATTTGCATCACTTTCTTTTCAGTCAGACCTGAATCTGGAGGCAAATAGAAAAAAAAAGACTTGAAATTGAATTCTCAACCCTATTATATGAGTTTTTTTATTATTATTATTATTTTTTTTTTTTAGACAAATTCTTTTTCTGTGCACAGTAGGTAATCAATTGTGTATCACTGCAAACTGCAAACAATAATGCTAAGCTTTGCAAATTTACATCTGATTCTATTATAAAACTTTTTGCTGTGCATAAGTTTAAACATTACAATATACAGTAGTTGCTCTTTATCTATTTAGATTTAGGCTGCATATTGAACTCAAAAGACAAATGGGTTATTACCAACCTGTTTTATCATTGTGGAAGAAGCTGTATTGTTTTACACTAGTAATATTTAGAACATCTCAACAATTTTTTTCCCCCAGAGCAATGCTGAATGTTCATTTTGGCAAAATAGCATGTGATCAAATGTTTTAAAAGCAAGTTTTCTCTGCTCAACCTTTCCTGTTATATATATATATATATATATGTTTTATCATAGTATACGAAGCTATATTGTTCTACACTAGTAATATTACCTTTTTTTTTTTTTTTTTTTTTTTTAAAGGGTACATTTTTAAATGTTCTCTATTGAAAAATAGTATGCAATCAAATTGATTATCTGCTCCAAATCTAAAAATCCAAAATCCAAATCCAAATCAAATGCTAAAATCCACTATAGATTACAGTTAAAAGTTTGGGGGTAAGTAAGATTTATTATTGTATTGTTTCATCCAGCAAAGAATCATAGAATTGATTAAAAAAAAAAAATACAGAAATGACAATAATAATGTTACAAAGCAAATGCTGTTTTTAAAGAACTTTTTTAAATAATCCTGAAAAAAGTATCACAGTATCCACAAAAAGTTTAAATGGCACAAACTTCTCCTTCAACATTGATTTCTGAATAATTTCAGATGATTAAATGAATGTATTTTTGATGCTTTAAAAAATACATTTTCAAAGTACCTTTTCAATTTTGTTGCTTTTTCTGTGGGTGAATTCTATGAATTACATGTTTTAGACATGAATATGTTGAATGAAAAGACTGATGGCACAACTAGTACATTCAAAAAAAGTATCTCTTGAATTTGACCTTGTCTGTCATTATTTTCCAGCTGTTGGCAATTTTTCCAGCATTTCTATTATGCCTCACTTCATTAAAATGCCATAATATAGCATAGATAGCTCTGATATGTCATGTCATATAACCCATGATTGCCCTGTTTTTCTCAGTGTAGGCCTCTAACATCAGACCCCCTTAAAAAAACGCAGATCCCCTATTGTAGTTCTGAACAGCATGTTTCAGTAATCATTGCAGTTTCTCTCTTTTCAAATCCTCTACCTTCAGCACTATCGCTTCTTATTAAGCTAACAGGACTCTGAAGCAGGGATTCCCGGGCCAACCTGATCATAAAGAATTGCTTTCAACTTCACAACAGCCAGCCTGTCAGCGTGTTTCCCCTTCTTAGGATGGGTGGTGCAGTCTCGGGGGACACTTTTTGAGTGGCAGCCATCCCATACACCATTCCAACAGTTGCATCATGTACACGAGCCACTCTTTCCCATTCCCTTCCCCCTCTCAGTCTCCTGTAGATGACACACTAATGCACTGTGGCAGGGTCTTCGGTCTTCTCTGGTTCAGCCCTTTCCAGTAATAGCCAGCCATGCATGAATGATGCCAACAGAGAAGCCTTCATCCCCAGTCACGGCGAAGCCGGACAGGGCATGTGTCATAAGAGTGCCAGTGAGGCGCTTTAATCTAGTTTGTTTCGCTCCCTTTCCTGCCGCCTCACAAAGCAAGAGTTGCTCTGTTTACTGAGCCTTACCTGCCCTAAGGACGTCAGCCCGAGGCGAAGCGAGTGGTGTAACAAAGATACTTTGTATGCGGTTTTGAGCTGACATTATAGTCACCTTTCTGAAACTATAAATGTCTGTGTCAGGATCTAACACTCTGTTTCTGACATCTTTCTAGAGCTTACATTCACCTGGGTCTTCAATGAGTACCCTCACTTCGTCCAGCAAGATAGCCGGCGCTTTGTATCCCAAGAGACAGGGAATCTCTATATAGCTAAAGTGGAACCGTCCGATGTTGGGAATTACACCTGTGTGGTTAATAACACTATTACCAAGGAGAGGGTGTTCAGTTCGCCAACACCTTTAGTGCTGAGAAACGACGGTAAGACAGGTGTCTGTCAAATACTGTATAGTTTAGGTGCAATATAGGAGTATACACTGTAAAAATGATAAAAGATTATAAAAATGCTATGCTAAAAGCTATATGTTCTTTTTAAGGCCCATTTACACCAAGGACGATAACAATAAAGATTGTTTATCTATATATATATATATATATATATATATATATATATATATATATATATATATAGATATATAGATATATATATATAGATATATAGATATAGATATATATATATAGATATATAGATATAGATATATATATATAGATATAGATATAGATATAGATATAGATATATATAGATATATATAGATAAATGTAATACAATGAACTACAACAACTATAACTGGAACAGCACAGAGGAACCATGTAGTTGGAATCATTCAGAAAAACATTGATATGAAATCTGAATTTTTTTTTTTTTTGTTAGAACATTTAACCTGGCAGATGACAAAACTGCAGCATGTGCTCAATAAACAATGTTATTGTGCATTGGTGTGGATGCTAATATAGTTCTCATTATAGTTATCTTCATAGTAATCATTCATTCTTGGTATGAACAGGCTTCTATACAGTGGAAAACCAATGATCTAATGGGATATATATTTTATATATATAGATATATAATTTACTATTTTTGGAAGTGAAAAGAACAAGTCATCTTGTGAACTCACATTCCCAGAACAGAAAATGTGAATTTGCATTCCCAGAATTCTTTGTGTGTATATTATAAAGGTTAAAAACATAGTTTAACATTTACCATTATGTTTAACCTTTTTTAGTTAATGAAATATGTTTTTAAATGCAAATGTAAGCTCAATCTGTAAAACTTGGCAAAATGTTTGATATAAAAAAAGGCACCATATTTTTTTTGGTTTGTTTCAAATAGATTTCACAGGTTTTTAACAGTATATCTCACTTGGGTCCAAGAAGCTTGTGACATTTTTAAGGTGATGTTCATTCATAAATGTCAGAGAGGTATTTATGCCACTGTCTTGAAAGCTAAACTGCCTCTTTTAAGAACATTAACCTGCACCCTTGACAATGCCTCAAGGTAGGCTACATTTCCATTTGAGATGGATCCAGTTTTTATTATGTGTCTTCCATAAATCTTTAATAACATGTCTATGTATTTTTGGCACAATCTTCTCAGCTCCCCTGCTCATTGACAGGTCTTTGTGTTTTGCCATTTGTTGTTGTTTTGCTTGTATTTTGGAGTACAAAGCTTGTATATCATAAATCATGAATGACAAAGCCATATGCATCTGTGCTGTGTTGTCTGCCCATGGCAGGAGCAATGGGAGAGTATGAGCCCAAAATAGAGCTTCATTTCCCCGACACCATTCCAGCTGCTAAAGGATCCACACTGAAGCTAGAATGCTTCGCCCTGGGAAAGTAAGTCCAGCATCCACACATTTGCATCTGTCTGCCTGAGTTCAAACCTTTGCTTAGCGTTATTTATCTTGCTTCATAAAAAAACACCAAATTTGTGATCAGCACTTCAGGTTCATACTTAATGTGATTTGCAATCTGTCATGGAAGCTTTTTTACAGTGAGCTTTTCACAATAATGGCTCGCTTTGCAGAGGGCAATGACCCGCAAGATTTACTCCTTAAATAGTGTGGAAATAGAGCTGCAAGCTTCTTTTCAAACGGAGAGCAGAAGGGTTGTCGTTTAGAGAGGGGGTAATGCAGGTTTTCAAAAAGTGGGAGATGATAGCTTTTCACAACATACAATGAGCGCGTCGCCCCAGATCCAAACGTGAATCAGATCCATTCACACTCAGATTTTCTTAATAGGGTAGAGCTTTGAAAAATGAGGGGGAAATGGATTTTCTTTTGCCAAACATTATGGAATTTCACTTCTTCAGAGAATGTTGCTGTAGCTGATAGACCTTGATGCTATCAATGCCAGGATGGTGTGTCATGGATTTGAGTCCTAGGGAAAACATGAACAGATCAAAATGCTTAAGTTAAATGCAGTTTAAATCACTTCTACCATAAAAGTTTGTGATCAGTAAGGTTGTTTAACATTACTAAGTCTCTTATGCTCCTAAGCTGCATGTTTTTGATCATTTTTTATAAAAAAATGCACTAACCCCTAAACTTACATATGGGTAATTATAATGAATAATAAATGCATAGCTTGAATGCAATGAATGTCACTTTAGATAAATTCAACTGCCAAACTGATTTAATCTTATCAAACATAACATTAAACTATAATTGTGACACTGTAAATCCTCAAATGGAATTGTGTGAATGGAATAAAACAGATTTATTTATTTTTTTTTATTTTTTTTTTTGCTTTCAATTAAAAGTGTCTGCCTAATGCATAAATGTAAAGGCACGATCTGCACATAATAATAAAAAAATGCATTGATTGCCTCTTTGGATAAAAGCTTTCCTCTCACAAAACATGTAAAACCATAATTCCATGGAATTCTCTGAATGAGAAAAGGTTTCTGTATTTGGTAGATCATGGTGGTATAATCGACAAGAACATCAATTTGGTTCCTACGGAATACATGCATGATTAAATATTTAAATGCTTTGAATAAGAGTATCTGCCAAATGCATAAATGTAAACATAATACCTTTTGCATATTAATTAAATGTGTAGCTTGAATGCAATATGTTGTTGGATAAAAGCAATGCCAATGTAATGATTTAATTCTCAGGGAATAAACATACTGATTAAAAAAAAAGTATATTTGCTTTAGATAAAGGTGTCTTTCAAATGAATCTGTCTTTGTTCTAATGGTGGCTGTGTCCTGGGTTCACAGTCCAGTTCCCAAGATCAGCTGGAGAAGAACCAGTGACGTTTCATTCCCAAACAAAGTCAAACTGAAAAATTCTAATGCCATTCTGGAGATTCCAAGTTTTCAACAAGAGGACACTGGGACATATGAGTGCATAGCGGAAAACAGTCGTGGAAAAAATGCAGCGAGGGGTCGTTTGTCTTTCCATGGTGAGTGGTTATTTTTCACCCTTAACCCATTTAAGCCCACCGGCAACTATAGTTGCCGCAGTTTATAGTTGTCATTTTCCTTTTGTAAGTATTTTTCTGGATGTTATCCATGTTATATTTCTCAATGACATGCAAGTAAACAACCAAATAAAGGATTTCAAGAAAAAAAATAAGGTATCCACTTCCTTCCTGTCACATGAGGCTGTCAACTTCCTACCCCTACTTCCCGGAAGCATGGCGAAGGCAAACCCTCCCAAAGAAATGTAATTTTTATATTACTAATAAGTTTTTATTGTTGACATAAATATATATATATATATATATATATATATATATATATATATATATATATATATATATATATATATATATATATATATATATATATATATCAATATAATCATGAAGTTCTCAAGAATCATCCAAACAAAACAAATCTTCCAGGAGATCTATAGTTTTTTGTAAACTTAGTCAAATGTCCAAGCGTCAACTATAGTTGCCAGCGGGCAAATAACTTGTAAGTAGATATCATGGGGAAATGGGCTATACTGTGTTAACAGATTAATAAATCAAGGTTTCAAGGTAAAACATAACTTAACCCTTTAACTCACATCACTACTGTACAGTAGACTTTAATTTAATCGGGAATAAATCTGTCAAAAGGAGGAGATGAGAGAGAAATCTTTCCACAGCTCTACTGCCCCTCTTCTGTGTCTGCTTTTACCATGGGGGGTGACAGCAGCAGTTTACAAACTTCAGTCAGTCACACAAAAGGAAGAATGGAAAGATAAAGAGCTAAAATATGGGATTAATTGATGTAGATCATGTTTTTCACCCTTTTATGACATTATGTCTCGTAAGGGGCAAAATATTGAGGCCCCTTTATCCAGTTTGGATGCGTTTCAAACAATCATGGGTGTAGCCAACAAATGATCGAATGTTCTTCGACTTTTAGGCATAATTAATTTGTTTATGAATAAAGATTGATCTTTTGAAAGCAGTTATTTTGAGTTAGATGCCAAATGCTCTCCTCCTATTCAAATTTGACATTGAAAGGATGAATACAACATATTTGCCCACAATCAAATATGATTTTCAAGAAATAAACTAAAACCTGGGGAAAATAAATGCAGAACATGTTCACATAGGACACTATTAACATGACTATATGCATGAAACCATTCAGAAAAATTTGGGCACAAATGGGTTAATTTCTAGTTTATTATTTTATTTATTTTTAATGTATATTTTTATTAATTACTGTTTTCTCCTTTCAACATTTATCATAAACACCCTTGTCAACAAACATATATAATTTCTTCTACCTCTAGAATTAGTTCTTTGTTAAAAAATAAATAGATGCCTTTGTTGACGGTTCAGCCCTGTCTCATTAAGCTTTACAGTAATTTGAAAAAAACAAAACTTAGCTGCTACCATATGGCATGTCTGCACTGCATTGAATCTGCATTAATAACGTCTCAGGTTACGAATGTAACCATGGTTCCCTGAGAGGGAACGAGACACTGCGTCCTCTGAGGGGACACTATGGGGAACACCTCGTCGTGACCCGTGTCTGAAGCATAATTTGAAAAATGCCAACGTGTTGGCCGGCGACAGCCTCTGACGTCACTACCAGCGCGACTATAAATACGCGCCCGTAGGACCCGTCACTTATCTTCTTAGTGAAGCTTGCGTCCGAAGCATGGCAGGGAGCTAGAGGACGCAGTGTCTCGTTCCCTCTCAGGGAACCATGGTTACATTCGTAACCTGAGACGTTCCCTGTCAAGGGAACTTCGAACTGCGTCCTCTGAGGGGACACTATGGGGATCAGTATACCCACGCCGCCATGCTGAGGAGAGTGCAGCCCAGAATCATGGCAAACACTAAGTACCAACTCTACCATTTCACCGGGAGTCGCCCCTGGGACGGTTCGACGGCTGTCCATGACATTATCCCTTATGGCCAAAGGCCTAAGCTACATACCCAACTTACCTGTAGGGCCTCGGCCCGGGGTAGAGCTAAAGGCTTGGAATCACGAAAGATTCCCTTAAAGGGATTAAGGGAATAAAGAACCTAAGCACTGTCTAAGAATCTTAAGAACCTAGCACTGTCTATTACCATGTCTTGCCTGTCACAAAGGAGGGGCTCTCGTGGCACTCTGATAGAGCAGCTCGTAGATGGAATGGCCCGGGAGCAGAGCAATTGGAGGACAGAACGTACAGATGAAGCCTCGGCCATGCCTGTACCATGGTGTCCAGCCCCCAATGGAGCTGGCTGAGTCAGAAGAAGCCAGAGGGGATAGTGCGATGCTCTCTCGAGCCGAAAAAACCGATCCGCCCAAGTCTGGCCAACCTCTCCAACTCTGCTTCAACACCTTGGTGCGAAGGCGCCATTCCCCGAGCCTCAGCCCCTGCCTTAGCAGGATGTCTGCTCTCACAGTGCGTCTCAAAACAGTATGTAGTACTGGAGCGCTCTGAAAGAACCGAGAATCAGTCTCCCATGAGAGGAGGACTCCGAGCTCCGAGCAGCATGCTCATAGGCGACCCTTTTTGAAAAGGGGAGCGCTCCTAAACCACCGCTAGAATTGCCCACACAGACCCCCATGTTGAGGGGCGATGCTTGAGGTGTATAACAAATACACACCGGTTGAATGAAGCCCAAGGGACCCCGGGGCTAATCATCTTAAGAAGGGGAACGAAGCGGAGCGCGTAACCCTTACCGTACAGGATTTCAGAAAGTGCACAGAATCTTGCGTGCACACTTACCACTTACGTGGATTTCAGACAGTGCGCAAAGCGTTAACGTGCACACTGACCACCATGTGGTTTTGAGAAAGTACACAGGCTTAGCGTGTGTACTGAAAGGTTACCTGACAACCACAGTATGTGGGAGCTCACATTCAGAGAGACCTAGAGAGGCCTACTACCTGTTACCAGACAACCACCTCAAGTGGAAACTGAAAGTAATATGGAACTCGACTCCAGGGAGGCATGGTGAGGCCTACTACCTGACAACCACAAACCGTGGGAGCTCGCTTTGTAGTGGAAACGCACAGTATGTGGGAAATAAAAATCTCCAGGGAGGCCTGGTGAGGCCTACTGCCTGACAACCACAGTATGTGGGAGCTCGCCTTCAGAGAGACCTGGTGAAGCCTACTATCTGAAAACCACAATATGCTATTTAGTTGAAACGCACAGTATGTGGGAGCTAAATCTCCAGGGAGGCCTGGTGAGGCCTACTACCTGACAACCACAGAATGTGGGAGCTCACTATCAGAGAGGCTTGATGAAGCCTACTACCTGATAACCACAATATGTGGGAGTCCACCCAGCCCCTCATGTTGAGGGAAGCGATGCTTGAGGTGTATAACAAATACACACTGGTTGAATAAAGCCCATGGACCCCAGGGCTAATCATCTTCAGAAAGGGATTGAAGCGGAGTGCGTAACCCCTACCATTCAGGATTTTAGAAAGTGCTCAGAGTCTTGCGTGCACACTTACCACTTACGTGGATTTGAGACAGTGCGCAAAGTGTTCACGTGCACACTGACCACCATGTGGATTTGAGAAAGCACACAGGCTTAGCGTGTGTACAGAAAAGTTCCTAAGCATCGCAGAGGCGCTGGATCGCAGGGGAGAGGTGAGCTCCAACCCTCAAGCGAGGGGAGCATCACCTGAGGCAGTACATACAGAGGACTCCGTAACTACCACTTCCTCGGATGCACGAAGCGGCCAGGCGGCCCCTCAGGGTGACCTGGCCGGACATCCATGAAATTCCCTGCAGTGCTGTGCCAATTCTGATGATCAGCCAGGCTCCTCGGGAGGGGGTGTGGGATGGACAACCGCAGAGCGCTTGCTTCCCACGCGCGGGTCTCACTCCGCGGTGGGTGTCGCACCCCGGGGGAGCGGAACCCACGCGGCGCGGCCGCCTACCAAAAGCCTGTGATCTTGGCCACCTAGCTTTTTCCAGAGCACTGTAAAGGAAACTCACAGAGTTTGTTAGTAGACATATAACCACCAGCAACATAACACCCATAAGCAGGTAAAGCAAGGGTTACGTACTCACCCACCCTCCTGTACTGGAGTCCCGCCTGCGGGTGCCCCCTTCTGGTCCGGACCGTTAGTAAGGCGGTTACTATGAACATAGAACCAACCTAAACATCATCCAGGAAAGGAGACTGTTATGTGAGAAATTTTCCACCTAACCTCGATCAGGTGGAGAGCTGGTGGCTACAGGGGAATTAGGCAGGGGAGGATAAAAACAGAAGTTAAAACAGAGGTTAAAAACATCCGGAGCTACTAGGTATCGCTCTGATCCGGGCGAGGACGCTGCCTCGTCTGAATCACATCCCTCAGACCCTGCTTACCTCTCCGTGACCCGTGGTTCCTCTTGCCCCTGCCCTTAGGCGGGGGAGGAGCGCGAGCCGCGACACTAGCCTTCTGCGCCCGTCTACAATCCTCAGATCGAGATGGGCCAGGACCCCTTTGTTGTTCGGGCTCGGACCTGGACCTTCGTGGAATTAAGGATTTAAAGGCAGCTGAGCGCGCCCTTGCCTCCCTGAACTTTTCGACCACCATCTCGACGGAGGTACCGAAAAGCTCAGAAGGCGAGACCGGAGCATCGAGAAGAAACCCCCTTTCTTCCCTCCCGATGTCTGCCAGGTTCACCC
This sequence comes from Carassius carassius, assembly GCF_963082965.1. NCBI lineage: Eukaryota > Metazoa > Chordata > Actinopteri > Cypriniformes > Cyprinidae > Carassius > Carassius carassius. Next base: position 7,240,160 of record NC_081764.1, read on the forward strand.
ACAGATGTCTCTCTGTTACCACCATGGCCGCCATAGACCTGCCCATGGCGGAGGCGGCCTGCTTGTTAGCCCAGAGAGAGAGGTCTGTGGTGCGGCGTAGCTCGGCTACCTGGTCAGGTGAAAGGCCCTCGCCTGTATCCAGGTCCTTCAGCAGGTCAGCCTGGTAAGCCTGAAGCACTGCCATCGTCTGCAACGAAGCCACAGCCTGACCTGCTGCCGCGTATGATTTGCCATTTAAGCGGGATGTATCCTGGAGGGGCTTAGATGGCAAAGAGGGAGATTTAAGAGAGGACGTTTCCCCCACAGGGAGATAGCTAGCCAGCGTCTCTTCTACAGGGGGCATCCTCTCATAGCCGTTTTCGAGTTCCATAACTCGTATGCTGAAACCGATGGATGCGAGAGGAAAACGGCCTCTTCCATTCCTTTTCGACTTCTGCATGCAAGTCAGGCAAGAATGGAAGGCTCACCTGGGCTGGAGGGCTATGGTCAGACAAATAACGCTCATCGAGGCGACCTCGTGACGTTACCTTTCTGGCACGCTTCCATGGCAAGTCTAATTTTGCCGTGGCGCGATCCATAACCTCTAACAGCTCCTCATACCCAGGGCAGGAGGATTGAGAAGGCTCAGCCTCAGCTTCTTCGCCACTCTCAGACATCTCCTGCTCTTTCTGGGTAGAACCCAGCAGAGCACTAACTTCAGTGTCAGAATGGGTTAATGACAACGCATCTTCCTCCTGAAGTTAACTCTTGTTTGCCGCCGGAGAGTATGAAAGGAAAAGTCCCTCTCTACACTCCTCAGCGAGATCCACCTGTGATCCCCACGAGCTCATTCTCCTCCGTGCCTCGGCAATGGCGGGTCCTGAGCCGTGGGATCCAGATGGCTGTCCCTCTTTCCTCGAAAAGAGAGACAAACGAGAGCGGAGCTTTTTCACAGAAAAACGCTTGCAGTGCATGCAGATTGCCCCCCTCAAGGACATCGCGCGCGTGCTCTTCGCCCAAACAAGAGACGCAAAGAGGGTGTGTGTCGTCAGGTGTCAAATACCGCTGACACGGATGCACACACTGTTTAAACGCCTTGCTAGTGGATGCCATGATAACAATAATAGATCGCTCTTACCATTTTGGTCGTTTCTCAGATGCACGCTTCAAACAAAACAGTCAATGAAGACGAAGAAGATAAGTGACGGGTCCTACGGGCACGTATTTATAGTCGCGCTGGTAGTGACGTCAGAGGCTGTCGCCGGCCAACACGTTGGCATTTTTCAAAGTATGCTTCAGACACGGGTCACGACGAGGTGTTCCCCATAGTGTCACCTCAGAGGACGCAGTTCGAAGTTCCCTTGACAGGGAACTCAGTAGATAATGGCATTGGTTGTTACTGCAGTTATTTATCCATTTGGAGGTGTTTATAGAATGCAAATTCTATTTATACAAAAAGACCATTATGATTTGTTTTTTGTCTGTTGAGAAAAATTAACACGAGATAAATGTTTATAGTTCACTTTAGCTGAGATTGCAGCAGATCCAACTGTAGAAATATCAATTTAAATGAATGTAAGAATATCAATTAAACAACATAAGTAATAGATACATTTTAAGATTTTTAATATTATTATTTAGAACTTTATTTAAAATAATTTATTTATATTTTTTTTTTTATTTTTTTTACTTCTTTACTATAATTAATAAAGCAAAAAAAAAATAATTAAAACAACGTTTACCTTTGAGAGCATTTATCAGAAATATGCATGTGCCAGAAAGAAAATTTGCATATGTAAGTTTAATATGATTCGTTAGCAGCTTGTAAAGTTCTAAACTACCTCAAGTTGCATTATGACACTTTTCCACTGTCATTATGCCATGTAAAACTGCACTCAACCTTGCCATGCCATTTGTATCATAACTCACAGTGAGAACATGTCACAACCAGTGTCTCATTTGACTTGTGTCCTTGAGAGACATGACATTTCATGATGCACGTGATTGTGACCTTCTGCAGTGAGACCTCATCGTAGAAGGTCACAGTGGCATTCCATAAAAAGTCAAGCTTAATTTGAAATGTATGGCATTGTTGTATTAATAATTTTTTACCCTTTGTACCCTTTATAAAATCTAACACGCAATCAGCAGTCCTTTTAGACTTTCTGTATTTGAACTGACTGCCTTAATGTAATTTGTGCATCTGTGTGCTGTGAAACTGTAATACAATTCTGTAGGATAAATGAAAAAGGGAGCTTGCCTTGCCAAAGTAGATTTTCTATTCCACTATTTGACATCCTGCAAAAAACAAGCAGTTTGAAAAGCACTGGTTTGGTGTCGGTCTTAAAGGATTCGTAGGTCTTATCCTGAGCCTTTTAAATTACCATTTGTGGGTAGAAATGCAATCGTATGAATTTGTTAATTGAACTCAAGACTTGGCAGTGGAGTGTTTGCCAGCTGAACAGATAATACAGCTTCCAGAAGGAGGTCAAAGGATTTGTAGCATGGAATTGAGTGTCTGCCCATAGTGTGATATAATTGAAATATTCACTGGGCGTCTTACTTTAGCAGTGAGATTCATATGCACATGGCTCTTGTGAAATGGGTGATATATTGTTTGTTTCTATAGAAGCGTCATGCTTGCTTTCAGTATATTACAGACAAGCAAGAGGGTGTATGGCAAGCCACCTGGAGCTGATAAGGTGGCTTATGTGGTTCTAATATAGTAGCCTTTTCCAATAATAATGATTAATAATCAGAAGGGGTTCAGGGGTCACCGTCAAACTGTGAGATTTGACAAATTTGAGAGAATGTGGGTTGAGATTTGCTACAAAAGTCTGTTAACAAGGAACTGTTCAGAAGCTTTTAAGAAACAGTTCATATATAGTCTTCAAATTAAGCTTTGCCATTACAGGAATAAATTAATTTAAAATATAATCAAATAAAACATAGTTATTTGAAATTGTAATAATATTTCACAGTATTGCAGTTTTATTTGATTTTTTCATTCAAATAAGAGAGAAAGAGAGTTATTTCAAAAACATTATAAATTCTTACAAACTAAACCCAAACTTTTGACGGTAGGCTATACTTAGTTTTTTATTTGTTTGTTTTTAACTTTTATTGTAAAAAGAGCATCCAGGAACAGCCTAGCATCTTATTTTTCACAGACGAAAAGTCATATGGGTTGGAAATTAACTTTAGGGTGAGAAAACAATGCCAAATTTTTCATTATTGGGTGAACTTTTACTATACAGTAATTGTTTCTGTCATCAAAGCCTTTGAATTCATTAGCCTTGGTGTATATGTTTGGTTTTAATATAAAATGCTACATTTAATTTATGTGTGTTCTTGAATCTGTCCATCATCAACTCTTCATCAATTTAATTTATTAATGTGCTTTCTTTCCATAGCCATGCCTCATTGGCTGCAGACTATGACAGACACATCATTGTCCATTGAAGAGAATCTGTTTTGGGAGTGTAAAGCCAATGGGAAACCAAAACCCTCATACAGCTGGCTGAAGAATGGAGAAACTCTTTTATCTGAGGTACTCTGCGGTTTCTGAAAGGCCTCTAATGAGATTGAAAGCTTTATCTCCACTTACTGTAGTCCAAGGTCAATGCAAACATAGATTCTCATTGCTGGCATAAAAGTGATGCAAAAAAAGAAGCCAACAGCTGTTTAAGTAGGAGAGACTCCTATCAACAAATATCAGCAGTGATGAGGCAGCAGAAAGAATCCATTAGATGTGACCTGCATTCAAGTCGAGAGCTACCCGTACCTCCTCCCCACCCTTCCATCACACATCACGTCAATCTCTCCTTGTGACTCTTTGTGCTGAGTTCAGCCTTTAAGAACAGCTGATAGGCTTAAATGTCTGCTGTGCCATTATCAGAACTATCAGCTCAACACCTCCCAACCTGTCTCATGTACTTTTCCGACTGGGCGCCCAAGCCAAATGAATTGGCCATTAGTATTTCACTGCTATGGTCAACATTTCTTTTCTGTTCATTGGAGCAGTGGGTCAACCTTTTTCTTTATTCTCTTTTAAAACCTCCTCCACCCTCTTTTTACCCATCCTTAGATATTCACCTCAACATACTTTCAGTGTTAGTGTGCAGTCATGTTGTAAAAAAGCAATCATTCATGATTAGAAAATTGTAAGTGCACAATATATTGGTTGATACTGAGAGACACAGGATATACATTTCATGACTTTTTTATTATTATTATTATTGCTCAGTTTCTGTATTTATTTATTTTTTTCACATTTAGATTACTTTTGACATCGTCTTCCGCTCACTTAAAGCTGCAGTTTGAAAACATGTAATTGCAGCTGTTTGCAGAATTATATTCCTTGTGTGAGTTATTTTAATTCTTGTTTAATTTATTTCAAGTAGTTTTACTTTAATTAAATTTAGTTTAATTGAAGGAAGGACCCAATCCATATCTAGCACCCAGAATATCATAGAAACCTGCGCTGGTCTCTTTTGACTCGGGCTAGTAAGCAACCATGTAATCAATCAGTCCAGAAATGCCCTAGCAACTGCTTAGCAACCATTTTATTTGATTGTCTGTTTTTATGTCTGCAGGGCCGAGTGCAAATAGAAAACGGTGCTCTCTCCATCTCCTCACTAAACCTCCCAGATGGTGGGATGTATCAGTGTGTGGCAGAGAACAAGCACGGCATCATTTATTCTAGCGCCGAACTGATGGTGCTTGGTACGACCTCTGTGTTTTCACTGCCTGTTCTCCATCCTTTGGATTTGAATTCTAAAACTTCATTGTGTATTCACAGCCCAGGCTCAAATTACAAGGCAGCACTGAAAACATCCGCTCTATCGTAACACTCATATTTCCCCCATATTTATTGTGAAATTATGTCTGCGCATGCTGAAATTCATTTATTTTAATCACAACACATTGGTCAGCATTGTGCATACGAGACCAATTTCAAATAAATGGCATCTATTGAAACACGGCACAGTAAAATGTACTTTTAGTTTAAGACAAATGGCCTGGAAGAAGCCAGTGGAAGTGGACAGCTCTATCTGTTAAGTCCTTTAGACTTTTCTAAAAGAATTTATTCCTTTTTTTGCCTGCGGCTGTTTGAACGTCAGTTGCTGTTCATCACATATTCTATTGAGGCTTTAAGTATGAGTCTGAGGACCAAATCTCTCTGTCTCTTACAGCCTCTGCTCCCAGCTTCTCCCAGAATCCTTTGAGCCGAGTGCTTAAGGCTCGCTCGGGTAGTGACGTTAGTCTAGATTGCAGACCACTTGCTTCGCCCAGAGCCGTTAGCCTGTGGAAAAGAGGGACTGAGATACTGCAAAGAAGCGAAAGGTATTTACCCTTAAGAGTTTATATTTAATCTCAATGAAGCCATGTGATTCTTTGTAATGCTAAGAAATCATCCATTACCTTTAGGATTTCTCTCTTCCCCAATGGGACTCTTATGATTGCCAACGTAACTAAGCGAGATGGAGGTAGTTACACGTGTATTGCTAAAAATCAGTTTGGCACAGCTAGTACAACAGGAAGACTGATCATCACAGGTAAGTCATTGTGTTTCCCATTCTAGATCAATGTAATGGTTCAGTGCGTGAAAGAAAGCTGATTCATCTTCCTTAATATAGTGTGGGATTCTTTTGAGAATCATACATTTAGATTTAGGTCCTAAAGTAGTTTTATTTGAATAGCAGCTTTATTTACAATATAGAGTCCGGTCCACTCTTATTGTTGACTCAGATACTGTATTCTTGATGGTTTGCCTATGATTAGTTTTGAATGAAATGCTACATCTGGCACATATCATTATGGATTGCTTCAGCTGTTTCATGAAATGTATTCGCCAACTGACAACTCCATTCTTCTAAGTTTCTGTACTGCTGTCAGCCTTTCAAGTCAAAAAATCAGAAAGCATAAGATTTGTTTTATATAATCAAGCACACTGAGAAGTCCTACACAATGGTGCTACGGTATTTCAAGACAAATGGCTTTTGTTATCAAGTCTTTATGTCTAAAAGTTTTACAGCATCTTTTCAAACTCCTATTTAAGGAATAGCTCATCCAAAATTGTTAATTCTGTCATATTTTTTTCTTATTCTAAAGTCATTCCAAACTCGTTTAACTTTCTATCCTCTGTGGAACACGAAATTAGAAAATATGAAGAATGTACTGTTCTTAATTTTTCATGCCATTGTAGTGAATGTTGACTGGAGTTTAAAGCTTCAGAAAAGGACAACAACAGCTGTGAACCGTGTTGTATTTCAAGTCTGCATGTCTTTGCTTACTACCATTGTTTCCCTCCAACAAGCTACGAACTTGAAGCAGGTAAATGGGCATTGAGTTGAACTTTAGAGGTCAGTCCGATTTGTGAATTAATCATTTGATTTTGTAAACCGCACAAATGGATTTGAATAAAAGAACTAATAATTAGATCACAAATTGATACTTCAATGAATCATTCAGGTAGAGTTCCAGTAGAGCATTGCACTAGCAACAACTTACTTTTGATTCCCAACTCACGTCTGCCTTAAACTTTTCTAATTAGGGTTCAATGCTAAGCATTTTTTTCTACTGACCTGTTTGGGCCAGTGGTTAAAATCTTAACTTGCTCAGTCAAAATTTTCATTGATCCCGCAACAAAAAGAGCCTTCTATATTGTGGAGTTACAACATTCTTTTCTCTAGTGTTCTGTGTAGTTCATGTGCCCTCTTGTTTCACTCTTCCACACACCCCAATCCATGTTTCACTAATTACTCATTAAGCCCTTTCACACATACAGACTTTTCCGGAAAATTACCGGTAAATTGCCGTAAAGAGATCATGTGTGAACAGGATCTTTTAAAAAATACCGGTAAATTCGTTCAGGCAATTTACCGGTATGAGAAGTTGTAACATTACCAGTAAGTTGCCGGAATTCTGCTCTGTGTGAACACAGAAGGAAAATTACCGGTATGAGTACGTACGAGTTCAGAACGCGGTGACGTAAGACGTCTACTCCGGGCCAATCATAACAATGTGACGCATTCACGCACCGTTTAAGAAAATTAAATAAATGTCATCCAACTGAAGCGACAGTGAAATTGAAGCGCTCCTCCTTATCCGGGCGGATGAAGAAATTTGTCGTCAATTGAGAGGAACTGTTAGTGATGCAGTGACGTATGATAAAATAACTGTTAACTGTCTCCAATGCATTCACAGGACAAAGTCAGGTCATCAATAAACTGAAAACATTGCGTCTTAATATCTAAAAAATAGACGACCATCACAAACGAAGTAGTAGTGGAAGTATTTCTTGTTCCTATTATGAATTTTGTCAATCTATTTGGGGATCCTGCTACTCCACAAATCCTGTAGCTCTAAACCAGTGGATCTCAACCCAAGGCACGTCATGAAATCACACGCGACCCATCATGCCGAACAAAATAATAAAAAATAAAAACTTTTAAGTTTTACAAGTTATTTTAGTTTGTACCTAGGGAAAAACACATAGGGTACAAACGAGAAGTCGGAGCAGTGACGAAGAGTGCTGGACATTCGGCATCAACTTTCAGTTTGCCCCGCAACACACTTGAGGATGTTCAGCCCGTCTTTTTCCCCTATTCTCCCAAAACAGCTAATACTGTTTCAGCTATTAAAATAGTTCAGTTTTGTATGTTTGGAGCAGTTTTTGATCGTTAAACAGGCCTATAAGTTTTGTTTTTAAAGTAACAAGCGGCCAGCACAGAGAGGGAGAGTTGATCATAGCCTGTTTGATCAGTTTAGCCTTCTCAAATCATCACGAATTGTCTAAAATAAAATCTAAAGATATAAAACAGTTCAAGCATGTAACGATGTTTTAACGTTAAACCCATATAAATGTACACTATATCGAATATTTTGTGCGGAAATTGCAAGATAAAGCACACTTTTTTCGGACATATAGGTGCCAGCGAGATAATAATATAAAAAAAATAAAGAAATATAAAATAAAGAAAATAAACATGCTTTCTGCCGTCTTGTCTTGAACAGGAGCGCTTACAAAAATAAACTGAAACTCAGCGAATACATGCCTCACAGACATGATACATATATCAGTAGAAAGCTTTAAATTACTACTTAACGAAATAATAAAAACAAACAAACAAAAAAACTATTTTATTACAATCATAATCCATATAGAATGCGTGTCTAATAAGGAGATGACAAGTCAGGCAACTTCATCCTTGGGACACAGACTCAGAAAACACTAGTTTATTAGTAAATAATTAAAATATATATATATATATATATATATATTATTATTATTTTTTTTTTTTTTTTTTTTATTTCCCTCTGTCACATTCATGGTAATTACTTTTTTCCGGTACTTTGCAACATATTTTTAACTCAATTTGAACGCAGAACTGTTTATCTGCGCTGATAGACTATTTGATATTAATTTTGATCAGCATATAGTTTACATTTGTGAACGTACCTTTTCTGCCATGTCGCGCGTCTTACAGACTGCAATTTACAATCGCCACTTCATTGTGCTATTAATCCTTTCAAGACGAATTTCACTAAATTGGTCAGCTCCCTACAGCATCAGGTGTTTTATTAATGGTGAGTATAATTATTCAATCCAGTCGTCTATTACGATGTCTCTGTAACAAAAGCAGTTGCAAGAATACTAAAGTTTGAAACAAAAAATGAAACCATCAACAGAAATACTGACCATGTATTACCCTCCATGTTTAAAAATACGAGCGCAGCTGTTTAGAGGTTAATGACGTCACAGAATTTACCGGTATTTTGGAATGGATGTGTGAATGGTGCTTTTCCGGAAAAAAGACGGAATGTTGTTGACTGTGTGAACAGCGCATTTTTGAATTTACTGGTAAAGTCGTTCCGGTAATTTTACGGCAATTTACTGGTATTACTGTGTGAAAGAGGCTAGTGTTAAGGTCATCTGTAATTGCTGTGGCCATTATCTGTGTGGATTGTTATCTCCTCATTAAGTTAAAAGATTAATGTTATTCCTCACTTTTGCTCCTCATTATATAGGTTATGGGTTTAATCAGCAGTATTTTTATGGCAAATCAGAATAAACTCATTAGCTACATACCATTGAGCCCATATGTCTTTTATAGGGTTTTTCTTTCTTCTCTTCCTCTTATATTTCTCTCATTATGTTTTTTCATGCTCCAGCAGTTGACCCCCTTAATGTAATTTAATTAAAATGACCTTTCTCTCACAAAGTGTCTTCAGTCAACTGTATTCTGCTCACAGAAGTCATGCTGCCAATTCATTTGGCTCTAATTAAAATCCACGTTATGTTCTTCTCAAATTAATAACCCCCATATGGGAAGACATCAGCCAAAAATCTAAATATAGTACCTAGAAATTAAGAATATTTATTACAGCAATAAACCACCATAGGTTGTGGTAAAATCGTTAACCCACAGCCTACTGCTCCTCGGGATAACAGCAATGCAAGTAAAATATTGTTACAGTTGTTTTAGAATAAAGTTTTGTTTTATCAAAAAAAAAGCAAAAAAATTTATAAAATAATTAATGTTGTTGTCACTTCTTTTTAACATTTCTAATCAGGAGATTTATTACACATTTTTCTGTGATTTCAAGCACATTTACTCATAATTATTTTGTATTTATTTTTATTTTAGTTAATTATTTGCATAGAATCTTGAAATTATTATTATTTATTTTTATTTTAGTTAATTATTTGCATAGAATCTTGAAATTATTATTATTATTATAAATAACAATAATTGTGCAGCCACGTGTCAGGATCATGCCTAGGATGCCTTAAAATGTTTCCTCCAGAAGTTAAAAGCTCAGTAGTTAAAAAAAATAATAATAATGATAAAAAATATTGTAAAACAATCCTGGCAACAGAAGATGTTCTCTCGCCTCAGTTTGTGTCCCAGAGCTAAACTGACTGATTATGTTGACACTGTAACTAACAGAACCCACAAGGATTAGCCAGGGCCCCAGCAGCACAGAGATCACGGTGGGTGAGAGCATCGTGCTGCCCTGCCAGGTGACTGCTGATCCATCCTTGGACGTGGCTTTCTTCTGGGCCTTCAACGGTCAGCCCATTGATTTCCATCAAGAAGCCGACCACTTCGAGCGAGTGGGAGGGGTGAGTATTGTGTTTTAATGGCTATATTGCAACCTCAGCATCCTCATCCTACACCATCACCTCTGGGCATGAAAAATGAATTGGGAACATATCTCGGAAAACAGGATTTCAGTTGCTGTTTTGAAAAAAATAAATATGTACTGTGTAAATAAGCTAACCTTCACAAATAATTTATGAAAACTTGCCTGCAAAAACTCTTAGTTACAGTAGCAAACAGCCTGTTTAATTATAAAGGTCTGAAATGAATGACTAAATTACAGTTAGAAATATAAAAGAATCGTTGTTGATAATAATAATAATAATAATAATAATAATAATAATAATAATAATAATAATAATAATAATAATAATAATAATAATAAAAATTCTCCAGAACTGTAGAATATTGTCCTTTGAATAAATTACAAGAAATCTGTACAATAAAATACAGGTTGTAGTTTATTTTAACAAATTCAAAGATGAGTTTGAGTGTATTATTTTATTTGAGTAGGAGTTTCTGAGTAATTAGTTTTAGTTATTTGTGCTCATATTTGAATCATAAGAATTCAGCATGTATTAAAGTCCATCTTATTGAATACTGTAGATCTCAAACAGAAGCACTTGAAGTATTGTAACTGGGTTTTAATCTAATCATTGTGCTAGACAGGAACAAGCTATTGGGACTTTGAATGCTCTCTCTCAAAGAGACTTGCTTGTCATTATGTCTGTAGTTTGAAATTGGATTCTTTAGATAAATTTTACCATCTTGTTCTGGATCATTCCATCATTGACCTAAACTGAATGTGAATAATTCAACATGTATACCAAACAGCTGCTCTCTACAGAGTGAACCAGGGAAACAGGCCAGATCAATTAAGTGTCTTGTTCCCATTTTACCCTTCCAGTTTCGCAGGACATTTTATATCTCTGGGGAGACAATTCCTTATTGCCGCAGGACTCCAATTAATTGAAATCTTGCCTTGAGAAACGTTCTGTGTTGTGTCAAATTCCATTTTGCTGTTTTGGTTTATATTTTCCCTTTGTTGGCTAGGGGTTTGAACAGAATAATAAAGCGCTTTTGATCATTTTCTTTTAAGGATTTGAAACCTGAGCACAGGCTAAGGTACTTTTTGAAAAGCACAGGACCAGATGGTTCACTTACTAGACAGTTCATAACTTCTTGAATTTAATTCAGCTGAAAATGTGTTATTATATTTTATAATTATTTTCTATAATTTATTAAAAAAATATATATTATAAAACTTGTATAAAAATAGAAAAAAAACATAAATATTATTTTTATATTATATTACTTTTATTGTACTTTTATTGACACCACTTGTGGTGGCAGTTACATAAGCTCCATAGATTGGGCTTCTCTCAAGGCCTGTTAATACAAATACAGATGTGGCTTAAGCTTCCATCTTTGCAAGATCTGATGGGTGCATTACCTAATTTAAACATCACCCGCTCATTGGTCTTCTCATCCAATCCTGAAATTTTGTAATCTATCTAGTGAATGGGCTCTCTTCTTGATATTGATTGCGTTTAAGGCATTTTTTCACAGGAATTTAACTTGATGGAGAGGAAACCAGTGTCAAACATAAGTGCTGGCTTATATTTTTTTTTTTTTTTTGAGCTTGGAGTGCTTACATACTTATATGTACTATTACAGTAGAGTAGTACTTTGTGGTTTGGGGCTGGTATACCACTATCAATGTGATATGCAGGATTCATCTTGTATAAAATTCTGGACATTCTTTTTTTTAAGACAGGGAGAAGCACTGAGATAAATTGTGTCAGCAAACCTATTTTCTTTTCTTTTTTATTATTTTAAAATAGTAAAAGTTGTATAAATATTATTATAATATTATGTTATTTTGTTCTATTATCTGTAATGTTTTTTTTTTTTAGAAAGTGATCAGATAAAATGAGATGGTCAATGTCAGTTAATCAGAACCTTAAGGGTTTTCTGATTAAATCAGCTTCTTTCACACATTGTGCTGTGTTATACTTGGCTGTGTCTCTATTTAAAAAATGAAAAAAAAAAACAGACATGCATGATTTTAATGTGCTGTATGCTTATCTGAAACAATATTAACTTTCACTCTGCATTTTTTTTGCACATTTACCTGGTCCTGGCTTATGTAACTGTAGAATAATTAGTATCGTCTTGCCAATTAGCCACACTGTCTGTGCGTGTGTTTTACTGAGCTCCTGTGTGGCTGAGAGAGCTGGATCTGAGTGAATCCTGGAGGCTAGTCACTAAGAATGTTTATTTAGGTCCACATGTATCTCTGAGCACAGCAGCTATTTTAAAGGGAGGGGTGAGTGTCTGAGTTTGCAGAAATGTGCAACTAGCATGACAGGAAACATCAGCACATCTGCCTTAGCTTTATATTGGTGATAATTACATCACAAAATGGTATACCAGACACAGATAGCTGTTGAAAACAGGCCCTTAGTTACTCAAGATACTTGTACTGTAGTTGCAAGTGTCCAAAATATGATTACACTTGTGATGCAGTTTGTGTGTGTCTGTGTAAATGTCTCTGTTTCATATGGTAACCTTCGTTCCCTGAAGGAGGGAACCGAGACCTCACATCAGCTGACCGATGAAATTGGGATCTCGCCAGAGAGACCAATCCACTTGGACTGTAACTAAACAGGCCAATGCACATTGGCATGCGATCATTGCATCCAGCTGCCACAGCGTGAGTATAAGAGGCAGCATGTGCATCGAATTCATTCATGGTTTCGCTGAGGAGCTGAGCTGGTGACCCAGCAACTGTGGCAATGGGACATGATGTCTCCATTTCCTCCTTCAGGGAACAAGGGTTACCATAAGTAACCGAAATGTTCCCTTTCAGTAAGAAATTGGGATCCCTATCAACATGCCACAGGTGCTGTCCCCTGCACCTTTTTAGGCCTCCTGATCCTTCCTTTAAGGCAGACGATAGGACCGGGCTTTACATACATAGAGAAGGTTGACTACAGTTGTTCCTTCAGTCTGCTTCTGTGCGGCCGAGAACTGCTGGGTGAAGCTCTTAACAGCATCTACGAAGAGGCCGGTCTGGTACACGGGAGAATTCAAGAACTGTATCTTATCCTACTCACTCATGTTGGCCAGACACAGCCAGAGATGGCGCTCCTGGACCACCAATGTGGACATCGCACGGCTCAGGGACTGCACGTTCACAACAAGCTCTGTAAGCACTGCCAGTTAAGCATGACAAATACGTGCAGGTGAGGGGAGGCACGGGTCACCCCGCAAAGTGGAAGCGGCCAAAGGACACAATTGCATGGTCACCGACCATTCCACTGAGGGAATGTCCGTGTACCCCCAGACGGCTCCGCCATCGAGGGTGGTGAGAGCGGAGGAGCCACAGGACTTGTTTCTGGCAGTAAAAGGTGCCTTCCACGATCGTGTGAGCTCCTCATGGCACCAGAAGGGGATGCTGAGAACAATGTTCTTGGCAGCCCGGGAAAGCATAGCCGTCATCTCTGGGTCTGGCTCGGGCAATGCTGCCACACCCAAAGGGGGCAACGCAGCATAGTCATCATCCCCGGAGAGAGAGAGCCTCCCCCCCTCTCCGATGCACCAAACGAAACCTGGTCTCGAGGGGGCGAACCGAAGAAAATGGACGGCTCTCTCCACTCTGTAGAGGGACCAGACCACTCCTCCGGCTGCCCTACCATCTGCGGAGTGCTTCAGGGGTGACGACCTCCATCTGAGGAAGCCACCACTGTGATCTCTTAAATCACCTCTGACTCCACTGGAAGCAGCATTGCCCCGGTTATGAGACGAACACTGGATCGCGACAGAGGCAGAGGGATGCCGCCATGTTTGACATAGCGGAGTCTCTGATGTAACTCCAAGAGAACAAGCACCATCCACGAATGCCTAATCAGCGTGCTCGATGCCCAGACACATGAGACCGTGATCGTGACCATCCTGAGATGCCAGATAGCGACTGCATCCAGAAACGCACCAGTGTTATTTAAGGCCATGTCCACACATACTCGGGTATTTTTTTTTTAAACAGTCTTTCCTTAAATTTTGAAAAAAAAATTTTTTCCATATACATGAAATCACAAAAGCTTGCTATGAAGCAGTCAAGAGCATGCCAAACCAACAAGTGGCAATATAATCTCAACCGTTAAGCCATGTTGGGCAATCAGAAGCCTAAAAAATTATTTCAGTAGGCGGAGATAACAGCGCATTCTCTGATGTCGAAAGCCAAAATAACCGACTTCACTGTCTACACGATAACACTGCAACCACAGTTTTTGAAAATCTTCACCCTGGCGGTTTTCAAAAATGTTCAGTTTCAGTGAACTGAACGTTTGCGTTTGCATGTGGACAAACCGCATGGAAAAAGCTGCGGTTTTGAAAATACATGTTTGTTTGGATAGGGCTTAAGTATCAATGAGATTTGTTAGTTAATTTAATAGTTTTTTAATTAATATTTTGAATCCGTCTTTATTTATATATTTTCAGTTCTCATTTACATTTTTTAAATTTTCATGATTTTGTAGGATTTTGATGTGCGATTTTGTCTTTTTTTATCTTTATATTTTATTCATTTTTTTTTTAGTTGTAGTTATTTTATTACATTACGTTAAACAAAATAAAATTGAGAAATGGTGCCTTGGCAACAAGCTGAAATAAAGTTATTTTCATTTTTCTTTTTTTTATTGTAGTTGGATAGTAGTATTGTTTATAGTTTAATTTTAGTTAAGTAGGTTTCAAGTAACACATATATACATATACATATATGTGTGTGTGTGTGCGTGTGCGTGCGTGCGTGCGTGTGTGTGTGTGTGTGTGTTGTTTTGTTTTGTTTTTGATGTTGTTGTTGTTTTAGTTAACCACAATAACTCTGGAGTAAACAGTAAAATAAAAAAAATAAAAAATTAATAAAATAACATCACTGAATATGACATTTGATTTGTAAATCTGACTTTTAAATGTGATCACATATTTTTGGCAGTTAGTGTGAAGTTTTTGTTTATTTGTTTGTCTGTTTGTTTATGTCATTCTAACTCTAGTTTATCCACACTGAAGTAGTTGGAAAATTGAAGTAATTTAATTGCACTATTAAGTATTACACAGAAAGATGCAAAAATATATTTGCATAGCCTTTTAAATGTGAACAGAATAAGAAAAATCAGAATCAGTCTCTGAAGTCTTTTTGGTGTGTAGTACCTGTTTTTTCTTTTTTTTTTTGAAATAGTGCCAGAATTTCATGGCACAAGCCAAAAATATAGAGCATGCCTTGAGGTTATGTTTTGATTCATAAAATATGTTATGAATGATAATGCATCATGCTTTCCGAAACTACTGTTTATCAGTATAGAGTGGATTTGGTGTCTTGTGCTGTAACAACAGAAATTCTTATTAATAATTAAGAAAGAAATTTTCCCTTTTCTTACAGAGCTTTTCCGGTGATCTTATGATTAGAAACATCCAGCTTAATTATGGTGGGAAGTACGTTTGCCTCATCGACACGGATGTCGAGAGCTTGTCTGCTGATGCAATATTGGTTGTTAAAGGTAGGACCAAATTTTCTTTTGTTTAATATATCCACATTCACTATATTTGCATTCTGTGCCAATTTTTATATGTATTTACAAGCATCTTCCACAGTGAAGAGCGTCTTGCGAGATGTGTATTTCAATGAAAGGGCACTGCTAATGTAGCAAGAGTTCAGAGAGTGCTAAATGTGTCACTTGGGATGGTTTATGGGGCCTCCTCTTTGCTTCTGTTTTTGTGAGTCACATTAGTATTCATGGCCATTACGCATCACGGTTCTGTCCCAGGCGTTTGGAGAGGAGCTGTTTATCATAGAGGATGTCTTTAATTGGCTCATTTACACATCGGCTAAGCAGCACGGCCGGCTCCCAGAATGCAGTGCAAATGAAGAGAAAACATTTAAATGGCAGAGAGTTATTTGGAGCAGAAATGTGAATCATTTAGTTGTGCATATACAAGCGTGCATACACACCTTGTTGAACTTGCTAAAACTCAAGCAAGCATGCACAAGCACAAACCGCTCGCCATGTCTAACACCTTAGAACACACTCCTAAACAAATAGTTGACATTCCAAGTCATCAGTATGCACAATGCATGGACCGAATGTAACGTTTGAGCAGGTGCAGAATATAATCAAACACTCCTAATTAATTTAATTCCATATGGGCTGTGTGATCGAGTCAGGTCCCCCCAGCCCCCCAGACTTGGTTGTGGTGGAGGAGGTCACTGACAGCACGGCCCAGCTGTCCTGGAGCCCAGGCCAGGACAATGGAAGTCCCATTACTGGATATGTCATCCAGGCCAGGACTCCTTTTACTGTCGGCTGGCAAGCTGTCGACACAGGTAAATCATCACCCATCACAGGCATATGCCATTGGGTCTGTGTGTTTAAGTTGCTTTTGATTCAGTTGGTAGTACATGGGAAGCACTGGCAACATAATAGATATATTTTTTATTTTATTTTTTATGTTCTTAATTAAAAAGCTAAATATTTTATTAAAGGGGTCATATGATGTGATTTCTCTTTGCAGTTTTACAAGCTCTTGGTGCATAAAAAAGATCTGACAATTTGCAAAAACTAAAGTCTCAAATCTAAAGAGATATTCTTTATAAAAGTTAAGGCTTTTCCACACACTCCTAAAACAGCTTGTTCTAACACACCCACATGCCTATGTCACTATGTGGGAAGATTTGCATGACGCCGCCCAAATGTTCACGCAAAGAAAGAAGGCATACCTTTTATTCTCTCTGTTGCCGCCGGCGCCATGTCTTTGAGTTGTTGTGTGTTTCCTTGTGAAAGTGAAACTACTTTGTTTGGCCCTTCAAAAGAGGACAAGTCTAGAAATCAGTTAAGCTGAATTCCAGAACAGTGCAACTCAAATATCCAGATTTGTGCTGCGCATTTTATGGAGGATGATGACTGTTTCCTGAACCTGTAGCCTGCAACACGTCTGTGGCACAAAGGCGGTTTCTATAAAGTTGGGCAGTTCAAACATTGCAAGGACAGTCTGGCGCTTCTGACTCGTAGCCTGTAAGTACATTATTCATATTTAAATAATTTGCCAGTGATGATTTAAACGCGAGTCTTGAGCAGTAGAGTAGGCTTGTTGTTTGTTGTTTCTCAGATCACAAATGCAGACATGGTTTCATGTTTAAGCAAGTGATACGCAACGCAACACGTACAGTATAAGTCATTATTATCAGTAATTATGTCCCCACTGGATGCAACGAATGCCTCGTTTGTAATGGGTTTTATTGGTTTTGTCTCATCTGTTGTCCGGATCGCAGACAAATCTTTCTATTTAACCGGATCTTCTTAGTGAACCGGTTGAACGGTTTGCGTCTCCAGTACGCATTAATCGACAAATTACTTAAGTCATTCGGTTTATAAACGTGCCTTACACTCCCTCTGAAGCGAAATAAACCAATATGCTGAGTTATTCAGTTACTCCAAACAGTACATTGACTGAACTGCTAAAAGAGAACCGATGATGGGATGTGCACGAGCAGAGCAGCTGGACTGAGTCTCGTGCTGCTGGCCTGGGAGACGGCATATGATAAGGGGCGTAACATTTCCGTCACATGCTTGAGGCATTCGGCCAATCACAACGCACTGGATAGCTGGCCAATCAGAACTCACCTCGCTTTTTGATAATGATGAGCCTTGTAAAATCGACGTGTTTCAGAAGGCGGGGCATAGAGGAGAAACAATAATCTACATTACATGGAAAATAATGTGTTTTTTGAACCTTAAACCGCATAAACACATTGCATTACACCAAATACACAAAATAATGTTCTTTTTAGCAGCATCATATGACCTCTTTAAGAAATAGTTAATTAGTCTTATATTTTATTATTATATTATCCCAAATATATTATACATTTTATTATTTATTTTGTTATTGACGTTTATTTATTGTATTAGTTTCATTTCATTTTAATTACTATATATAGTATCTATCTATCTGTCTGTCTTATATACTATTATAGTGTTTATGAGTATTTTGAAATAGCTTTTGCGTTGTTTTGTTTTTTTATTTGTATGTCTACATGTATTTATCTCATCTATATATCTATGTTAGTTTTATTTTGAATCAGCTATTTTTTTTTTCATTTTATCTTTAGTTCAAGATTATTTTGTTTTGTTATTTTAATAGTTTAGTTTTTTAGTCATTTTAGTGCTTAAACTTTTAGTGCTTTATCTATTTTATTTCAGTTAGTTGCTGTATTTTACTATTCGTCTTTCCTCAGTTCCTGAGGCGATCAATGGGAACACTCTGACTGCAACTGTGGTGGGTTTGAATGCTTGGTTGGAATATGAGTTCAGAGTGCTGGCCAGTAACAGTGTCGGGATGGGAGAGCCCAGTCCCCCGTCTACTAAGATCAGAACAGAAGATGCTAGTGAGTATGCTAGTGTGAGGCTTCCCTGAATTTCTTTTTCCATATTTCAGACTGAAATTGAAAGCACTGGAGCAGACCATACATCCTCAATTCCCCCGTCATATTTCACAGCCATTTTTATTCCATATGCAACACTCAAACCTATTCCGGAAACACATTCTTTTATTCAAAAATTTCTGAGGGATGTTCTAAAGAAGGTAAAAACTCTGTGAGAGAGATAGTTTAGAGTCTTTATGTGATGGAAATTTAAATACACTTTTGATGCTCAAAAATGCAATAAAAAATCCCAGTCAGAGCTCTGCTGGCATTTTAATCTCTTTTTGGGGTTTTTGCCTGCAGTGCCTGACACGGCTCCCACTGATGTCGGAGGTGGAGGAGGTACCAAATCAGAGTTAGTGATAACATGGGAGGTAAGTCATTTGTCAAATTGTACTGCTCCCTCGGCCAGCCTGGGCTAAATGCCGGTGCTTAATTGTGTAGAATGAAATGTAGCCATTTTATGATCGTTGCCTGTACCAAGACCCCTCCCTCCTGGCCTCCGGACTCCGGCTTTACTACTTCTCCTCCAAATGGAAGTTAACTCAGGGCCAGAGAGTTTCTTTGAAGTTTATTTCACCCGCAAATATCCAAAATACATCATAAAGGATATAAAGGGTTTAGCCAGGGAAAAGTCTAACATTTAAAATAAATGCTGCAAAAATGCTTTAATTTGAATTTCCAAAGCCTTTCATGAACTCTAGCAGTGATTTAGTGCCATTTTTGCCAACTATTCTGTAACTATTCAATATATTCCAATAGTAAGCAGTGGCGCAATAGCAGTTTCAGCAAAAACAGAGTGATACAAACAGCAAATATAGCTGTTTTCAAATTAATACATACACGATTGTTCGAAAGTTTTAAATAATCTTTAAAAAAAAAAAACATTTTTCCCACAAAAAATGTTAATATTAAAACATTTTTCAGCATTGATAATAATAAGAAATGTTTCTCGAGCATCAGATCAGCTATTATTATTTATTTAAATAATCAAGAAGGATAAACAGTTATTCTAAGTTGCAACAATATTTTGCAATATTACTGTTTTTATTGTATTTTTATCAAATAAATGCAGCCTTGGTGAGCATAAACATAAAAAAAAAAAACATTTAAAAAAATCTTACAGACCCCAAACTTTTGAACAGTAGTCTTTTATGTATTATTTTTCCCTCATATTTGTCCCCATTTCACTTTTATCAGGTAACTTAAAGGAACAGTTTAAAATGAAAATGAAAATGTTGTCATTAATTACTCACCCTCACGTCGGTCCAAACCTGTAAGACTTTTGTTCATCTTTGGAACGCAAATTAAGATATTTTTTAATAAATCCAAGAGCTTTATGACCCAGCATAGACAGCAGAGCAACTGAAATGTTTTATTGGCCAGAAAGTTAGTAAGGACATCAGTAAATATAGTCCCTGTGTCTTCAGTGGTTAAAATATAATGGTATACGGGTTTGGAACGACATGAGGTTGAGTAATTATAGAACGGAATTTTAATTTTTGGGTGAACTATCCCTTTAAGTTCTTTAAACATTCCATCTAGTCTCTATATAGTAATATGAATTCATGAAAACTGCATGCATAACAATTAAAACAACTTGAGAAAGAAAGTGGTCTTTAAACTAAGTGCTAATGAAGCCCTGTTATCATGTGGGTCAGTTGGTGTGTTGACCTCAATTTGTTTTAATATCACTATAGTTTTGTGTTCCACTCTAAGCCTGTTCCAGAGGAGTTGCAGAACGGAGAGGGCTTCGGTTATATCATCGCTTTTCGGCCAGTGGGCTTGGTCACTTGGACCCGTGCCGTGATCTCTGCACCCAGCGTCTCCCGCTACGTTTACCGCAATGACACCATTCCACCATTCTCACCATTCAATGTTAAAGTGGGAGCGTTCAACAACCGTGGAGAAGGACCTTTCAGCAGCATTGCAACAGTGTTCTCCGCAGAAGAAGGTAAAGCTAGATTTGTGTACATCAAAACTCACAATCGCAAACTCATGCGCACAGAAAAGCTTAATTCTTAACCATATTTTTAGATATTTGTAGAATAATATAACAATGTGAAGCCAATATTATAAAGATTGGAATATATAATAATAATTAAAATATTATAATTATCATTTTGCGTAACTCTTTTACTATATGAATATAATTCAAAATGCGATTTATTCCTGTTATGGCAAATTTTCAGCATCATTACTCCAGTCTTGAGTATCACATGATCCTTCAGAAATCATTCCAATATGTTTATTTGGTGATTAAGAAACAATTCTTATTATCAGTGAACAGAAACTTCCAAAGATCACCATTTATTTTAAATATATATATTTTTTGTAACAATGTGAAATTCTTAACTGTCACTTAAGATCAATTTAATGCATCCTTGCTAATTAAAAGTCTTAATTTCTTAAATTAAAATAAAATGAAAATAGTACTGTATGCTTTTTTTTTTTGCTTGCCATCATTCACTGACATTTTCAGCAATAGAAAAAATAGCACATTATTTGCTATAGAAAATAATAGAAAAATAGTACAATTAAACCACATCACTAATTCTACATATAAGCCTAATTGTCTGAGCCCTAATGTAATCTGCTATCAATTCTGGCCTAATCATCCGGAAATACTAATATAGGCCAGTCAGCAATACGTTGTGTTGGCCTGTGGAGCTGAAATATTACGAGCACACAAACACAGTCAGGCTCAGCAGTAGTCCCTTCACGTTCTCAAGCACTCTTGGTTCCTTCCCTTCGCACTTACAGGTGTGACCTTGAATGAGTATGATGGAATAAGCTGATTGAGACAGTTTACACCCCTCCTCCCTTGTTCAAACTGCGAATGACAACCTTATATTAGTTATTGCGGCTATAGGTTACAACAAATCCTGCTAGACATTCATGTGCTAGAATGTTAATTGGATTTTCCCAGCAGATTGTCTCCTTCTCTGTCAGTTACACCCATTAAATAGAAGTAGGGCCTCTCTCAGGTGAGACCAGAGCTTCATTCTCTGACTTAATCCAATTTTACTTTGATGGCTGTGTAAAGTTTTTTGTATAAGAGCCTAAACATCTCTTCCATTTATCCACAGTCCCGAGCTTAATGCTGGAGAGAGTGTCGGCAAAAAGTCTGTCAGCAGCTGACATTGAAGTTACCTGGGAGCCGATTGCGTCAACCCCTGAAAGAGTTCTCGGATATGAGGTTTGATTCACATTATCTTTCCCTTTTGCCATATTAAATGTCATGTTTTCCCTGTTAATGAGCAAGCGATGATTAAAAGTGCCTCTCACCTCTCCCCTGCCACCTCAAACACGGAGAATGCCAGTGTTTAGACTGTGCTGCAGCTTTGTTAAATGTCTTCAGCTCTGGATGAAAGCTCTCCACTGGCCTTTCAAGAATGCAAAGAGAGTCTCGCATTCTCACAAGCCACTCTCTCCATCTCTGTCACCCCAGCCCTGTGGCACAAAACCGCCATGTTGCCATGGTAGCCGCCATATTGTCTGGAAAGAATAGAACTATCATGTCAATGGATTCTAGACGAGGGGAAAACTTTTAAGGTTTTATTTTTGTCTCGTCTTTGGTTAGTGAGGACTAGGACTAGTGAGGATTTGGTAAAGACCAAATCAAAGCAGCATGGATCAAGGAACTGCGCTGTATGTGTATATACCATTTATTTGTGTCCACAGTCCTTAGAAGCACCTGCCGTATTTGAAATGGGAAAATTCCTTTTTAAACTATTGCTGCATTTCCTCTTGCAAAAAATAAATAAATAAATAAATAAAAAAGTCTGAGACGTCTAATGCAGAAACATCTGTTTTGCATTTTTTTCTAATTTAGTGCTACTCTTTAAATATAAATTATATCATCAGCATAATAATTAGGTCATCTTGTGGTTCAGTGGAAGCAAGAACATCTGACTTCTTCACATGGAATACACGTGGTCAATGTCAAAGTTCGGCTTTTTTTTTGTTTTGTTTTTTATGGCTTGGGATTTATATTGAATTGGTCACAACTACAGGAAGCTGAATTGGAATTAAATGAGGAATAACAGGAGGAATTTGCTTTGCATTACTTTGCATACTTTGAATTGCAGTTTCAAGTAATTCAACACAGGTAATGCATTCTGGGAAATTAATTGTTCTTCTTCCCTGATCCACAAAAGTGTATTTAACATGATGATATATATATATATATATATATATATATATATATATATATATATATATATATATATATATAATGTATATATAGATATATATATATAATGTATGTATGTATATATATATATATATATATATATATATATATAATGTATGTATATTACTACTATTCAAAAGTTTGAAGTCAGTAATATTTTTTAAATATTAAAAGAAATGTGTCAAGGTTTACACAAAAATAATAAGCAGCACAACTTTTTTCAACCTTGATGATAATAATAAGAAATGCACCAAAACAGCATATTACATTGATTTCTGAAGAATCATGTGACACTGAAGACTTGAGTAATGACAGCTAAAAATTGCAATCAAGCAATGCAATCACAGAAATAAATGACATTTCAAAATATTTTAAAATAAAACTTATTTCACAATATTACTGTTTTTACAATTTTTTTTTTGTATCAAATAAATGCAGCCTTGGTGAGTGTATGAGACTTCAAGAAGTAAAAATCTTACCAACTCTTTTAAACAGTATTGTAAAAAAAAATAATAATAATACATAGGTGGCATTCAAACAATCACAATATCAGTTATCAGAATACATTCTTTTGAATTTGTTCATTTTTTCCCCCTTACATTCAGTTTTGAAATGATAATTTGCTTCCTGTTTTCAGTCTTAGTTTGAATTTAATAACTGAATTGAAATTAAATATATATATATATATATATATATATATATATATATATATATATATATATATATATATATATATATATATATATACTGGTAAAAAAAAATGTATAGCCTGAATGCACTGTAAGTTGCTTTGGATAAAAGCGTCTGCTAAATGCATAAATGTAAAATTTTAATGTAAAATGAAAAAGTAAATTCTCAATTCAAGACTGAATGACACAATGTGCTATTCTGCAAAATATAGAAAGCAGAATGTAGAAAGCAAAAGGTGGAAAATAAATTATTTAGAAATATACCTCCCTTGGGCAGATCTCATTACTGTCTAATTTTGAAACTGGCTTAAATCTTCCTATACTAAATGCCCCAATACTGATATTACATATGACCTGGGTTAATAATTGATTATTTCATTTCCACACAGCTAAAAGTTCAATCAAATTGCATATCCTCAAGAGAATCTACATAGCATTTCACAAGAAAATCATATTTCCAGCAGCCAGAAATTTTGCAGAAAGGACACAAATGATCAGCTAAATGAAGTGAATAATGAAGGTGAAGTCAAATATGTGTATCAAATATCTGACTTGATCGCTTTGTTATTGATTGACTCAGTAGAAATCTCTAGCCAAATAGAATTTTCATAGAATGTAATGAATTCTGTCCATATCATATGTCACCTTCTTTGGCAGCAGCTAATAAACACTTGGCATTTACTTTGTATATTTTCCTGAGATTTAACACTTTCCCAATTAACGTATTTCTGTTAGCAACCATTTGAGTTAAGTGACCGTGCCAAAAACTTTGTTATTTTCATAGTAGCCTATCTTATTAGAAAAATCTGCATATTTAGGGTCACAGTGGGTTGCAAGAGTGATTGTAATTGTTCTGGCAGAGAGCTGTTTACAACTAATGTCAAGGGTATATAAAATGCCCTTGTTGTGTGTCCTGGCGAACAGGTGGTGTACTGGGAAGATGACACCAAGCCGGATACGGTGGATAAAGTGCGGATCACTGGAAACTACACAGCAGTGAATGTCAGCGGCCTGCAGGGGAACACTCCGTATTATCTAGCGGTGTGTGCTTTCAATACTGCAGGAACTGGCCCCCAGTCTGTACCTGTCAATGTTACCACCAAAAAGCCACGTAAGTACTCTCTGCAAGATGTAAGTTACTCATCCGCAGTCCGTTAGTAAAATGTTCCATGGGTATAAGAACAGCGTTCTATGGATGTCTGTATCTCTTTTTTTATCATCACATTTATGTTTTTACCCTGGTCAGTGTTATGGGAATCTATTTCTGCCTCAGAGTTTTTCAGAGGGAACATCAAATCTTTCCAAGTCTGCAAAAAGATTTTTGCTTGAGGCACCTAGTAGTACACAAACTAGCAGAATTGTACAATCTTGCTTTAGTTTTTATTTATTTTTTTATTTTTGTTATTTAGTAATGTCTGTGAAAGATTTAGAACTTATAACTTTTGGACCGATCACTAAGTCAACACACACTTGCTGTGAACCTGCTGTGACATGACTTGAAGGTGTTTTTTTTTTTCCCAATGAAAGTTATTCCAACCATCTATTTTGATAGTAGTCAAGTCATGTTTATTTATAAAGCATTTAAAAGCAGCAGAAATTCACCCAAAGCGGTGAACAACACTCTATAAACTTAGAAGCTAAAGTAAAACCAGTCAACAAATAAATAAATAAAAGAAAAAAGACATCTCAGACAATATCAAACTGTGGAAACCAATTAATCTAATTGGTATGAATCACAGTTTCCAAGTCCATCTGTGAAAGAAACGGCTCTGATTTAGCAACAGATTTGTGCTGAAAGAAATTTCCCCTACTGACGGTACTAATCTGCTTGTCAAACATTTTGGTGTCATCGAATGCAGTCACACAATTGATTGCACACTGTCAACCCTTTCTTTCTTTTTCTGCCCATTTCATTCATACACAACAAACCTCAGCGCCTGGACAACCCCCTCAGAATGTGGAGTGGAATCTGATTGGCTCTCAGCTCATGCTTCAGTGGGATCCCGTCATCGCTCTCGAAACTGAATCTGAGGTCACAGGATACATAGTGGGTGATGTTACCTCTCTGAACCCAGAAAATGCTTTGGTATATTTTATAAGAGTTTCACTGGAGGCAATCGATTGTTTTCCATTCAGCAGTCAGGCATTTTATTCCTACACTGTGAGCCGAACAAATGCATCTGATACCATAGATATACATAATAAGGGTTGTCAGGGTGCATTAATTTAGCTACAAAGATACAGTATGGCTGTTATGTGGCTGAAAACCATTCATTTGTGTGTTTTTATAGATAAGAGCACGGCATATGCTATTTCATGTCTCGTTCCACCTCTCTTAATTACACATGCATGCAATTAACAGCTCTCACAGTGCTAATTTACCCACAAGGGAAAACAGTCATGAAGCTCAGGGGAAAAGCACTAGCCATTAGCATCAGTAAACATTATCTAGAATAACAGGGCATCACCTGTGTTTAACTCCTTTCATGGTTATATATGTGTATATCTCACATCTTTAGTGGTGTTACATCACTGTTGCTTATACTTAGACGATCTCTGAATATTAAACTACTTCAAAATGATGCGTCAAATCATGTGGCTTTTTGAGAGGAGGTATACTATTTTTTTACTATAAACAGAGGAACGTTAGCCATATTGGTCCACAATACATAGCAAAATTACACACAACAATGTAGTATCATTGTTGCATGGAAAAGGACTTACATTTTATCCAGATCATTTTAAAAATCAGCTTCAGTTTTTATTAGAGCTGTCAATTTTTTGATGCATTACTTCAGTGTAATTTTATTTTTATTTTTAATAATGAGCACTTTTATAAGTCCTGTATGTCTATTGCAGTGCCACAATAATTATCTTCATTTGGGGGCTTTTTTTAATATATATATATATATATATATATATATATATATATATATTAGTCAGCACTAGTTATTTAATTAATTCAGTTCAGTCTGAATGAAGCCTTTGATATATTGGGGCGCCGTCATCTGCAGGTGCTGTACAGAAGACACCGGAATAACGACATGTACTCCATCATCACCAGCAAAACCTCGGTTGATTTGACCCTCAATCCGAACGACAACTACGTCATTCAGATCAAGACCCTCAGTGAAGGGGGCTTGGGGGAGGGAAGTGAGCCCATCCACATCCACCAACTCAGTAAGTCTGTCATTTCCTGTTGTCTTCTGCCGGCATTGATGAGCTCATAATGAGAATTCAGTCAGTTTGGATGCTAAATATTTTGCTCTGTTCGCTTCAGTCTTTCAGTGCATCGTAGAATCCAACCTTTTAAGAAATGCATGCTCCTCCACTATCTATCTCTGTCACTGCGCTGCCAGAGCTGCATATAAATTAGTGAGAATCACCCCCAATTCCTTCACTCTCTTAAATGGGCAGCTATCAGTATGTGCTCGGCTTCCCTTCCCCTTCTTACAGAGTTGCTTTCAGATTCACCTCGATTCTTTCAGAGGATTCTTTCCTCAGTAATGATTCCTTACATGAATAGGGTAAAAATTGATTTAATGAACAATAGATGCAAAAGTTATAAAGTTTTAAAAGTTATAAAGTTTTAAAGTTATAAAAACTAAAAATAAAGTTTGTGATTTTACAGTAGATAAGCTATAACATGAATACATCAAATGTTTCATTTAATTTGTCAAGCTGAGCCATTCAACTGAACCATTGCGTATTTTAACAACATAAAGAAATACAGAATTATAAATTAGAATGTATTTCATTAATATTTATTTTGACTTCCTGATGCTTACATTTTTATTTTTATATTTATTTTTGTATAGTTTCAGACCAAGTTTTGTCTTGGACATTCCATATCAGGTCCACTCCACTATCTTCATTATTAGGCAATTTCTCTTTGATTTGGGAATGAGCTGTCTGAAAATGTAAACCATAATGCTCTCTTTCTCTCCTTTGGGAGGTTAAATCGTTTTTCTTAATGGTTGTGTTTGCTTACAGGCATGGGTGCCCGTGGATCCAGAGCAGGAAGGCTGTACACACTCTCTTTCTCTCCACTCCTCATTTGTGCTCTGTCGACGCTCAGTGCCTCCTGATGTTTGCCTCCCATGAGCACCAGATCCTGCCACACCAAGAAACACATACTTTCTGCTCTTTGCTCATACAAGGCTTATGTTTCCCATCACAATCTAACCAGATGGCATTCTCCAGCTCCAGCAACATGTATGGAAGCGCCTGATATTGAGATGTCATGGGAAATGTTAAGGAATTCATCATTAGTAAACATGGCAGAGCCCTGCAAGAGAGTCATTAGGGCTTTTGGGATGATAGAGTAAACTGCAGACTTTTTATTTATTTATTTATTGAGTATTTTTGTTGTATTTTCCTGTAAAAACATCCTTAAATAGGATGAACTAAAACACTGCATAAAACATTAAGACTTTATTTCAGAGAATATTGATTTTAAGTTTATTTTTCTTCCCCCATTGGTATTTTTTATTTTTTTTTTCTAACCAAATCATGAACTAAATGCTTATGCTTAAAAGGTGGGGGGGGGGAGGGGTCCCAGAGAGTTATGAAAAAAAATGATTAAATTGTTGTTGTTGTTTTTTTAAACTAATCTCATGAACTGGAAAACGAGACAAACATACAGTTAAAAAAAAATTGCATATAGGACAGTTTCTTTGGCACCCTACAACCAGAGAAGAAAAAAAAAAAAAAAAAAAACAACGGACAGCTTTTGTTCTTTGTATAATGTGCTGCTTTATGCAGTGTGCCAATGCATGCATCATCTTTTCCTCTGATCCTTGAGAACAATCAATGCCTTAAATTCATGTACGCACCAAAGTAGATGAAAATAGTTTTGCAGTTGAGGATAAGGGCTAAGAAACCAATGTTGGTGGGAATTGCTCTTATATATATATATATATATATATATATATATATATATATATATATATATATATATATATATATACATACACACATACACACACACACACACACACACACATTGCTGGTTTTTTGGATCTCTTGTGGCTTCATTGTGCTAGCTAAGTTCTGGGTCTGGGTTAACAAAGCCGAGCATTGATTTGTCCTAATGGGAATCTTCCATTAGTTAAGAAAAGTGTGTTGCCATCTTACCTCTATTACCGTGCCATCGACTCCAAAGGTTCCCTCTCAGTCTCTTTGATGGGTACTAGCATTTTGTTCAACTTTTCATGTCGGTTAAATTATTGATGCGTTACGCATTAGATACTTAAGGCTACACAATTAAGGCATAATCTTCCTGTGAGTATTTGCTCTAGCTGAACCAGATTTACACTTTTTTCAAATTTACACGTTTTTCTTAGCTAGTGCTGCCCCACTGTATCGTGTTATTCACAACCCATAAATAAGTAAGCTTTTGAAAGGCACTTAAATGCCTCACACACATCTACTGTACCTGTACTTACTGCATGTTAGTAAACTGGCACATAAACTGCAAAACAAGTTGTCAGAAACTAAGTGACAAGATGTGGAACACTGCTGAAAGGGTATACATTTTTTAAAGCTCTAATGGCCTTGCAGATGTGAAAAAATTGAAAGCCTTGCAAACAAGTACAAGACTGATGCGTGAAAGTCCCCAGAGTTTCCTTACCAGTCTAAATGTGTTGAAAAATATAAACCGCATTGTTCAAGGCGTTTTTCCATTCTGATCCTGTAGTATTGCTCAAATGTCATATTAGGGCTGCACTATAAATAGTATATTAATCGTGATCACGATTATTGTTCCTGATGATTAATTAAGCTCTTCCAGCCTGTGATATTTGCCCACTGGTTATTTATTAATTATTATTATTTATTTATTTTATTTTATATTTTCGTCCCATTTGACATTTGCATTATCTTATATAACAAGCCTCCAAAAGCTTTCATGCTTGGGGTTGCCAGATGTCAAGAGCTTAAATCCCCCAATCTGAAATTTCCTTTTAAAAGGACACATTTTCTGCACAGTGTAATAATAAATATCCCTAATCTGGCAGCCATGTACACACTCTCTCTCTCTGAATGGAGATAAAAGCACTAACAATATGAAAACACCAAAAAAAAATGTTAATGTTCTCTTGCCTATGCCTCTTGCCTTGACACAATGTTTTCCTAATGAATGTTGTTCAGTTGCTTTGACGCAATGTATTTTGTTTAAAGTGCTATATAAATAAAGGTGACTTGACTATGTGAAAGTGGAATAATCCGGACTAAAGGTAAAAAGTAATTCCTCAAAATAAAAGTATAGCGACAACAGCACAGCGAAATTATATTGTTGCAATCTTTTCCCAAAAGATTTTCTTCCAGCTGATGAATCCATCCTGCTTTACAGAGATCAAACATTTTAAAGGAAAGACTACAAAACTAATAAACATAACAATATTATGCATAGGTGTGGACACTAATATAGTCATTCTTTGTAGTTATGGTTTTTGTTTTAAACGGACCTTAATAATCGTAAGTATAAATTTTGAGTGAAATAATAGTAATTATCAGTTTAACCATTATTGTGCAGCCCTGTGTGACATCATGATATAAGATTTCCAGCATATTGGCATTCATATTTCATTTTGATGCCCATCTAACAAGCACTGCATTCTGAATTTTTAATTTGTACCCTCAATGAGACAAGAGGTGAGGCGCTTCGGGGGTGACCTTTTAATGCAGAGGTTTGCTGTCAAGGAATATGTGCCTTCACTGGACAATATGTTCCTGGCTCTGTCATGGCAGTATCAGGCTGTAGAGTCCATAATTTGCACTTGTTCTTCTTAATGTCAGAAGAAAGCACAAGGTAGTGAACCAAGGTGACATAGCCTTCCTGCAAAGTCTCCAGAACAGGTGCGGTACAGCCCATGAAGACATGTTAAAAAAGGTTAGCGAAGGAGACAAAAAAAATAGGCTGCAGAGTCCCAATCAGGACAGCCAATCTGTTCTCCTTCAAGCTTTCATAAAGGTCTGGGCACCTTGATTAGGCTGTAGTGGCCCAGTCAATGGGATATCGATTTTTCTGCTGTATATGGCGGCTGTCACAATGCAGACACTTGATTGACTGATGTCAGTGTTCCTGCCGTCTCGTGTGGAGTTTGTGCTGTGAGTGTCTGGGGTGTCCTTGCCTCCTCCCGCTCAGAGAGTTGGAGTTTTTAGCAGGAAGATGCAGAGAACAAAGAGAAGTTTCTTGTAAGGGGAGTTAGCTACATTTTGCAATCCTACATCTGTGTCAAAGCAGGTGAAAAACACAGAAACTACATTTCAGGATATGCAGCTGTACACCACTGTTCAAAGTTTTGGGGTTGGTCTTACCAAGACTTCATTGGTTTGATCAAAAAGAAAGTAACAACTGTAATATGTGAAATAATATTTAAATGTAAAATAACTGTTTTCCATTTAAATATGTTTTAAAATGTAATTTGTTTCTGTGATGGCAAAGGTGTATTTTCAGCATTATTACTTCAGTCTTACATGATAACATGATGCTTTAGAAATCATTCTAATATGCTGATTTGCTTCTCAAGAAACATTTCTGATTATAATCAGTGTTGAAAACCACTTCATATTTATGTGGAAACTGGTGATGCATTGATGAAAAGAGATTATTTGATGAATGGAAAGTTCAAAAGAACAGTGTTTATTTAAAATAGAAATCTTTTGTAACATTATAAATGCTTTACAGTCACTTTTGATCATTTTAATCCATCCTTGTTGAATAAAAATGGCAATTTCTTTAAAAAAAATCTTACTGAGCCCAAACTTTTGAATGGTAGTATACATTTAAGCATCATCAGTCTTTCTTAATATTGGTCCTTGCTTAATTCCTGGTTTCATTGTAAGTTATTTCAAAAAGGCTCCGCCCCCTGAAATGACTTTCCATTTCAGCTGATGTCATCAAGTCCTCTTATTCTCCAACACCCTTCATATGAGACCACTTTTAAGTTATTCCTGATGAAAAGATTCCATAAAATTCTTCTCTGTTTAATTACAGAAAAAAGTGGGTTGCAAACACTAGATTTTGACTTTAAAACTGCTATCATGAACAGTTGTACTGTGTTTTTATGGTCAAGTGTACTTTACAGCTCTATAGTTGTTTATCTCTTTGAAATGACAAATTATTTATAGGTTGTCTATTATTTTCAGACAATGTTTCTTTTTCAGCATAGAAAAAAAACTTAAATAGAAATGTACTATAAGTATTTCATATTACAGTAATTACAAAGTTAGCACTGCTTATCACACCCCTTGACACTAATGATATGTTCGTTTTTCCATGCACTGTTTCCTCCTACTCTCGGTTTGTTCTAATGTGCCCCATCAACCCTCAGTCACAGTATCTTCGTAATGATGCATATAAACACTGAAACAGTAATTGTTGTTTAATAGCAATGATTTTTTTTGGTACTCTTAAAATTGTGAAGTCTAATTTGCCTAATTTTGTGTACACCGTATAATCGGTGAGCTTCATTTCTTCACATTATGGTTTCCCTTTGGCAAAACTTTGATATGATATGAAAATCTAAGCTGTTAATGACAGATCTTATTGCTACAGTCCAATTATGTTTCTAAGTAATCTGAATTGAAAAACGACAATACCTTGGCCAGATGTAAATAGTGGCTATATATTTTTAGAGTCGCCAGCATTGTCAACCTGACATTTTCTACTGCACACGGCCCTGAGAATTTAATACTGATGTATTAGTGAATAATCTCTGTGAGATGGCGTACATATAACATGGTATTTTCACATTGAAAAGTAACTGTTTTGTCTTGTATACTAAAACTGTGCATGTGGAAAAATGTTTGGTGCATATGTGTTACTGTACATTTTATAATTCTCTTAAAAACTTAATAAAAATGTCAAATGCCTGGTTTGCTGCTGTATTTCACAGGGGGCTTTAAATGGATAGAAGGAAAATGGTAGCCTCACAAGCTACTTGTAATTTCAAATTACGGTTTTGAAAAATTAGTTTCAATCTACAGTAGCTAGCTTTTTTTGAGTAGCTTGTAATGTACAGTAGCTCACTATCTTTTTTTACAACAGCACCTTGACTAATATCTATCTATCTTTCTATCTATCTATCTATCTATCTATCTATCTATCTATCTATCTATCTATCTATCTATCTATCTATCTATCTATCTATCTATCTATCTATCTATCATCTAATTGAAAATAAAGCAATGAAAAACAAATGAGTTGACAAAAACATCTAAGATTTAGTGATGATATACCATGAGAGGTTTCCAAGCAGTTGGTAAGTTTTGCTAACAGTGTTCCTATCAAAAATGTTTAGCAGGCATTCAAATAATTCAATTTTAAATAAATACAAAAAATTATAGTCTTCTCTATTGTAAACAAATTTGATCAAGGGAAAATCCATTTAAGGGATGATGCCATGTCTGTATTCACCATGCATGACAAAGAAATCAATGCCTAATTAGCTCATATGTAGCTTCTTAGATGTAAGCTAATGCAAGATTTTTTAATTCAGAGCGTCTTTGCTGTGCCGGCTTCAAATTGTACATGAATAATACGCTGACCCTTTTTAATCTGCGGAATCTAAACTGGATTAAGCTTTGCCATGGCTGCTTGTAGAACAAAGTAGAACAAAGCGTCTTTTGATGGCTTATATTCATTTAAAATGTCAAGAGTAGTTAAAGAGTTTAATAGCTCCTTTGAGAAGTGATATTATCCTGATAATAGTAGGCTACTAATGGTAATTTAATTAGCTGGACGTGCTAATCAATATTTGGAGCAGCTTGGGAGCTGATGTCTGGACTCTAACCTTCACTGCAGATAAAGCTGAGTCACATCGACTTATTTCGGGACAGTTATCACTGCTTTGTTTGATATGCAGTGATGTATCACTCCCCAAACAAACCTGATTTCAGATGAGTGTAGAAAAGGTTTGGATTGGGTCATCTCCAGCAGCTGGATGAATGGTGTGTAATTAAAGGTTCAGCAGACCAGAGTGTTTTCCTAATTAAGTATAAATGCCAAGCATGTCAGGAAGATGCCCAGGCTCCATCTTAATGCCAGAGAGAGAGTTTATCACTAAACAGCTTGTCTGGAGGAAGTCTGCATGTCTTTCCTAATTGCAAATAAACACTGACATGAGACATATACATACCATTGTGGCTGGTCAAGATGGTATTAATAAGAAATGCAGGTACCACCGGTTCTTATATGTCATGTTCCCAAACATTTTTCTTTTTTCTTTTTTTCCTTTTTTTAATAATTTTTAAATATTTTTTTCAATTAAATTTCATTTCAACACATAAGCTGACATCTTCAAAACTTTTCCTGGTTCATTTTGAGTCAAACTTGACCAGAAATGTGAATTGGTTCGACTGAATCAATGAACAGGACCTGTTCAACAGAACAATTGATTGTAAAATCTGATATTTCTACTGAGAATGTCATTCACTTCAGTTATGAACGGCAAAATCTATTTTTAAATCATCACCTATTCAAAAAGATATGCAATATAAAACGTTGTAGAAGTACTGTATAAACTTTTCCTGTTAGGAAATATATTAAAGCCCATAAAATGAATAGTGTAATATTGTGGCTTTTAGTCCATTCATTTTGAGGACATCATACAGAAAAACTAAGAGCACACTACTGTTCAAATGTTTGTAATAATTTAAGTAGTCTCTTGCACTCACCACAGCAGCACTTATTTTATCAAGAATGCTGTAAAAACAGTAATATTGTGAGGTATTAATACAATTTAAATAACTTATTTCTATTCAAATGTTTAAAATGAATTTCCTGATGGCAAAGCTGAACGTTCAACAGCCATAACTCTGGTTGTGGTAACTCATAACTCTTGTTTGCAAGAAAAAAGAAAAAAAAACATACAATTCTTAATTATTCCATGTGCCTGTACCCACATTTCTACTCAAAAACATATCTAGACATACCAATCGCTGGAGTTTTTTCTCACGAAGTATGATTGAGAGGACAGAGTTTTGATTAAGAAAGCCTTATTTTGTGAACAATTAGTGTGAGTGAGGACGTGGGCATGGCTCCTCATTATCATGGCGTACTCGGTCTAATCTGGCACAAGGGACTCTTTAGTGTAGGTTTTAAGAGGACTTCATCTCTTATCACATATATAGCTACAGGATAGTTTGGCTTGCTTTTCTGATGTGCATTGAGACAACCCAATAGCATTTGGACAGAAGACCCATCACATAAATGTATAGTATTTACTGTAAATTTTATTATATTTGATTTTATTTTATAGCAAAAAGTACAAGTGCTCTCAAAGTTTAATTGGGATTTTGGAAGTAGGAAATATCTGTAGGGATTTTGATTAGAGCACCACAGTCTTATTTTATTTATACATTTATTAATTTATCTGAGACAAATGAGACATGAAACCTATAATTATATATTTATTTTTATTTATTTATTTATTTATTTTTTCAGATCAAAATCTAATTTCAACTTTTTCGTTTCAACTCATGTATGGGTTTCCAAAATTATATAAAACATTTTGATTTAAAAAAAATAAGTGTCTCTTACAAAATATGAAATATGTAGCAAATGAATAAATAAAATGATATGATAAAAGAATATGAAAGTAACTAACAAAAAAAAAAAATACTGTAATTTACTGTTCTGTATGGCTGAACTAACAACTGCTCAAGTATACTTATTCTATTATAGATTATTTTCTTGCCTACTAAACAAATGTTGTTTCAGTACAATTAATAACAATAATTAATAATAATCTATAATAACTACTATAGTTTTTAATATTTTGAATTAAACTTTTACGTTTTCTCTTTTTTTATATCAGCTAAATCTTTAGTAATTTTGTTTTGTATTTTTTTTATGTTTTTTTTATAGTATATGTTTTTATTAAGTTGTAGTGTTGTTTTTTATTGTTTGTTTTTTGGGGGGGGTGGGGGTGGGGGGTTGTTTATTTAAAGCCACAACAAGAACATAAACAAGTAATGTTACCTTGGCAAATAGCTGAAATAAAATAATATATATCATATACTTTCTCCTCTATAATAGATTATTTAAACCTATGAAAAAGAATTAAGAGATTGAACAGATCCTAGGACTCATTATGGTTTTGGTTTTGATTATCAGCAGAAGAGTTAAAACACTGATGAACTGATAAGAGCATCAGAACATACAACATCCCAGAGGGAGAACTCAAATCTCTTTTTCATATTTAATATTTTCTTTTCAAAGTGGTGAGCAGTCCCTCTAGGGGGATTTTTGGGTAAGGTTATATTCACAGAAAATCTCTCCATAGAGTCACTTTAAAAGAATAATTTACATGTGCCTCAGTTTGTGTGGCTTCATCACTATCATATTTTTCCCAATTTATTGTCAAGCCTTTTATTACTGGGATTTCATTACGATTTATGTCCTCTCTCTCTGATGCAACTAGTGCCCCAGTCTATAACGACAGCAAAGGCTTAATGCAGATCATAGGTTTTGGTTTGTACCCTTAATAAATATCATACTGATTTTGCATTGAGCAAGTGATTCTGGCTGACATGAAGGAAGCAGTTTACCATATTGAGTGTTGTAAGACTCCCCACCAGGGTAATTATCTTGCAGATTGCTTCTCACTAGACATCCTGATATCCTTTCTTGACAACATGCTGGCACCATTAAATCAAGAGAGAGAACAATTCTCTCACACTGAACCCATACTGACAAGGATGAAAACTTGATATTGCTTAAGGTTGATACATGCTATGCATACATCTGAATGGGACCAGAACCAGTTTTAGCCATTCAGATGCTGAACGTCTCTTTGAGTTAATTTTATCCCCTATGAATGCGCTCAGGATCTGTTACATCTGCTTAAGGGCAAATGTGATTTGTGGATGAAGGTCGTATGTGTTCACCACCTTAAAGAAGTGTACAGAACAGCAACACTCAAATAAATAAATAAAAATAATGCACAAAAACTATTGCTCCCAGGAAATGAATATGACTGGGCAACACTGGACCAAAAAAAAAAAAAACACTGAACAAGGGCAAACATAGACTGTCTTGAAGTTTCCGTCCTTACATATGACATGCTACTCCGTAACTCAATAAAACAATCCAAGGACATGTCCCAGCTAAAAAAAAAAAAAATAATAATAATTATTATTATTTGTTATGCCTACAAGTCACGGCAGCTCGTTGTTCTCGTGGCAAGATTTTGAAGAACCTTATTTTGCTTAGTGTAAAACAAATGTTTAACAAATGGTTGCGGCTGTTATTCTATTAAGTATTCTATGATGGTGGGGCATAGTAAGCCACACACGTGTAAGTACTGAGGTTAATAGGTAGCAAGCACCTCTCATCTCATCTTTTTGTGTATAATTTATCTAATGCAAGTGAATTTATTCTGTTCATTGATCATTCTAACTGGATTATGAGTATAAAATAGACATTTTACATTACAGGAAATGTGAATGGTGCAAAAGTCGCAGACATGATGCTAATAATAATAATAATAATGTGGTAGAGCATTGCGTTATCAAGCGCAAGGTTGGGGGTTCGATTCCCCAGGAACACATGATAGGTAAAAATTGATAGTCTGAATGCACTGTAAGTCGCTTTGAATAAAAGCGTCTGCTAAATGCATACATTTAATTTAATTTAATAAGGTGTTGCTATGTGCTTGCTAATTTCTTCTGAGTCGTTACCATGTTGCAGTTTGCTATTCTGTTCTAGAGGTTACTATACATGACTAGGTAAAATATAGTAGTTTTTATTATGAAACTGTATAAAGTTATACATTTTAAGGTGAATATTTTCATAATGCATCAAGTTATAAGGTTCCTTATACCACTTTTACCTGCAGCGCTTTGCTGCACTTGTGCCAATAAAAAATAAATCACCCGAGTTGTGAATGTGAGTTCACAGTCTGTATTTATTGTGATGCAATAAAAAGATAGTTTACCGCAAAATAATGGCAAGAAGCGTCTTACTGTTGAGTTGTTCTTACAAACTGAATGCAACAACAAACAGCATGACCAGAGTAGTCTGTTTGCCGAACAACTGACTCGAGTCAGTCGAAAAAAATAAACAAATAAAAAAGGGTAAAGCTCATGGATTCAGTTGAACCTTAAAATGTACTGTATACCCTGAATTCATTGCAAGTTTATTTGGATAAAATAGTCTGCAAAATGTATACATCTAAATAGGTATCAGTTAAATGATATGCATAATGAGTCAGGGGTAAAATAACCTCTACACAGCTATATAAGGCAGATCTGGTTTAGACAATTCATGGGACATTTTGCATCCTATTTGCAAGGTCAGTGCTGCTTGTCTCTTGTCATTTGTGTTAAACAAGATACAACAGAAGTGATGACACTCGATTTTCAGCTAAGGGTCACAGACTACCAATATCTTTCAAAATTCGGTGACCCCAAAGGGACATAAACAAACACCAGATCGATAAAAAGGAAGAATTCTTGCTGGAGGGATGCTAGTGTCAATAAGAAACAAAATGAATCCCCTTCATAAATTTGCTCCCCGTGGCACTGATCACATTTAAAATTCTTTATTCAGCTACTAAGGAAAAAGTAAAACTGACAGACATATATTCCTCGGCTGCTGCTTAGCTGAACAAGTAAAGATTAGATGGCAAAGGTCAAAAAACAAAGGACAGTGGAATAAATTGGAAAGGTGTAGCACAGTGGAAAGGTGAAGCATAGCAAGATTATACATAGAAAAAACAGTATACTGCTGGTGTTTTTGATCAATAGACAAACTATATACGCCCCTTTAGGAAAGATGTATATAATTTAGCTTCTAACAACAGTGGGCCATTGAATATAGACTAAAGAACAATAACAAGTTATTTTATATTTTAGTAATGGAAATATTCAAATATGCATGGTGATCCAAATAAGTATATCAGCATAGCAGTATTTTTAGTTCTATTTAGCTTTAATTTATTTTCATACATGTGAATGGCAGAAGCCAGGAAACCTTGAGATTTCTTTATCTTTATGTCAGTACGTGGCGAAAAGTGACATTTATGATTGAATCATTGAGTCATTTGTTTGCACCAATTCTTTAAAAATTGCAATTTATTCAAGAACTATACTATGGACTAATGAGTTGATTGGCGCTCACTATGTAATGAGCTAATGCCATGTAACCTATTATTTAATTAAAAAACAACAAGATTGTGTAGCCATAGTGTATAACATTACAGAGTTGTTTTTGTTTGTGTGTTTTTCCAGCTTCTTCCACATCATTGTTTGGTTCCAGTTATTTCCAAGTTCTTCTCTGTCAAGTGTTTTTCCTCTCTCACAGCAGTTGGGCTACATCTACACCACTGAAGTCTCAACAGTGGTTAAGCTACCACTGTACATATTTAAACTAATGACATCTTTTCAAAAAGCCTAGCGACATGTAAAAAGAAATCATATTGAGGCCCACCACAGATCAAAGCACACTGTAACTGTGTTGTGCACTTGTTTGCACTGTTTAACAAAGCACCCTTAACCCAGCTGCTGACTGAGAAATAGCTGGTTTTCTGGTGCGTAGGAACATGTGGGTGGAGAAAGAAATTTTCATGGAGAAGTTGCTATGCATATATATTGCTTTTTACTCAGTGTATTGAAGCTGTTATTAAGAACAGAGGATAATGGCAATAATAATTATGATGAAATTTATAATTATATATTAATGAACAATGAGACAAGTGAAGCTTCTCATAGCTTTGATGTTGAAAGTCTTGTATGTGCATCTGGCAGATGGGCAGATTGCATCACATGCATTCATCCTCAAAATCCAAGAACAAAACTATGAAAAAAAACAATAATAAGGAAAATAGATGTGAACTATTTTAAATGCAGGTTCACTTGCAGCAAAGATAAATTGTATGCCATAAAATCCTCAGAAAAGTCTAAGATATTTAGGGGGGCAAAAATACATTTTAATAAAACACATCTGAGACCTCCATTAAATCTATTGCGCTTTAAATGAGCAACCTCTGCGATATAAAAGTTTTCTGATATGCTACAGAAGACTGTTAATTAACTTAACCTGGTCAGACAGATCAATACAGATTTCTGCTCTTGTTTAATTGGTCCACATTGTTTGGCACATGTCCACCATACATGTTAATGTTTCTGGGCATGATTTCAGAGTGTGAAGAAACACCAGCTGTTCATGCTAATAAAGACAGAGAGAGAGAGAAAAAAAAGATGTAGAGAGATAGAGAGAGAGAGAGGTAGAAGAATAAGCTACCATTTTATAGAAGCTATTTTAAGATTTTGCAACAAGGGGCGCATTTTAATACTGGATGGCATTTCAGCAAATCATTCTGATGAATATTTTCACAGCCTTTCTCATTGTGATAGTCCCTCAGGCACAGACGAGACGTACTTACAGAGGCTTGTCAGAGGGCAGTGTTTTTATACAATGCAATTATTTTTTCATTCACTGGTCAAACAAGGGCACTACTTAGGGATCAAATGAGTCTGACAATATGAACTCATTATACCTCCTGCACATTTGAGTCATGAATCATGTTTTGAATTTTGAAGTGTCCCCATAACCTTTGCATTGTCACCAAAAACCTGAATAACCTACAATGTTGTTCTCCACTCAGCTTTAGACATAGAAAATGCTTTGACTCCTTTAGATAATCACTCTCTTCCAAAAACCTGCCTACCATGCATCACAGATACACTCCAAACTGTTTGAAAAGAAGTAGGTTGTGGACAAATCTTAAGGGCTGCATACCATGTATCCTTCATCTATTATCCTTCATCATATTACGAATCTACATCCCCTCCAGAAATCTGAGATCTGTTAGTGAGCTACGCCTCTTGGTACCATCACAAAAGAGGCTCATAATCACTTTCCAGAACATTCTCGTTCACCATTCCTGGCTGGTGGAATGATCTTCCCACCCCTATCCGGAATGCTGAATCCCTGACAATTTTCAAGAGACAGCTGAAAACTCATTTCTTTCTAAACTACTTGGCTTCATTGTAAAAAAATAAAATAAATCCTCTTTATTTATTCCTTCTTTTTCTAGCTTGACCTTATTTGAACAATGTCTAAAACTTGGTATTATGAGCAATTCCTGTGTCTGTTTGCTTTAAGAAGAATCGCTTTGTGTGAATGATTACATGGTAGAAATTATTTACATGCTATAAACTATTATTTTTAGCTTAGATAACTGAGGATTTGTGTAGCACATAGAGTTACTACCGTATTTTCCAGACTATAAGTCACACTTTTTTTCATAGTTTGGCTGGTCCTGCGACTTATAGTCAGGTGCGACTTATTTATCAAAATTAATTTGATATAAACCAAGAGAAATGAACCAAGAGAAAACATAACCGTCTACAGCCACGAGAGGGCGCTCTATGCTGCTTAGTGCTTCTGTAGCATACCCCTGAAAACATAGAGCACCCTCTCGCGGCTGTAAACGATAATGTTTTCTCTAGGTTCTTCGTTCTAAATAAATGCAACTTATAGTCCAGTGCGACTTATATATGTTTTTTTCCTCATCATGACGTATTTTTGGACTGAATCGACTTATACTTAGGTGTGACTTATAGTCCGAAAAATATGGTACCTATATACAGTGTTCCAAATTAGTGACGATTTCAGTTAGGATGATGCCGCAGGGACTGTCCACAGGATGCGTTATTGCATTGAAAAACCACTCGCCAGCATGCAGGTGTTAAGAGACACCTTTTTTTTTATTGTTTTTTTTTTTTTTTTTTACTTCATGGTACTCATTACACAAGGTGCTTAAAAACAACCAAACATGAACTCCATCTAGCACAGTGATTCCCAACCAGGGGTCGAGTGTGAGCCTTTTGAATTCATAACATAAATCTTTAAGGTATTTTATTTAAATAAATTCTAAAAACTAGCAGTTTTGACAAAATCGCACCAGGCATACCAGAGGAAATGCATTAACCAATATGGGGGGCCTTTGAATATTGTGTTGGACAATAGGGGGCCTTCATGTCAAAAAATCTGAAACACCGATCTAGTGGATGTTTACATAGAAAAACAGACAGACACAAGAAAACATCTTCTGTAGGCAGTACACAACAAGGCAGCTCAGTAGGTTTTTAAACCAAGCTTTTGTGTGAGCTGAGCTTCTTTTAATCAGGAGCCAAGACACTTTAATACAAGGAGGACAGCTGGCTGTCAAGTTTGGTGGACACACTGATGGCCAGCAGTGTGATTAGTTCCATTGTGTTAATCATGGCTCTCAGCGCATCTGTCTGATGACCATCAACGCAGAAAAAAATAAATAAATGAAAGCCGTTCAGTTAGTCGCAACAACAACAACACAGAAAATAACAGGACCTAGCCAGGCATCCTTGGAGTCCTTCTTTTTCATCTCAGAGCAAAGCCTTGAATCATGTGACCAGATATCCAACAGAAATGGCCATGTTTTTTACCATGCAAACAGTCAGAAAAGTAAAATAATATCTAAAATAAAAAAATATACATTATTTGCATTGTACTTTGAGTAGTATCGACCCCTTAAGTTCAAGGTCGTTGGAATTTAAACATATCAAAACATCAAATGTACTTGCATTTTACAATTTTCAAACCCTTTACACACATTTATCCTACTAAATAATGTCAC
The DNA here is from genome assembly GCF_963082965.1 of Carassius carassius. Classification (NCBI taxonomy): domain Eukaryota; kingdom Metazoa; phylum Chordata; class Actinopteri; order Cypriniformes; family Cyprinidae; genus Carassius; species Carassius carassius. Next base: position 7,282,237 of record NC_081764.1, read on the forward strand.
ATGATGTTACATGCATAAAATGTTAAATGTAATGCAAATGTCATGTTATGAAGCTTTCAGTTATGATCATTGATCATTACATCTATTAAATATATGCACATTCATCATTAGGCAAACTGATGGGTAAACATATCAGTCATGAACTTTCCACTGAATGCAAATCTTCAAAATGCTGTGGTTGTATTACAGGCTACATAATTATATTGTTTGCTCAAAAATTAAAATGTTTCTTTTTTTACATTTAAAAGAGGCACTGGCAGCAGTTTGCATTGAAATGAATAGCTCAAACCCAGATCCCATGGGTTGACATATGTTAATATGTTCTTTGGCTACACTCTAATTCACTGTTCTGCACATAAGCCTTAAGCGAACAAAACTCAAGACGTGAATTATACATGAATTATACATATTCAACACAAAAAAAGCAAAGTCATTGGCATTCAGGTCATAAACATGAAATGCTGGATTTTATGAATCTGCTTGAATTCAGAGACAAAAATGTTAGAGTGTACACAGAGTGGGTTTTATTGGAGTGATTGCAAAAGGTCACACATGTCCACTACAAAATACCATCCTGCCAGCATGCCACGAATTTAATCAAATTCAGTTAGGAGGAAATATTTAGTTTCCACTGTGGATGGTGAAATAAAGTTGAGCAAAAACAATGCAATTCGGCAAAAAACCTTCTACTACCAAAACACTGTCATTTACATCCCTTTGTCCACATCATTGCATGTGCATTCTGCTCCAATTAGAGCTGGCATTCCAGTCATTTATACTGTACTTGAATTCTGTAGTAGGTAAATGATAAAAGCTGACAGACGAGAACAAAATTCACAAGAAGCAGTGTAGGCAACCTATTACCAACAGCCTAACTGACAGGAAAAAAACATAAAGCTATCTGTTCAAAACACCATTATAGTGTCCAACAGATAGAATGCAGTCATTGTAACCAAAAAGTTGCATCATTACCCAGCATAAAGCACAAGAGAGCTCAGGATCAGAAGTGTCTATCATGATCCACAGCTCCAGAGTGACAAACACACTGTGACTCTAAAAAAAAGATCAGAATCCTAAGCTCACTGTTTCACTGTGGCCTGTCTATAACATCCTAATTAACCCATTATAATAGGCCACGTATACAAACATTTATAATGATGATGTACATGCCTTCCCTGTTTTGGGCTCATGGGATTGCTGCTTTGCCCAGGCAACAGGCAAGACATCATTAGAGTCAAGAGTCAGAGGTCATGATGAATCTTTAACGGAGTGACGTTTACAGCATAAGGCGTGCCACGCAAGACATCGACTGCTCAAGACATGCAGCAGGTGAAGTTTCCATTGTAATTTTATGAGGAAATGCACCCCTCTTCAACTGAGATTTTTATACCCTGTGCACTTCAGCTGCAGTGCAATCATATGCTATCTGCAGTGTATTGTGACGGCAGATTTCCTAGTTTCTAATTGGCATGAGAATGATACTAATTAGCTCTAATGAGTATGCAGTGAGAATCCATCTATGATTGTTATGAGGACTTTTGGCCCTGTGGACTTAAGGTTTCCTAAAACACTCTTTTTAACTTTCACTATAGTATGGCTCATTTGTGTTGTAAAGGCTAAATTTATTGTACACAATAAAAACATTAAAATATATATTTTTCAATTGCATAATTTGGTAATTTGTTTTCTTCGTATATTACATTTCATATTTTATGCTCTTCACTGATACTGTTGTCTCCTTGGTAAATAAATACATTAACTTTATAATTAATTTGACTTAAAAAATATTGATGTTTAAAGCATGGTACAGTCAAAATTGTGTGTCAAAATGTGAATTAATATTATAATAATGAGAATCTATATTGTTTTGCAAATTTTTGGCATCGTTCAAATTTTGGCAACTCAAAAACCGAGGTTCATATGTTCATATCAAAATCCCCAAAAAGTACAAAAATTATACCTTATGTATATATGTATGTTTTTATCCTTTTTAAGTAGCATTTTTAGGGAAAAAGAAAATCCTCTCCAGGAACACAACATGAGGGATTTAACCATTATATTAAGATGCCAATGTATTATTTATTTTTATTCCATTCATAAAAGATCAAGTTATAACTATTTTCTTTCATGCATCTTTTTAATTTAACTGAACTTCACAGGACCTACATACAGTATTATAATTTAATAAGAACTGTTATAAAAATCATATAATTTTTTTCACTGCATGACAATGTTCGGTGGGCTTTTCCAATTTATTTGGATGTGTTTGGGTGTACCTGTGCAGTAGTGATGGTGGATTCATCGCCAGTGACAGGTGTTTGATTGCAGGCCATGATTAGAAGCAGCTCTGCCTTTGGGAGAGCCTTCCCTTCTCAGCTGACAATATGAATTAGGATGTCCAGCTTCTCTGAGCCTCTAAACACACACACACACACACACACACACATAAAACGAGATTAAGGGGGAACACAAATGCATGCAGATTAATATGCGTTCTCATGAGAGTTCAAGAGAGTGGCTGGAGCTTCACAAGTGTAAGAGTGAAAGAGCATTTTGTTGTACTTAATCTTACTTCTCCTATTTTTACATGTATTTGTGATTTCTTCTTTGGATTTGAGTGCCATGCTAGTGAAAGTTGTTACTATTAAAAGATATTATCTACAAAGTTAAATACAGTTTCGTGTTTACTTATTTGTGATCATTGTAGGAAAGGCTACTCAAAAAAATGTACCTAACAATAAATAAAATATCAGTTGAGAGAAAATTTAAAGTGTCTCGTTACTATTTACAAAGTGGGAAAATCAATTCAGCGCTGTGTGACTGAATCATTAAAAAGAACTGACTCTGATATTGATATCTCCCGCTCTCTCTAGAGAAGCCAATAAGGAAGTGACTAAAACTGCAATTCGTCGACTGGCCGCTTGAGGCTGGCTGCAAATGAGAGTCAATCCCATAGACTCCCCATGTTAAAATGCCCAACTTTACAGCAGAAGAAAACATGTTTTCAGCCTGGTGCAAAAAATGATTTTGGTCTATATAGCAAATTTTGCCCTTCGCAACAACTGTGAGGGGGGTGAATTGTTTTTATACAGTCTATGTTGACAGTACAGGAATCAGGGAAAGAATATTCTCAGTGTAGAAAGTATTTTATTAGCACATGTGTCTTTGATACAAGATTAGTCATCGATATTTTTGTTAACTTTCCAGGAAATGAAAGGCTGTAAAATTTTAAATGCAGATCTTCTAAAAATGCTTTTAGGAGTGGTGCATTGATTGCAAACCACAACACTCCAATGTTGATTAAATGGGGTTTCAAAATCATTGTACAATTCAGTTCACTTCATACGTATTTGAATAGTAGTTTGTAATACAAATTATTCAAAGGCAGATTTACAAAGAACAAAATACAAACCCCAAGTAAAAAAGAAAAACTAGCAAGACAAATCTCCTCAAAATGTTTAAGTAATGAAGCAAAACTTGCGAGGAACCAGTTTACAATTAGTGAGACAAATTTGCTACTTTATAAAGAGTTTCATTTTTGCAATATCCCTTACAGGTGTTATATATTATATGACTCCCAGCAGGTTGGGACTTTTTTTTTTTCAAATTCTGCTCATTAGTTTGTGTACTGCAGTGTCCTCCTCCAACCTCCTGCAGTTATATTTTCTGCTTTCAAGGCATCTTCAATTTGCCTCCGAAGACACTGATGAATTCTGACATGTTTATGTTTGTGGTTCAGTGTCAGGCAGGCAGCTTTTTACCTCCACCTAAAAGTGTTGCATCACTTGTCTTCCAAAAAAACTTCTGAGAATATTCCTTGGGGAGACACCGCTCCATCAAAAGATGGAACAACTTTTCAAATGTTTGGTGGAAGCAAGTAACGCTCCCCTGCAACTTTGATACAGTACACTGCTGATGCTCTGCTAAAAGAAACTGCCAAGAAAAATGAACGGCTTCTATTTACAATGACATTCCCAGTAGAGTTTTGACTACATTTGAAGGGGACTTGACAGTCATATCATGAATGGAAAATCTTCATTTCATGCATTGATTGAGAAATGACTGCTACATTACTTGCAGAAAAAGAACTGCGTCAGTACCATGGTACAGTGAAGGTCATGAAGTGTAAAAAAAATAAAAAAAAAAAAATAAAATAAAAATGGTTGTAAATAAAACAAAGATTATCAGATTAAGTTTTCACACTTAATTTAACCCATTACAAATGGTTCTTTGTAATTAATTGTGAAATTTACTAATTACTCAGTTAAAATTGTTTCTACACTATTTCTTTTCTCCTTCAGTGTGCTGATAACCATGGCAATGTTGTTAAAAACAATGCCATTCCATTACCATACTCACAAAAAATGGACCAAATGTACAACGATATTGATCATTAGTACATTGGATTACCATGTAAATACCAAAAACGTGTTGTAATACAATTGTACTGAAAAATGCCACTGCACTAAATTCCATCTAAGTACCATTGTATTTAGATGGTATTCCAAGGTACTTTTAAGAATACCATGGCAAACATAGTAGCATGGTACTTTTTGTATCATGGTGTATTTATAAAGTGGGATTTCAGTACCATGATCTCACCACCTGATATAATTCCTGTATCTTGCACGACGACATTAATTTTTAGATATTAATGAAAACATAAAAAGGACTAAAATAAAGCCTCCAGGAACCATGCAGGTCTGAAAAAATGTTTAACTTTGTTTTTTCAATGTTCCAGCAGAAATTTGATTTATTTAGTTAGTTTTTGGAGATAAAATAGGGTGTTTTCACAGCCTTGCTGCCTACTCTGTTGTTTAATTACCCTTTGATCATGATGTCTTGAGATTTAAAATACCACAAAGACCCATCATGCAATGGGCCATGTGAGCGATACTTAATATTTCCATTGATGTGAGAGATTTAGATGAGCGGGGTATTAATTAAAAGCTCGATGTCATTCGAGGGCCTGTGATCATGCAGTTATTATTGAACAATAAATTGTTCAAACTGTATTTTAGATGATTGTGCTTCAGACATTGTCAAAATCAAAAGCTTGTTTATTTATTTATTTTTGAGTTGGTTTATTTGCCAATACCCTTCCTTGAATATCAATCTTTTTAAAAATGCAAACATTCAGAAACAACCAAACAAACTGAACAATAAAACTTGCCATGGCTAAAAGCTTTTATAGTCATAGTACTAATTTGCATACTACCCATGATAAATGTCAATTTTTAAGAGAATTTGTGGTATAAAGACTTATTTTTAGACATTGCAGTGTGCCGTATATACTGTATGCAAACTAAGACACAGCCAGTGTCTAACTGAGGTTAGATACCGTGTCAAACACTTTTATACTTGAGTAAATGTTTTGTAACATCTTCCAGCCACATCGGGAGGTAGTAGACCTCAAACCGCTAAATGTGAATGAGGACATGACCCTGTGTTATATCACAAGCTCTGCAATTGATTACCTGCCATACTGACTCTGACGGAAAGATATTTCAGATTCAGAGATGTTGCAGCTTGTTTTCACGTAATCCGGGAAGATGCTTTTTGAAATACTCTTGCATTTAGAGTCCAGCCTCCCTCTCCTTTATTCACGGCACACTATCTTTCCCTCACTCAGTGTTTCTGGGACACAGCAGACAGCTCAGATGAATGACCTTGGCCACGGCATTGATCCACATGCTGTTCTGCCAAGGCTTGCATCCCAGTATACACACACAGGCTTGCCATCCCAGTATTTGAAAAGGCCTAAAAATTGCAGCCAAACTGAGACCCTGACTTCAGCAGAGCAAAAGCTCATAACAACTCGGGGGAGGACATTACCAAACAGATGGCAGAGCAATTGCTGTTTATTGCATGTAGCTATAAAAAAATAAAAAAAACACCACATCAACATCTTTCCAAGCGCATTGCAACAGAGTCAATGATATGATGTAGGAGAAAATGATCACATCAGATCAGGGGGGGGGGGGGGCAAGACTTTTACTATTACACTACTGTAATAGACTAAGACTAAGACTAAGCTATTACACTACTGAACTTCTAAACTGTTTACTTCTCCCACATGTACACAGCAATGTACAATAAAAATAGCAGTCTTACAAAAGTATATTAACGCAATTCGACCATTCCAGGTTTTCTGGCGTATTTTGTATTATCCTCTAGCATTATATTATCAACATAATTCCTTATATTTTGCCTGTGGGAACAGTTTGCTGAATATGATCGATATATATTGATGTTTTTTTCAATTTATTCTCATAGTTACAGTCAGCACCCTGTCATACATGGGGCTTTGGTTTACTGTGGTGGAAAACAATCCCATTAGACTGAATTTAGCTATTTTATTTTTAGCAACAGTTATTTTTCCTGCTATAAAATCTGCTAAATAAAATAATCGAACACACATACAAATACAAATACAGTACTGTACAGACGTTTGGGGTCAGTAGGACTTTTAAATGTTTTTTAAAAGTCTCTTTTCAGGAAAACAATACAGTAAATGCAGCAATATAACTACAATGTACAATAACTATTTTCTCATTTAATATTTTTTTTAAATGTAATTTATTCCTGTAATGGCAAGTCTGAATTTTCAGCAGCCATTACTTCAGTCTTCAGTGTCACATGATCCTTCAGATTATTCTAATATGTTGATTTGTGGCTCAAGAAACTAAAATTTATAAAGATAAAGATAAAAGATAAAAGATAAAATTTATTATTATCAATGTTGATTACAGTTGTGCTGCTATGTTTCTGGGAACCAATGATACTTTTGGGGGGATTCTTGAATATAAATTTCAAAAGAACAGCATTCATTTATTTTGTTACATTACAAATGTCTTTATTGTGACTTTAGATCTATTTAATGTGGCATTGAATAAAACTATTAATTTCTTTTGAAAACACCATTCTTAAATATTCAATTTCACAGATGTCACAGATCACCTTGTTGCTGAATTGCTGCCTTGTTACTTCTTAAAGCTTTCGTTCATTGTAACAGTAAATTATATTTTAAATTTTATTTTTAAGTATATAAAACTATACAATGTTTAATTACTATTATTATATAAACTGTATAGAAGCTGTATAGACTATGGATAGAAATAATAAATCCATAGAAACAAATGGTTAACACTGTGGTAAACATCTGTTTTCCACGCTAAACACAACCCTTCTTTCTCTGATATATCACCAACAAGATTCATAACATTGTGTTTGTTATTTCTAAGGTCTCCATTAAAGTTATAATGCGGTTTATGTAGATCACTACCCACGTAGGCATTAGACAGCAGTGACACTTGGGTAGTTGCAATTCAAATCATGTTCAATAAAGAGAAAAAAGTGAGCTCTAACTGTCTAAGTATGTACAGAGCATGACATGTACCTCTCAGGCTGCTATGCCTTAATCTCATTAGTTAGAAAATGAAGTCTCGATTATTGGCATGTTGTCAAGCATAACCACCCCCATTACTGGTGGCAGGCAGCCTGTTCATCTGTGCCTTCGACAGATTCAGTGTGCAAATCCAGAAGCGCTAGCTAATAAACGTCAACACGAATACCAGATATATCTTATTCACATCACTGAAAGAAAAGAGTAAAAGAGAGTATTTGTAGTACATAGATGAGCTGCTGTATCTGTGTATATCACATCACAGGTTATTAACTACCTAATGATAGATCACACAGGGAAAGAAAACATTAGCTCAGTTTGTTGTTATAGGCAGTGACACAACCCTTGTGAAAATATTTCAAATATGTATTACTATTTTATTTAAAAACATTTAGTCTGAGCATTAAACACGTTTAGCACACCTCTTTGCAACAAGCCACATAATCTGCTATAGAGGTACATGCCAAAGTTTAATTCTTAGGGCTAGGGGTGCATTCACTCCTTAAAGCAAAGACACAAACATGTTACATACATTCACATGTGTAGATTTAGAATGGAACAGGACATGCTTTTTGACCTCGCTCCGGACATTCCTTCTAGGATTTCCCATGTTTTCTCCCTCACGGGTCATTACTTCACTTATGCTTGTCATCTTTTGTGTGAAACACCACTGTGAAGCTCCCAGATGGGAGTTCAGAATAATTTTTATATCAAGACAATGAATTGCCTCGGCTTACATCAGTCTTTCGATCCTAGAAAGAGAGCACCTGTGAGAAAACTGTTAATAACTATAATCTATACTAACACTTCACATTCAAAATATCAATCTTACTAATTCTTCTTTAATGTCCTGGCTTGAGTGTGGTGGTTATTTGTGGAAAGAAGTCTTGAAAGAGGATGATTCAGAGCGTAATGTGTTCACTAGATTACAGGCCAAGCAGACTGCTCATTCTCAGCCACACCTGATCTTTGAGTATGTGTTCGTCTACCACCAGCAGCAAGCTAACATACCAGACTACTGCATTATTAACCACAACCGCCTAATGAAGCTGATTCCTGTTAAATTTACAGTTTTTGGAAGACAGCAGGCAATGATTTACATCCTTGAGCAACATTTTGATTGCGGCTGTATTTTCACAGATTTTCTCCAAGAGCTTTGAAATCTGAAGGCACAATGAAAGCAGCAGATATCCAGTGAGAGCTAGATGAGCACCTCTTAAATTATTCATACTACACACTCTCTTCCATCAAAGCTTTGAACAGATACACGCAACAAATAAGAAAGGAGAGGGCCTGGAATTGTCTCCTTATAATAGCTCTGATGTGTGGTTCTTAATTGTTTGGGAATTTGAGTAGGGGAGGTACTAGATTTCAAATGTTCATGGAACATTTCCCAGTTCTTTTCATTTATTTATTTTATTTATTTTTTCAGCACATTGAATTGTTTGTCTCATCTTCAAATTATAAAAATTCCAAACAGCTTTTAATGTCCTATGTCTGTTATTATCAGTGAGCAAGTACCTCCAGGATTTCCACTTTATTTATTTATTTGAATAATTTTTGAATAATTGTATAAAGATTTAAGCTTATATACAGTACAGTTAAAAGAGTGTACAGTTAACATATATATAATCATTTTAAATTGCATATTATAAAATAAATTAATATAAACATAAATATTAAATAATTAAAAATAATAATCTCCCTGTGTGTCACACCGCTTGTGTGCAGACCGTACAATCAGTTTCCTGGCTACAGTTTTCAGGAAATGGGTCACCCCTTACCCCCCAGTCTGAAGAAAGCAAATAGAAAGACACTTGTGTGCTTTGAGGTATAATGTGTAAATTTTCACAACAGAGGCTGAAAATTCGACATCGGCCACTTCCCCAGATCAGCATCCTGGAAGCTGACACAATGGGGCTGCAGTGCTGTCACTCCGCTCAGAGCCTGTTTAATTAAAACAGAGCCACTAGAGAAGACTCTGCCATTGTAACCAGCCCATCAGATTTCAACTTCACTATCTGAGGTAAAAAAATATATATAAATAAATGGAAATGTAACAAACTGCTCTGAGACATGAAGGCTAAGGATCCAAACGCAGCGTTTATTCAGAGGATAATCCACAATCGTAATCCAAACACAGGCAAAAGTCATAAATCAGCAAAACAGTCCAAACAATAACAAGAAACACAGACAAAGAGTAAGCCAGAACACAGAGAGAAAAACCCAAGACACAGGAAATAACAGCCTGGTACTGAATGAACCAGGATACATTATATATCTATATATATAAAAATATATATATATATTAGGGGTGTAACGGTACGTGTATTCGTACCGGACCATTTCGGTACAGGGCTTTCGGTACGGTGCACGTGTATACCGAATGACTGAATGCAATATTTTGTTTGCGGAACATAGGTAAATTTTCGTGTTTCCAAACGAACATATTAAGTGGCGGAAGTCTCCGTGTTCAGCGCAAATCCCGCCCTGCAGCTGATTCTAATGCCGGTGACACACTGGCTGCGTGGCGTGAGCGTGGCGTTTCTGCTGAGTGTCAGTTGCTTCGCATTTTCTGTGTCTTTACACACCAGAATGGTGCCTGACGCGGCGCTGGCAGTGTTGCCAAGTCCGCTTATTATAAGCGACTTTGGGCTTGTTTTTCTGTAAAGTTGCTTACAAATATTGGTAGTCGCGGGTCGCGTTTTTTTGGGCTTGTTTCTAAAGTGTAGTTGCTTATTTGGGCTTGTTTCCAGCTCCATAATAAGTTATCAAGCAGATATTTTCTATATGTTATTTAAACGTAGTTCTAGCCTGTTCTCTCTGTCCCTCCCTTTCCCCCATACACACAGGAGACAGCTGAGTTTTTTCCCACCCACATCCTGCTTCTAATTGGCTCTGACCGAGATGGCAACGAGTACTAGCCAATCAGAGGCAGAGCAGGGCAATCTGTTTTTTTTTTTCTGGTTAGGAAAACGTCGTCATTGAGTGACATAAACTTTAAATAAACGGTATGGGGTGTAACGATTCACTCGTTTTCTCGATGCATCGATTACAGGCCCTGACGATTCATATGCATCGATCTTGAAACATGATTTTTGAATCGTGAATCGCCGATCTCGGACAGTAATCAATTTAAAATACTAAGAATCGAATGAATCGCGATTTCTACAGTGATTCAGTGCTTTCAAAATATATACACATTATATTACTTCACGCAAAATTAATGGAGACCTTGAAGAGTGTTTGTGAATCGTGCCTCTAATCTGTCCTTCACACGCTCCACTGTTTAGCACCTGTGACTGTCACAGGATTGCGCTCGCGCTCCGTTCCTCTCTGACGCAGCAGACCTGCGATCTATAGACCTCATGGACCGTAATACTAAAGTGAAGTAGTTTTACTTTTCCGTAGTTTGTTAATGGCTCTCTGCATACTGACAACATTACCTGAGCAGTCGAAAGCTGCGTATTTATTGCATGGACGGAGCAGAAAGTGTCTAAATCATATGCACAGTTCCTATGAATGATAAATGTGTTTTAACAATGCTGATGAACCGAAAATATGAGGGAAACACTTAAAATAACCACAATATTAACAAGAGCGCAAGGTTTATCTGATAATCAGATGCATGAAAGTAGCGTTTGTTGCTATAGAAACAGACATCGAGCACGTTTTCTCTCAGAATCATTCGATGATGGAGAGGAAAAGTTAGAACATCTACTATACCATTTTATTCTGTATAAATGAGATAAAGAAGTTTACACACTGAAAGATAAGTTATCTCGATCTCATAGACGTGCCAGGCTATATCAGCAGCTAAACTGAATAAAAGCAGAATGAACTGATGAAACATTAAGAAAAAAAACACAATAAATAAAATTTATGAATGATGCAGTGCTATTTGACATATCATTTATTACAGTACAGAAACTATAAAGTATATTTTCTGTGCAGAAAATTAAAATAATAGATAAATGTAGTAGCCTATATAAAACAATCATAAAATTGCAATTAGGAAAAAATTATCAATTTTTTATTGTCGAAGTATTATTGTCGAGCAGTGTATTTGATTTCTTACAGCAAATTAAAAGTAATAAAAAAAGAAGAGAATTCATTAAAAAAAAACATATATGAAAATATATAAGCTACATACATAAAATGATTTTATTTGACATTTTTCACTTCAGAAATGATGGCTACACCCCTGGTGTGACAAAATGTTAGTTGATAAATGTTTAAATGTTGGGGGAAAAACACCAGTGAGAAGTGAATGAGTGAGGTTCAGTTTCAGGTTCAAAGGGTTGCTTGGCCAATTTATTTAATTACTTAATAAAAATATGATTAAACAACACAATTCTTGATCATTTTTTCACAACATGATTTAATTGTGTTCAATCCACTTCAATTCAAAATATAAGTTAAACCTTTTTTATTTTGAGACACGAATGATTTTTGTTGAATGTAATTTGTATTTCAAAGCATTTATGACATATATAATATTCTGTTTATAATATTCTGTTTTTATATTATTATTAAATAATATTGTTTATTATTCAGATATATTTAGCATGGATGTGCTACATTAGAATGCAGCTTCCCATGCAGAACAAATATCTCACTTTGTTTAGGACAAGAGCAAAAATGTCTCCATTCTTCTAAAGCAAAAGTTCATGTTTTTTAGCTAAGGCAAAAAGGGAATGCAGGTTATTTTTGTCTTTTGGGCATTTGTCACGTTTGGCGATGTTTTTACCCAAGGTCAAATGGAGCTGCTTTCTAAGGAAGCTGACCTATGGTGGTCGAACAACTTGTAAGAAATTCTGCCCCAGTCTCACATATGTAATTTAATTCTGATGCTCTTTTACCGCAAGACCTTAAAAATTAAATTATCCTCAGATGGTAATGCAATGTCCATGGAAAAATATTAATAGTATTTGCTGAAGTGACCTCCCTAACAAGTTTGATTCTCTCTTGCCTGTTGTCCTTGTCTCAAATGCGGTTGTGAGGTTGGTTTAAGCAAAGCCCTATAACCCACAGTCACTGTTCTCAAGCACTTAGCAGGATGTCAGTTTTCCTACTGCCCTCTTTTTACCCTTCTTTGCAAAAAAATCCCAGTCACAGTGCTCCCAGATCCCCCTGGAGGCCTGGCTTGGGCCAGATTTTCAGACAATATGGAGCATTTTGGCACAAGCACATAAACAAAATAATTATTTAGATGATCTTAACTGAGTTGAGTATAGTGGTTACACACATTGGATGTGGGGTTTCTTAATATTAAGTTAAACCAAAAACTGTGCTTAAATACCTTACCGTATAGGAGAAAAACAATGAGTTCACACAATAACAATAACTCATCTGAATCTCTTGCAGTTAACTACTAGCTAGAAACAGAACGTTATATAGTAAACAAATCATTTATTTGATTTTCAGACATGAAAGCAAATTTAAAGAACATTTAATAGAATTTGATCAACAGTCGTTCAACTGAATAATTACTGTTTACTATTGTCTTTTTAGAGCTGCATTACAGCACAATTTAATTCTGTTTGTACTGTTGAAATATTATTTTCTATGTTTGTCACTGAAAAGCTGCTTTAAAACTGTATTGTATAAAGTGGTATATAAATAAAGGTGCCTTGACTTGACATACATTTTAATAAACCATAATAACTGTGCTTATTAAAAACAATTCAATTACTTACTCAAAATGCTAAAAGGCTCTAATTTATTTCCACTTGCTGTAAATACGTAATGTGATTAAATATATTTGGTGAATAATATAATTTGTGAATGATCATAACTGTCAAACAGTGTTTAGAAAGCAGAATGAAATGGTAATAAATGTCAAACACTATAATTTAACATTTCATTATTATTATTAGTATTAGTATTAAAAAAAACTTTTCTTATAATATTAATAATCAAACTTCACATTTTGCTCATCTTGACTTGCACTAATGTAGACTAATACGATTAATGATTTTAATGATTATGTTTGTGAATTTCTGCAGACAGGTTTGGAATAACATAAGGGGAGTAAATTAATTTAAGACTTAACGATCCCTTTAATACACATTGCATCAAGAAATATTATTCTACCAAAATCACCACAACCACACATAAGGAGCACACTTTTTTTTTTTTTTTGAGATAAGTAATCAGAGAAGCCGGAATGTTTCTCTGACAGCACACGGGTAATACTTCAAAACAACAGGCTCTGTCAGCTTTGAGAATGACACTTTGAATTAAAGTCCAACTTCATCAGACAGAAATGAGTGGCTGGATCAAAAAAGCATGAAATGCATCCAAAGCTTTTGTTACCAATTTCCTCCACCCCAGGGCACACACGCTGAAGTGGAGGTAGCCAAATTAGACAGCAAATTGTAAACTGAATTGATGCATATTTTGAGGCCGGTGTGTTTGTGGGGGGAGAGGGGGTGAACCGGGGATAAAACATGCCTTCATCAGAAAAGAGTCATGAAATCTTCCAACCTCTAACGAACCCTGATAATGACATCCACTTCAGTCTATAGTGTCTTACCCATTATATGTGCCATCATCCATAAGAGGATGTAAAATAAATATAAAGAAAGCATACTTGCTTACAGATGTGTAAGACGTGTAATTGCTACTAACATCATTACTGAAAAAGTGACATAATGCAGAGACTTATGTGAAACAGGATGGCTTGCTACAATAAACATCATTAATCACAATTACCCTGCATTGAAAAGCATTGAGTTTTTGCCACTAAAATGTCTTCCTTCCAATGAGCAGAATGTGATTTCTATCTTACTTAAAGATGTGCTAATGGTTTTCACTGTCTGTGAAGTCCAGTTGAATCATCACTGCCTTGTGCTTGAATCAATATCAGGATGTGAGACTGAAGCCGTTTTTTTTTCACCTGCTGATTTGAGATGGTCTTAATTGCTGAAGGCTATTCAGTTGATAAGGAATCACTCCCATTAATGTGCAGCTCATTAACTTACAGCTAATTAAAGGGGTGAAATGAGAGACAGAACTGGCTAATTAATTGAGCTAGGCTCGATTATATTCAAACATCATTGATGCCGTGCTCGTTGTTTCAACCAAGTTAGATCTACTGTATACACATTCTAGCTGGCAAGATGAGGCTGGCTGTGAAACAAAGAAAAATGGTTCTTTTCATCAAATTCATTCTCCAAGCATCTCATTTCCTTACAAACATGCACTTTAAAAAGGTCTATCAGCAGGGAAATGGCTATTATGTGACTGTTTGGCATTCTTAAAGGAATAGCCTACCAAGAAAAGAAAAGGCTGTTATTATTCATTCACATCGTTCCAAACTCATATTCTGTTGTTTATTCAGTGAAACACAATAGTAAAAAAAAAATAAGAATCATTATGCTGCATGTTGACAAAGTGACAAAAAGGACAAAAAACTGGTCTATATGACTTACACAATATATTCCATGTTTTCTAAAACCATATAATACATTTGTTTGAAGAACAGACTGAAAAGAAACTAAGTAATTGTCTCTGGAAAATAAATAACTAAATACATACAAAATACATACATGAAAACATTCATGAATCAATGAAAATGACGATAAGTTTTATTAACTGCACTGCTATTGAATCTACATTAAATGTTTAACTTTGTGAGCTTGCGGTCCTGAATTATGCAAGTTTACTGAAAGAGGAGGATACGATGCTGCAAACTAACTTCATTTTGTGTGGTTTATAAGCTGTTTGTATGATTTCTAAAATGTTCCACATGGAGACCAAAAAATATCCCCACAAGGTCAAAATGTGTGTGTGTGTGTGCACTGGTATTACTATCCATGTGGGAATATTTTGTCCCCATAAAGTAGGAAATACCAGGTCCACACGCACACACACACACACACACAAACACAAACACACACACATACACACAACATACTTGCAGTGCAATTACACTGCAGGAAAGTCATATCTGGGTGCTGCTCCATGGACTATTATAGCAGTCATTTTATAAATATTAGTGCTGGTGCATATTTTCAGCTTGGCTGGTTCCATTCATTCTTATTAGATGACAAATAAGAACAGACCCCCTTGTTTTGGAGGCAAAAAGCTATGCCTGCCTTCTCAGAAAAAAACAACATACTTTTAGAGGTTAATGCTACACTGCCAAAAATGGATATAAAAATATAATATATGCTTAAAAACAAACAAAGAATATTGCAATTGAAAATAGTTTTCTGCAAATTAGTACTACTTCATTAGACAGACTTAATATGGTAATTACTGAGATCAAATTACCTTAATTCTGACTATGATTAGAATAGCCAGATTTGAACAGTGAACCATATAACATATAACCATACTTGTCAGAACTATTATTTATTCACAACTACTATTACAAGTTGTTTATTAAATATTAGTAGCTTTTATCATATTGCTGTTGCCAGTATTTTTTTAAGCAATATGCGCTGAATTGTTCTGCTCACTGTGCAATGTCACTGGTCAAAAATCCCTCTCCTACATCAAGTATTGTAAAAATGTAATGTCTCATTGCACCTCATAATAGATTTTTGCTTTTATAGAATGATAAGGTATTTTTACTGAAAACAGCAACCGATAGAACAACAGAACAAACACATAGATTAACACTGGGGAACTTAATCACATTGTTCTTTTTTGACCACATACAGAGTAAAACAGTCCAGAATAGCATTTGTAGTCTATTTAGGTCAGCTTATTGTTCTTTTTCAAAGGTTGTGTTAATAATTTAATAACAAATGCTGCTTTTAATGTAAAAAAAAAAGACCTACAATTATTTACACTGAGTTCTGAGAATTGACGCCAAGGCCTCACAGTGGCACTTTTCATCCTTCTGTTTCTGTGGGTGTTTTCATGCCTCCCTTTCCCTCCTTTTCCCCCTGAGGATGTTTCATCCTCAGTTAATCAGCTCTTTTCTCTCCTCATGAAGAATTTGTGAACAGATGTCCATTAGAAAAAAAAAAAGAACTCATTGGAGAAGAGCGGAGAGGGAGAAATTGAGATTTTAAAGATAAATAAAACACAAAATGAAGTCCTGAAGCGGGGGTCCATGAACACACATGCTAGCTCAGCTATTTTTAGCTGCCGGGGGACATGAGCTGCTGCAGCCAAGGTGGCACGGACAGAAAGAGAGAGAAAGACATTCATGAGAGCCGGCCGTTCTTTATCAGGGAGTTGGAGATTACTCCTGGTACTTTTTTTACTGCAGTCCATCACCTCTGCAGCCCTATAGGCTGCACTCATTTACAGAGTTCAGACGTAAAGGACTGCAAGCTGAGAGAGTAAACAACATAAACAGACCTGTCTCGCTCCTTCTGTGAGATACTGCATGGTGCTTCCTTTACCCACAGCAAATGATGCCCTTCTCTGTACAGAAAAAAAAAATAACAATAACATCCATACTGGAGTCTGTTTGTTTTTTTGTTTTTTTTTCATGCCACATTATATGACAGTTAGGAACAGAATGTTTTTGGGGTTTAAAAGCAATACATACATGTATGAAAGCTGCTGCTGAGGCAAAAGAATAGCTAGTTGTCACACTTTTTATATGAAAAGTCTACACACAAAGCTTGAAAGTTATCATATTTATTGGTTTGATTTTCCTCTTTTAAGATACCAAAAAGTGTTAATGCAGAAAAAAAATATATATTTGAATAATTCAGAAGATCAACAAAATGTTATATTGAAAATGTGTCCTTTTTATTTAATTGTTTGTCAGCCTTAATCACTGAAAAAATATTTAATTATACCAATATTCATCATCAGTATTATACAATAATATTCAACAAAGCTGGGTTACACTAAATAAATAAATAAGTAAATAAATAACCAAAAGACTACCAAAAAATGCTACTTTCAAATAAATTATATAAAATTACATTTAAAATGTGACTCCTAGATGACCTTCATGAAAAATATCAGTGCAACCTTTTCTCTTAAATTTTCCTTCATTATAGCTGGTCTTCATGGAAGATTGTTTCCAAAAATTAAAGAAAGAAACCTATTGTGACTTTTTATCTGTAAATTTCTTGGACAAATTCTCTCACAATTTGGATTTTCTTTTCTTTTCTTTTTTTTTTTTTTTATTCTGGAATAAATAAATCTCACAAACTCAAAATTGCTGAATTCCAAGGAAAAAAGTCCATATTTGTGGGATAGAAAGTCACATTTACATTTTTATTCTTTTATTCTTTTATTCTTCTTTTATTTACTACCAAAAATGACATTTGTGTCATTTTATTTTATTTGACTCAAAATCTTTTAATTTCTGAAATGCAGCCCTTGTAATAGCTAGTCCCAGTCTCCCTTATATAGGTCATAACTGCCCCCCTCCAGGTGGAATGAAACTACCCCGGTACCGTTTGACCTTTCCCGCCATGTGAACTTGCCTCTTTCTGTATTTCTATTCCTGCACAGATTCCCAAGCATCTTGTGTGTTTGTTTCTCTGTGGTTTTGGCCGACATTTTAAATGATCTCATTAAGATATGGGAGACTGACATTTTTACGGGAAGCAGGCATGCATCCTTCTGGCGATTCCCACATGAAGGAATAAAAAACATACACACACACAAATCCCCAGCTCTTGAGACATGAAGACGCACGGATGTTTATGTGATAACAACGAACTGGCTCAGTATTTCAACACATTCCACTGGATACGCAATCCCCTCTTGAGATGAGATTATATCTGTCTGGATGTGTACACGCGTCTGCGTGTGTCAAGGGGCCGGGCTAATGTCGATGTAGGTGGCCGGAGCCTTGTACTCACATGTTATTTGTGTTATGGGTTCAAGCCTTGACAAGACACACCAAATTATATTGTGTCTAATGAGACACCAGCAAGCATCGGGAGATCAGTTCTCTCTCCCTCACCAGTCATCCATCCCATCACCCCCAAACTCCCACCCCCATCATGACAGAATGTCAATCCTTTGGGAAGACCTTCTGGTCATTAAAGTCTATGGGTGGATGGACATTATTCACAGAGCATAACTGCATTCCAACTTAACAAGATAACATGGAGCTTCTTGAGGGGTGAATTTCCCAGTAGACAAGTTCTTGGTCACTGACTTGCACTAATTTATCCTAACAAGTGATGATGTTTAGTTTTATGTTATTTATTCTCAATGACAGGCATCATTAGTCATTCTCACAGACTGTGGCTTGACAGTTTTTCAATACAAAGTTGCTCGAACCAGCTGCTACCTTCTGAATAACGTTCTTATCTTCTTCCTAGATGTTTGCTCACATATAAATTGTCAGTTTTGAAAACCGTATTTCCCAAAAAAGACATAAAGACTAAGCTGGTAAGACACTCAAAGTAAAGATAAATTAGACACGGTAGGCGCAACTTTCTCACTTGGGACTAAAACCAAAAAAAGACGGTCATTTATAAGACACTTTGATTGCCAAACCAAAGAGATTTAATAATTTATTGCACCCAAAAATGAGCATCTTGTCATTATTTAATTCACATGTCATTCACGCAGCTGTTTTTTGATGCCAAGACCGTCAAAATATGATCCCTTTTCAAAGGAACGACATTTATGAAACAAAATTATATTTATTGAGTTTAACAAATGCTCATTAGGATCGATGTTGAAAACAACTGTGCTGCTATTTTTGTGGAAAACGCAATTATTAACCATAATTATGTGAAAATAAATAAGTAAATAAAATACAATAAAGTTACACATATTTAATATTTTATAACAAGTTAACCTTGACTTCTATTAAAAAAAAAATACTTTTTGTAAAATTCTCCAGATCCAGCTGCCAGATCCTAGTTTTGAAAACTATAACTTTCTGAAAAAACTGAAAATTTGTATCTAATTTTTTTTTATTATTTTTTTCTAAAATCTCACCCTTATTTGTTATCAAACTTTATTCGTTGCAGTTGAGCATCATAACAAATGCTGTTCGCCATCTTTGACATCAAAACAATGCGTCTTCATGCACTGTATTAAAATACATGCAAAAGTGAACGAGTTCTGAAAGCTGCAGTAAAAGAGAACGTAAGGGTTAGAAAATTATGATAGAATGTTCATGTGACGAGTGGGGTGGGGCCGAGGGACGTGGGAGCGAGGCCGGTGGAGTGATTGGAGATGAACTACACCTGTTCGACCCGCCGGTCTCGAGGCCCATGGAGGAGATGGAAGGATATAAAACTGGAGCGACGACAGTGAAGGACGAGAGAGGACCAGGCCTGGAAAACTATGCTTCATTCTGACACCACATTTCAAACTCAGGTTCTTTACTAGCTCTTGAGGTGATTTGTAATGGACTTGAATACACACTTAGCATTCAAAAACAACTTTAGATGAAATGAAAGAGCATGGCATTGGTTACAAAGTGCATTTTGTGCTTGAGCCACAAGCTACACTGTGGAGCTGGCTACTTTTGTCAACATTTCCCAGTGAACTGCCCCTTGAAATTATCCAAAGGTATATTTACACAGTACTGTCATGTGAAGTACGATAACACACTACATCAAGGACCTTACCCATCATCCCTCTCTAACACACAGTGACATTCATAGTGCGGTCTTGCTTCAGAAAAATTAAGCAGTGTAACCTCCTTTCAGATCTACCGTTTCATGCTCATTCTGCAGAAATATTGCTTTAACCCAAAGCCACTCTGCATAAATAAAGTTCAAGGAGAACATCCATTCATCAAATAGCTGATTGCTCTGTTCAGCTCCCTAAACCTCGGGCAGCTGCAATTAGTGTCTCTTACACGACATCATTTGAAATCTTCAGAATGGAAGCAGAGGAAGTCTACAAGAAACCAATAAATGGTGATTAATTACTGTTATTTACTGGATATATAGATTGTTTGAACAGAGGCTAGATTCAAGATAATTTATGATGAATGAGAGTGACCAAAAGATCAATGTGCAAAGATTCACTACACTAAAATTGCAAGAGATAAACATTATAAGTATTATAAGTATTTTGTTATAAGTTATCAGTACCATACAGTGCAATAACAGAATAGTTCACCAAGAACAACATGCTGTACTTGGATAAACATCCTTGTTGATCCTGGAACAACATTCCAATCAACCAATCAGAATTGAGATATAACTTTTCAGGAAATATCTGTTTTATGCTTACAATCAGGGTTAGGTGCTTCTTCACCCTTGTTAATCAGCTATCATTTTACATCACACTGATTTTAGGAATAAATTATATGGTTTAGGGGTAGATCTATATTTTTGGACAATAATGTTGATCCAGGATCATCAAAATATGTTGATCCAGGAACATGTCTTACTTGGCAAAATCTCAGCGACCTTCTTTCTGGCGTGGAGAAATGAATGAATGAATAAGATATTTTGATGAACGTTTCAACAGTTTTGTCTGTATAGTAAAAGACATGGGTCAAAACAATATTGGGCCCCATTCACTTTCATTGTATGAAGAAAAAAAAGTCATACAGGTTTTAAAAAAACATGAGGGTGAATAAATGATGAACTATTACTTTAAGCTACAGCATTGTTGATTAAGCTTATTAAACAGCCTGATGGGGACTTTCCTGCAGGGTGCCTTATCTTCCCTCTTTTTTATCAAACATTAGGAAGATTCCCTCCTGTTCTCATCATCCCTTCCCTTCTCTTTCAAACAGCAGGCACATTCTCTCTCTCTTTCTGCTTTCATCTTCTGAGGGTTTTGCTGTGCCATTAAACATGTATCCTGCATCATATGTTTTCCTTACAGTATTTTTATATATATATAATTTATTTAAATGAATTGGATAATTGATCTTTATTTAACTATGAACATACACTAAGAAACATGATGAGTTTTGTTGTGGTTTTGCTAGGATTGTACCAGCACACCAGCACACATCCCTTTAAATTTAAAACTGTACATCACATAAAGTTATAATCTGAAGACATGAGGATGATTAAATAGTAAAGGAATTTTCATACTAATTTCAATTACAGTGTTACTTGCCATTTCTTTGTAATTTTTTGTGAAGTTTACTAGTAACTTCTGACTGAAATATTTTCTAAATCAGTGTGGTGAAAAATAAAAGAAAGCCTTTTATACTAAAACGACAACCATTTATTGATATCAGCGTTTTTGTTTGAAATGATGAAGCATGGGCTTGTTAGGTGGTTAGTACCATAGTTTGTTTGCCTATGAATAGCAATTCATCTTTTCTCTGTGCTAATTAATCTGAAAGGGGTGTAGGGCAGGCAGCAAAGTCAGATTGAAACCGATCAAATGACTTTAAAACCCCATAATACCTCGCGTTCAGTTAATACAGCAGGTTTCCCAGTCTGATATGAGGCACCGCCATCTCAGAAGTGAACATATCGAACAATGTCAGTTAATGAAATTACTTTGCCAAGTTTTAAGACATTATGTGCCATTGATATGCATGCCATGTGATGATAAATGTTGTGATAGACACTAATAGAAATATAAAAGGAAAGAGCAGAGGGAAAGAGATGTGTGTGGTGTGATGTGTGTTTCTTGTGAGTGTTGGGTGGCAGAAAAAAGTTTTGCAGAGAAAGAGAGCATACAGCATAGAGGATGATGTTTTTGGGAGTGATACAAAGGCTACAGCATTTGAGGATGTCTCCAGAGCTCCAGCATCAGTTTGAGGGAGATATATATATATATATATATATGAACTGATGGAAACCAAGTTTCTAGCAGCATGTGAAATGTATAATGCTGTTTATAGTGAAAGGATGGTGCCAGCTGAATATTTTAGCTGTTCTTATGGGAGGTAGATCCCAGAAGGGTAAATCCCAAGAATTCTGTATTGACCATTTTTTTGCAATATAGTCTTAGGCAATATGTGCAATAATATATGGAGTTTTCAAGGTTCAACAAGTGAAGATTGTGTAAAATATTCCTAAGGTATTAGAGATCAGGGATGGTTGTACCACTTTTTGCTTTAACATCTGTAACTCAGTGTTTTTGCTCTATTTATCTAAAGTTTTTATATATTTTCCCCACATATATCTGCTTCAAATCAAAGTGTGTTGTTGTAACACTATAGCATCTAGAATTTTTTAGAATACTATAGATTTTTTTTAATTACTAGCAACTACCATCAACCCCTTCCCCCAAAGCATTTTATTTAAAAAATGTAGAAAAACAAATCAGCAAACAATTTGGAAAAATAGTGAACACATAAAATACAGGCCAGCAGTTAGCAGAGAGAGAGGGGGGGGGGGGGGTCATTACTACCCTCCTCATCAGCTCAGATGTGATTTTTTTTTTATGTTACAATTTTAAGTTAATGTTAATTAACTGAAACAAGATTACCCGCTGCTTTGTATAATACCAGTTCTGCCATTTAAGTGTTTACAGTTGCAATTTTTTATTATTATTATTATTACTATAAATACGTTATATTTCTCAACACAGACTTGAAACTTACTGAATGGTGCTCATGCATAATGTACCCTGTTTCTAACTGATTGTAGCTGCATGTTTTAATCCCCAGTCTCCCTGTATTTAGTATTCGCTGAGTCCATCAGCAGTGATGCAAACTTCTGCAAGAAAGTTTTTCTAAAAAGAGTGTGTTGTTAATTAGTCAAATCAAACTTTGGATTTATTGCAATGTCTGTAAATGATGTCCTGAAGATCAATCTAGTGCCACGCCGATCATGATAGATGTTAATATCAGGCAATTATCGTTCAAATACAGCTCCTGAGAAATGCTGACTGTGAGAATCAATCCCTTTGATGAATGATATGCCTCTTTATTCAACATAGCATCTGCCATTGTTCTCTTTATGAGTTATGAGTTATACCAATGGCTGGGAATATTTTATACACGCTTAACAGTTTAATCATGCTTGGTTGTTCTCATCTGAAAATTTATCACAGCCCATTTGAACATTATGGAAAGTGTTTGTGAGTAAATTTCAGTGCCACTGCTCCATATTTATTATAGAAAGTAGATTTGCAGTATAACTGAAAAAGCCAATTCCTCAGTGTTTTATGAATTAGACCCCTCCCCTGGACGATACATTATTATTTCTCATTACCAACAGAGTTAACCACCAGGGGATTATATTTGGAAGAGCAGTGCACTTAGGCTTCCCTTGCTCTCTCTTTCACTCTCTTGCTAGAATTGATTACATTTGTTCTCCCACCGTTTCTATTTAATCTCAAACTCAAAATACATGATCCCAATCTTCATGAGATATGCTCTGTTAATGGTTGTGGCCATGTGACAGTTCTGGGCCACTTTTAACACAAATTTGCAAATTACACCTGAAAAGAGATCATATGGATATTGTGTTACACAAAGGCAATAACAGTGGATTGTGCTGCAATATAAATATGTAGCTCTGCTGACTGAATTCATACTACTGTTTTCCTAGATATTTGATTGAGACTGAGAAATCAGGCATGCTGCTTCATTTTAAAAGATGAAAATTAACTGTACAAAAAGTGATGTTCTTACTATTGTACAAAAATGCAAATTCTGTATTATATTTAAGCAACGCAGCTCCTGTGTGAATCAAGCAGTGTGCAATTGTGAGTGTGATTTAGCTTTTATACAACAGACTAATAATGAATTAGTAACTTACATGTTAGATGCAATATTACCTTCAATGAAAATAGTTCCAAACACACAGCCACAGCAGAACAAGCATTGTGCATCTCTGAGCAACACTATATATATATAATCAGTGTCTCATTCAAAAAGACAGTCATTTGTCATCACAGCGTAACAATGTAACCTGAAAAAATCCCCACCGCTAACAGACGAACTGAAAGCCAGCTTCAGGACAAAAAATGCCATTGCTGTTGTATATATCTGTATATCTGTAAGAGATATAGAGACTTTCTTGAAATCAGAAATAAAAGATGGCCTAAGAAATAGGGTTAGATGAAGATATAATTGGCTTTTCTTCCTGAAATAGACATCACAGTCACTATGGACATCAATAGCTTGTGAATCACCATATTGTATCATTTTTTTGTTTGAGATGTTCAGTACTGAAGCACATACTTAATGTTTTTCACATATAAACAGGTTAGTTTACTGATGAATAGCTTGATCCAGGTCTTTTTTTTCCCCCATATTGGCATAAAGCCAGCTTTTATGAAGTCACTTTTAGAAATACAGTAGGCCTTTTCCACTAGCACTCTTGCATGTAGATAAGCATTTGGAAACTTAAGTCACACTAAAAGGAATTTCACTGCATTTGATAACAAAAACCCAAAACCAAATGGGACCTTTTCTAAGAACCAAATTCCCTATTCTTAGCCTTTTTGCAATTACTTTTAACCTCATCCTAAAGTCATTTATAGTGGATTTGTAAGAATAATAAGACCGTGAAATAAATTAAGCTTTCTGACCACATTGCTTCCAATTACAGTATCTAGGGCAGGAGACATAGTAACAATTAAGCTCTAAATTCTTTTGCAAGATTAATAGGTGCGTGTTGCCAAACATCAAGACTAATGTATAGGGATTTAGTCTTATAGTCATTTAGTGCCTGTAAGCAATAACTTATGGCAAAGTATTTAAAGTGTCTTGTGCTGAGCTTTAAACTCTTAACACTCATGTCAAAGATATAGCTAAAACGAATTGCAGCAAAGTTCAACGGCATAAAAAGCAGCACTAGGTGACACAGCATGGTGTCTGCACCAGTGAGTATCAACACTACACCTTTAAAAGGGTAATGCAGCACCAACAACTAAAAACCTCTTAAAAGGAGTAAAGCACCATCCTTAGGAACAAGACAACAGTTACAGATGCAGCACAAAGGCAGAAAATGAGAGAGTGCAATTGAGCATGTTCTCAAGATAATATGCAAATTGGGTAATTTCATAATTGTGTCATATTATAATTAGCAAGTAAAAAGCCAATAACCCACCCACACTGAACAAATATATATTCCAAAAACACTATATAAGATTATACCAGTTACCACAGAATGCCTCCTAATCAACGTATGCATGCTATCTTTCTTTAACAAAAAATGTCACTTGTTTTAATAGTTTGAAATGCAATGACATTTTTAAGTGAAGTTTAAGGTTTTGTTTACACTGCACACAAATCCAGTCAGGTTTTCTAGTCTTTATGACTGACTGTAATTTTGCAAGGGATGGATTCTGAACATCAGCTGCTACTGATGTAAGCATCAGCACAATGCTAAAATACTTTCTCATACTAGGACAAAACTGGACATTTGCTGAACTCTGCTTTCATTCATCATGTCACGGCGGTGCTGAACTCACAAGATGCACGAGGGAACATAAGCGGCCGAGACATTTTACCCATACATGCATATACTTTGTCCAATACTGCTGACTCATGCAGTCTTTCACTTTTTACTAAATAGTGGATGTCATGTGAAATATGATTCGGAATAAAATAAAATATAAAGAATGAGACAATCTTGAGCATATTGTATGACGTTACATACAGACGTCACATTCTGAGTCAAAAATATATATATTTTTTGCAGCTGCTACTTAGTCTAATAGAAAATAAACATATTTTATATGTATACATACATACATATATAATATTTTATATATATTGTGTGCAAATACTTTTTGGTGTCAATGTCTTTGAATCTGATGGCAAGAGGCCAGCGTTTAGCGAACAGAGCCTGCAGGTTTCTGTGAGTGAGCTGACAGAGAAATCATGAAAGAGAGAAGAGAAAAAAGAAGTGGGCAAACGTGGACTTTTTCTCTAAAAGCTAACAGCAGTAGGTGTATGACTAAATTGGAAGGGGGTGAGCGAGCAAAGGTCGACAGTATATTCAGGGGCGGCACATCTCCTGAAGAACCAGGTCAAGTTTGTTTGCCAGCCTTGTGAGACAAGAGCTTTCAGCAAGATCAAAGATGTGAAAGAATACTTGTAAAGCAGAACACTGACGTCTCCTTGAGGAATAAGTGTGGAGTAATCATTGGGGAGTGGCTGAGAAGCACGACTTCATCTTGATAATTGCCCAGTGGACCTGAACGAGGGCACAAAACTACAATATTTTAGCTTAGCAAGGTGGGCTGGTACATGGGCGGATCTACAGGTGCCCCCCAGCTGCCCCCCTAACTTTAATGATCCAAAAACTGTACTTACAAAAACAACCCACCACTATGTCCAATACATTTACCAAAAGTGAACAATTTAATTTTTAATTTTAAATGTATTATTCGCCCTTCCCCCCTGCCCCTCAAATACTTAGTTACGTCCCTGATTCAAACGTGCAGAGCGGCGTTCGCTCAGTCTGGCTCATACACACAGCGAGTCTGCTTCGGTGCGGTGGCCCTGCAACCAGAGACTGAGCTGCCCCGGACAGATCCTCTGAAGGTGAAGTGAGTTTCCCCAGGTGTAGTTTAAACACACGTTTAACTTAAAGTTAAATTTGTAATGAATGTATTGTATGCTAAAGACGATTCAGCATCAGCAAAAACAGCGAGTCTATTATGTTAGGCAAAATCAGTGGTCAAATCGCTCCCTCGTGATTTGTAAGAGCACTCTTCTCTTTGATTAGCCTGATTTTGATTTTAGTAAAGACAAGAACAGCTTAATAAAAAATATAAAATATTGAGGGGCAGCGCTAGGGCTGGGCTAATGGGGCTTAAGCCCCGAAAGTTTTTAGTAAAGCCCCGAATATTTTGTTAACTTGTCTTTCTCACAGAGCAAAACAATTCATCAGAAAAACAAATGTGAATAAGATTACAGCGGCCACGATTAACTAATCATGAACAGTGCATATTACATTTTTATTTATATTTTTCCCTTTGCATTAAAGGTACTTTTGACGTGCTTTTGCAACGTTGAGCATTGTAGCCAATCACAGACATGTCTGTTGATCACATCGGCCAATCAGAGGCGTTTAAATGAGTCGCTGTGCTGAAGATGTGTTTTGCGCGAGCTCACCGAGTTCACGTTCGCAAACCTGTCATTATTATTGGCAATAAACTTTAGATGCAGATAAGTGATTCACTTGATATTATTATTCATGCTGCTCTGATGCACTACATTACGCAACGCTCTGTTTGTTGTTATGAAGACTAAAAGTTCAGCAGTCTAGCTCATCAATGTCAAAATTATTAAATAAGTTAACAAATGTCTGGTAAAATGTGAGTAGATAACTTATTTGACTGTTTTACAATAGAAAAGTTCAACTTTTTTTATTTATTTATTAAAATTTTGCCTTTTTGAATTGAAAATATGCTATAATTTCCTTGATTCATTTATGTAAATTAAAAATAAAATATTAGTTGCAAATAGTTACAATTATTTCACTAATACAACAAGCCTTTCTTTTTCTTTATTCCCTTAAATCGCTTTAATAATTAATTAATTACTTTAAATAAAAATACCCAATTTTAGTTTGGGCTGTTACGTTACAACACACAATACAGTGCCAGTTAGGAGATCGATCATTTGATTAGCTAAGCCTAAGCAGTCCTATTAAATCCAATTCCTCTCAGATATCACAGCAATGAAACCAGGTTACAACTGGGGAAATAACAAATACAATAGAATTAAGTAGTCTAAACATAACTGGTGTGTGTGTTGTGAATTAAAAAACGTTGTAGTGTGTAAGGGCATGATTAAACAACAACTACTGTAGTTTAAAAGTGTTTTTGTGTTTTTTTTTAAAGCAATTCATATATAGGGATTCCATGTACCCCTGCCACCCTGCCAAGACCTCTTGCCACCCCTTTGCCCCCCCCATGCAAAATTTTCTAGATCCGCCACTGGGCTGGTAATTGAAAAAAGAGAGAATAGAAAGTTCAGACTGGTGTAAGATGAGTAAACCCGTGTTCTTTTGCGACTAAAAGGGTGTGAATGCAGTGAATAATCTGTAAAGTAATTGAAATCTTTGTGAATGCCTGAAGATGATGCTATCAAACTGTGCTGTGAAGGTTTCTACTTTGTTTAAGAGACATCCAATGATGTGAGCTGATCGGATCACTAGGTTTACTAGCTCACAGAAAAGATGTCTGGACAATGGTTAAGAGGAAAAATATAGAGAGTAAACAAATACATACTGTGGTTAAATAAATAAGTACATTTCTTAGAATATATTTTTTTTATTATTTTTTTTTTTTTTATGATTAACAGTTCCAAATATATATTTTGTCCAACAAGGAGACAAAAGGAAAGGCAACAGCTACAAAGCATGACTTGTTCATTTAAAGTTTTTTTTAGCAAGAATAAAGCTATAGCATGTTCAAAAATGCTAAACTGTGGTTTTAATATCAACAATGCATCACAATGAAACTTGTCATCTACGTCTTATTATTTGCAATGATCACTCTACTTTTAAGATGGTGAAACACTTTTCACACAAAGAGAATTCATTTTAAAATATTTTCATTGATTCATGGAGAGCTCATTTGAATTAAAAACTTAATATGTGGTGGTTTTGTTTTCTCTGAAGATCAAAATATTTAGAAGATCTTCTTTCATTTTCTGCAAGACATGCTTAAAATTTGTAATCGCTTGCATGTTGTGCCTTCTCTCAAGAGATCAAAGATCATGCTCCATGAATATATTTTGTACATTTCCTACAATAAATATATAAAAAACGAATTTTTGATTAATAATACGCATTGCTAAGAACATTTGGACAACTTTAATGGTGATTTTCTCAGTATTTTGATTTTTTTAACATTTTTAACATTACTTAGCTCAAGGCTTAACATTTACAATTAAAACAAAATTCTGTCTTCATTTATTCACCCCCATGTTCTTTCAAACCTTTATGATTTTCTATCTTCAGTGGAATGGACACTGATTTTTGTCACAAGAGCATCGTCTTGGTGGTGCAAGATATAAGCTGCTACATTTTCCTTTGCAATGCCCTTGCCCTGGTCGGAGATACTGTACATGGGTTATTTGATCTCAATCTAGCATGAGTCACTATAATGTGAGTGGGGTTAATAGAGTTCACTTTAATGATACATGCAGTTCCAGCTGAAAAGGCACAATGTCACATTCTGCAGAAAAAAATAATAAATTATGCAGTTTATTTACTAAAACAAAAGTCAGAGACTTGCCACAAATTTGGAGGATGAGCAGGTAAAGAAAAGTGTAATGTCAGAAATTGTAGTTCCTTTTCAGGAACTCGAGCTGCGTCAAGCGCTTTGGGGAACGTCCCTGACGAGACCGACTCTGAATATCGTGTGCAATCTGTCCATCGGAAAGGCCTGATGTCACGGGCGGGGTGATGTAGCGACCAGGAAGCTATAAAAGCACGTGCCGTGCAGCTGGCTTCAGCTTGGCGTCTGTCAGCAAGCGCTCTGTGTGTGCATGTCAAAGTCTGTCCCGTTGGTCCTATATATTGTTGTCTGTCCCTTAGCCATTAAAAGATCGCTAAAACAGCTCAATATGCCAAAAGTAAAAGCTAAGACCAACATATTAAGGGCGATTCCAAGCCACGTTATAGATTGTGTGTTCCTCCCTGCCCTCGCTACATTACGAGTGGGGATACACACAGTTTGTGCATGGCTTGCCTGGGATCGAAGCCCGCTGAGTCGGCTCTCGAGGGGGCCGACTACCCGCATTGTGAACAATATGCCAAATGCGGACGCTTCGATCCCGGAGGGCTCTCTTCGAGAAGTGAGCCTTCGCCAGCGTTCCTCGCGATGGCGGTTCCGCTATTTAATCTACGAGGGGATTAATATTGTTTGTGTGACTAAGCTATTCGCGCGCTGTCGAGGCAACGCGTGTATTACATCATTTTCAGTTTTGATGTGAATTTTTCCATACCCGACCGCGTGTCTGGTTATTTAAACTCCATTTAATAAGCAGGAGTTAGTTCTATCACTTCAATGTGTACTTTATCGCAATCTAGACCGTGTTTACTTGTCTGATTGTTTGATTATTTTAAATTCTGAGGAATATTTATTTACCTTTATTTTACCAGGAAGTCTCATTGAGATCAAAAGTCTCTTTTGAAGAGAGACCTGGCCAAGGTAGCAGCCATACATAAACAACATATTAAAATGCTACATACAAGATAGCAGCCATACATAAACACAACATAGCTAAAAACATACACACATCCAATCATTCAAATACAAGGACCTCTCAAGAAAAACAACTGCATGTCTCCTTCATCACATTTTTTATGATGGTCTTAAATGCATTAATTGATATACGCGTTTCTAGTTTAAGATCTTTTTGCAAATTATTCCATGCCCATGGTGCATAGTATGAAAATGCAGTTTTCCCCAAATCTGTCCAAACCCTAGGTACATTAAAAAGCAACCACTTGGAGGAGCGTAGCTCATAACTAGCAGAATTGAGACAGAGAAGGGTATAGAGATAAGCTGGAAGTTTACCTAGCATGGCTTTATATATAAAAATATACCAATGCAGTTTTCTGCGGGTGGTCAGTGCTGTCCCACCCACCAGATCATAAAGAATGCAATGGTGAGTCAGAGACTTTGCATTTGTAATAAAGCGCAGAGATGCATGATACACTGAATCAAGGCTCTGTAAGACGGAGGAAGCTGCGTGCATATATAATATGTCACCATAATCAATCACAGACAGAAAAGTAGCTTCCACAAAAAAAATTTTGGCATTAAAAGTAAAGCTAGATTTATTTCTAAAATAAAAGCCAATCTTTATTTTAAGCTTCTTAACTAGATTAGCAATATGTACATTAAATATAAGTCTGTCGTCTATCCATATACCCAAGTACTTGTACGTGGGTACCCTTTCAATGGATTTACCATCAGACGTAAAAATGCTAAGATCATCAAGAAACTGTAGGCAGGTTTTTGAAAAGACCATGAACTTCGTTTTCTGAGGATTTAAAACCAATTTTAAATTGAGCAGATCAGTTTGTAATGACTGAAATGCAGTCTGAAGCTCTTCCACAGCCTGTGTTATGGAAGGAGCATATGTATAAATGACAGTGTCATCAGCATAAAAGTGTACTTTTGCTTGAACGTCCTTACCTAAATCATTTATAAAAATAGAGAAAAGAATAGGTCCCAAAATAGACCCCTGGGGGACCCCTTTAGATATCCCAAGAAACTCAGATTTGTGGCCCTCTGCATGAACACACGGAGTTCGATCTACAAAATAGTTTCTAAACCAATTAACAGCATTAGGACAAAAACCCACATCCTTAAGTTTGTTCAGCAACAATTCATGATCTACAGAATCAAACGCCTTGGATCGATCTACAAATAAAGCAGCGCAATGTTGTTTTCTGTCCAAGGCACAAATAAGATCATTTATCACCACCATAGCAGCTGTAATGGTACTGTGACCAGTTCTAAAACCAGATTGAAAATTGCTTAAAATATTATTATCAAATAAGAACCGTTTTACCTGTAAATTTACTTGGGATTCAAGGATCTTAGCCAGGATCGAGAGTTTGGAGATTGGACGGTAATTATTTAACTTTGAGGGGTCCCCGCCTTTAAATAAGGGAAAAACATAAGCAGCTTTCCAGATTTGGGGTTTTGAATTGGACATAAGACTCAAATTAAAAATGTGAGTAATAGACTCAGCAATAACATCTGCCGCCACCTTTAGAAGATAAGGATCCAGATTGTCAGGACCTGCAGATTTTTTGTGGTCAATGCCTATCAGAGCTTTACAAACTTGCGCAACTGAAATAGTTTTAAAATCAAACAAATCCAGATTTCTATCAGTTGCAGTGGTGGCAGAACATGGGACAGGTGCATTTACATTTGAGTTGTCAAATGCAGACCCAGCACAGATAAAGTGTTTGTTTAACTGACTGATCATAACAGCTTTATCCTTTATTTCATCTGAGCCTACCAGAATGTGTTCAGGGAGGCTTGAAGCAACATGTGTACCTGACATAGATTTAATTACTTTCCAGACTTTGGAGGGGTTATTTATATTCTCTGTAACTGTCTTCAGATAAAACTCTGATTTGGAATTTCTTATCATCAAGGTGCACTTGTTCCTTAGGGTTCTAAACGTAGTCCAATCAGCAGGGGAATTTGAAAATCTAGCTTGGGCCCAAGATTTATTTCTTAAATGAATTAGCTCTGAGAGACTGTCTGAGAACCAGGGGTTTTCCCTACCACTGATCCTAAACTTTTTAATGGGAACATGTTTATTTGAGATAGACAAAAAAATTGAATGAAAATATTCCCATGCCAATTCAACATCCGGAATCAGAGTTACTCTGTTAAGATCACTATTATATAAATCACGCAGGAAAGCCTGCTCTTGAAAACCTTTAAAATATCTTTTAAAAATGAACCGGGGTTTTACCTTGGGAATTTTTGTATTCCTGACACAAGCAATTGCACAATGATCGCTAACATCATTGCAAAATATGCCAGTTGAGGTATATTTGTGAGATGTATTTGTTATAATTAAATCAAGCAAAGTAGATTTATGTTGTGCTTTAAGATTTGGCCTTGTTGGAGCATCAATGAGTTGCACTAGGTTTAATGAGTCACAGAGTTCTTT
Organism: Carassius carassius; assembly: GCF_963082965.1. NCBI lineage: Eukaryota > Metazoa > Chordata > Actinopteri > Cypriniformes > Cyprinidae > Carassius > Carassius carassius. The sequence goes on from NC_081764.1 coordinate 7,315,083, forward strand.
AAAACAATCTCACTTCACTGAAAGCCAGTCCCAATTTAGATCACCCATAAGGATGAATTCAGAATCATTTAACTCATGTAAAATATCTGAAATAGATTGGAAAGCAACCTTTGCGGCAGACGGGGGTCTATAGCAACCAACAACAGTGATGTAAGAATCCTTTGATACGCCTACTTTGATGACCAATACCTCAAACTGTTTAGCTTTAGTAATTGACAGAGTTACAGAGCTAATGAGCTTGGATTTGACACATATGGCAACCCCACCTCCTTTACCCAACCGATCAGTTCTATAGACTTTATAACCATCAATAAAAATTAAATCATCAGTTACAGATTTCTTAAGCCAAGTTTCTGATAGAACCATTACATCAGCTTTTGTCGTATTTGCCCAGATCTTGATCATATCCATTTTAGGGACCAGACTTCTAACATTTAAATGTATGAAACCAAGGCCTGATCGACTTTTGAAATCTGAGGGAGTGGGTAGACATTGCACAGAGGTAGTAGGCCCAGGATTTGGCTGAACATTGCCAGATAACAACAATAAAAGCATCACTATACATCGCAGTTTTGATTTAACAGGAGATGAATTATCAGAAACTCTGTTACCTGCAAACTGTGAAAAAGAATCCTCTTTGACAATAAAACAATCAGATAAAAGCATTAGATTCTGAAGATACGGGAATTCTTTAACTTGCCCTTCAGAATAGTAAATCTTAAGTTGATGAAATGGACTAATTATCTGATGATTTGACTCAAAAATTCTCGTCTGAAAAATTAAGGGTTGCCTGGATTGTAAGAGGTACAACGAGGATTCACTCTCCGCGTTGTGCCCAGTTGGTACATTTAAACCCGGGTTACAATGAATAAGCATCAGAATTATAAAGAAATACATGATATCCGAGATCCGCAGACTAGGAGAAGCACAATCGCCCCACCTCACCCAGGATCCACTGGTTTGACAGTCAATGGGCTACTAGTCCTTAAAATCCAACATCCAGCAGCAGGAGCAAGCCCCCACCTAGAAGATCTGAAAAATGTTATGTCCTTCCCAGGAGCTGTACAGCAGCAGATGGATTCCAGGTACCAACAGACCAACTTCCAGGCAGGTCTAGGCCTTAAACAGACCAAACTACCACAGTTCTGTGGCAATCTGTGAAAATCTGCTAAATGTTATGTCGTTCTTAGGAGCTGTACAGCATCAGATGGATTCCAGGTAGGTCTAGGCCTCAAACAGACCAACTTCCAGGTAGGTCTAGGCCTCAAACAGACCAAACTTCCAGGTAGGTCTAGGCCTCAAACAGACCAACTTCCAGAGTTATGTGGCAATCCAAAGGCATCTAATAAAAAAATGGACCATCCAAAGATCCAGACTGAAGGAGAAAATGTTTTTCTTGGAGAGTTCTACTCATTCAGACCCAAATTACATAAAATATCTTGCATAAAAACATAAAAAACTCAGATCTCACATGCTAACACACAATGTGTGTTACACATGTAACAATGTGACTGATGGCAGCCAAGACTTTGAGAAGTCAATATATCACTACAATGTGTACTTTATCACAATCTAGACCGTGTTTACTTGTCTGATTGTTGGATTGCATTGGATTCGAGAAGTTCAATATATCACTTCAATGTGTATTGTATCACAATCCAGACCGTATTTACTTGTCTGATTGTTTAATTTCATTAAATTCTGAGGAATATAATGACAGTTATTTGACTCATGAAGTTAGATGTACTGGAGGGACTGCTGGGCGGGAGCAGCCCCATCCGCATACAAACAGAGCATTGCCGCCCGTGTTCCCCGCTTAAGGAACGGGACCAGAGGCTGAAGCAACGCTCTAGGCCAGTGACTTCTCAGCCTAATCCGAATCCGAATTGGAGTACTTCAGGCTGGGAGGTCCACGGCCAAGAAGTCATGACGCATTTCGGTCACGACTACAGAGGGTGGCCCCTACTGGGGTAGAGCGGTGTCCACCTCATTACACGGTGCCCGTCTCACCTCAGTGCCCTCGGGAGGTGGGTCTGCCAACCCTGCCAGAGTTTCAGGGTGCAGCGGCCTCCAGCGAGCACTACTCTCAGTTATTTCCGCCCGTGAGCGTAGCGGAGCTGAGATGCTCGCCTCCCCTTTGGAGGCCTCTTACACCAGAGATCAGTCTTGAGAGACTGATTCCCTTAGTACATTAGTTAGCAGCGTGGAAACTACTGCCAATGTATCTCAATGGGTCCTGCACACAGTAGAAAGAGACTATCGCATTCAGTTCGGCCATCCACCGCCGACATTCAACGGGGTTACACCGACAATAGTCGGCCCCCTGCAGGCTCTGGTTATGGAACAAAAAGTGAATGCCCTTTTAAGGAAGGAGGCCATCGAGGTGGTCCCTCCTCTAGACAGGGAGTCCGGGTTTTATAGCCGGTATTTCATAGTTCCAAAGAAGGATGGGGAGTTGCGTCCGATCTTAGACTTATGTCATCTAAACCTCTCAGTAATGTCACTGAAATTCAAAATGCTCACTGTCAAATAGGTTGTAGTCAAATCAGATCCGAGGACTGGTTTGTCACAATAGATCTCAAAGACGCATACTTCCATATCCATCCTTCCACAACACAGGAAGTTTCTGAGGTTCGCTTTTGGGGGCAAAGCCTACTAATATTGAGTACTTCCCTTCGGCCTTGCACTCTCACCCCGCACGTTACGAAATGTGTAGATGCAGCTCTGGTATCCCTCCGTATGCAGGGCCTCGGCATTCTGAACTATATCGACAATTGGTTGATTTTTTAGCTCAATCAGAGCAAATGGTGGTTCGACATCGAGATGTTGTTCTCGCACATATGGGGGAGCTGGGTTTGAGACTAAACGCCAAGAAGAGTGTACTTTCTCCAGTTCAGAGAACCACCTATCTAGGCATAGTGTGGAATTCGACCACGTTGCAGGCACATCTGTCTCCTGCTCGGATTGAGTCGATCCTCACATCAGTCGAGAGAGTCAAAGAAGGTCAGTCACTCACTGTCAAACAGTTTCAGAGACTGTTAGGGCTTATGGCAGCTGTGTCCAACGTGATACCTTTTGGCCTCCTGCACATGAGACCCCTACAGTGGTGGCTCAAGACCAAGGGTTTTTCCCCAAGGGGGAATCCATTACGAAGTATCAAGGTCACGCGGCGATGCCTTCGTGCCTTAGACATATGGAAGAAACCTTGGTTCTTGAATCAGGGCCGGTGCTGGGAGCTCCTTGTTGCCGTGTAACGCTAGCGACAGACGCGTCCCTCACCGGTTGGGGTGCGGTCATAAGTGGCCACCCTGCCCGCGGTCTGTGGAGCAGTTGCCATCTGGCATGGCATACCAGTTGTCTAGAGATGCTAGCTGTGCTTCGAGCATTGAAATATTTCCTCCCAGACCTAAAAGGTCACAATGTGTTGGTGTGCACCAACAACACATTGGCGACTTCTTATATCGGTCACCAGAGAGATCTGCATTCGCGCCCCTTGTACAAGCTGGCACACCAGATCCTTCTGTGGTCCCAGGACAAACTCCTCTTGTTCGGAGCAGTGTACATTCCTGGGAGATTGACTGTGGGAGCAGACATACTGTCGAGACAGGGGCCGAGGCCCGGGGGGGGGCTTCACCCCGAGGTGGTGAAGTAGACATGGAGAGTTTATTTGGACCTCTTTACGACTCAGGAGATATCGCAATGTCCCCTCTGTTTCTCTCTAGTTCATCCAGCTCCTCTAGGACTGGACGCTATGGTACGGACCTGGCCGAGGCTTCGTCTGTACCCATTTCCCCCTATTTTTCTACTCCCGGGAGTTCTGGCGAGAGTACGCTGGGACGGGGTCCGTCTGTTATTAGTAGCCCCGTTCTGGTCGGGCCCGTTATGGCTCGCAGATCTGATCTCTCTCCTCGACGGCTCTCCATGGGAGATTCCGATCAGGACAGATCTGCTCTCTCAGGCGCAGGGCAAAATAAATCACCCTCGCCCGAAGTTGTGGAATTTGTGGGTGTGGCCCCTGAGGGGGCACAGCTCATAGCTTCCGGTCTCTCAACCGAGGTTGTTGAGACCCTCCTCCAATCCAGAGCTCCCTCTACGAGGAAACTGTACTCCCTGAGGTTGAAACTCTTCTCCTCATGGTGCAGAGACCGCCAGCTTGACCCTGTTAACTGCCCAGTTGGTACAGTTCTGGAGTTTCTACAAGCTAGGCTCTCTGCGGGGTTAACTCACTCCACCTTAAAGGTGTACTTGGCGGCCATAGCTGCTTACCATGTCCCCTTCAATGGTCAGTCAGTGGGTAAACATCCCCTAGTTACATATTTCCTTCACGGTGCACTGAGGCTGAGACCTAAAGTACGGTCCCGTATTCCCCCGTGGGACCTGGTTGTGGTGTTAGAGGTTCAGGCCCCTTGGTGGCCCCTAACTACTTAGACTTTGCCCCTGGTATGGCCAAAGCATTCTTATACCCTCGAGCGGGTGTTGTTCCTAAAGTTCCCTCTGTTACTCCACAACCCATAGTACTGCAGGCCTTCTGCCCTCCTCCCTTTCAGGGAGCCAGACCAGGAGAAGCTAAACTGTATGTGTCCAGTTTGAGCGCTGGACGCATACGTCCACAGAGCTGCCCTGTGGACAAAATCTGACCAATTGCTTGTTTGCTACGGTCTTCCTAAAAAGGGTTTTCCTGCCTCTAAGCAGACCCTTAGTCGTTGCATAGTCGAGGCTATCAATGTCTCCTATGAGTCCTCTGGTCCTCCCCCTCCTTTGGGGGCCAAGGCTCACTCTACTCGAGGTATGACGGCCTCTAAGACCTTCTCAGCAGGTGTGTCCCTCTTGGACATCTGCAACGCTGCGGGGTGGTCCACGCCCTCTACATTTGTCAGATTCTACAACCTTGATATGCGAGCCACTCCGGGCTCTTCTGTTCTCTTGCCTTAGCTGTGCTCTTCGGATACACACTAGGCAGGGATTTGGAAGTCTGGTAGCGTGGGCACATCGTTCCCCAAAGCGTTTGACGCAGCTCGAGTTCCTGAAAAGGAACGCCTCAAGGTTACGTATGTAACCCTAGTTCCTTGAAGGAACGAGACGCTGCGTCGCAGAGCCATAGTCCCGGCACCCCTGCCGGCGCTTGCTTCCCTACTCGAAGCTGAAGCCAGCTGCACGGCACGTTCTTTTATAGCTTCCTGGTTGCTACGTCAACCCGCCCGTGACGTCACGCCTTTCCGATGGACAGATTGCACACGATATTCAGAGTCGGTCTCGTCAGGGACGTTCCCCAAAGCGCTTGACGCAGCGTCTCGTTCCTTCAAGGAACTAGGGTTACATACGTAACCTTGAGGCGTTTCTACTGACATGTTAGGAACATTTAAAACAACACTGGCATGCTTTTGAACCTAAAGTTTTTCCAAACAGCAGGCATCAAAACTATTTTGCCTTCTAAAATTATTAGTTTGGGCTAAATTCCAAAGCAGAAAAGCATATATACGTTGCAGAAAAGGCATTCCCTTAAACAAAACAAAGGATAGATCTAAATATAAGTATATGTTAGATTATTATATATTATTTAAATATATTTTACTCAACATCTACTGTAATATCCATGTGTGCTCACCATTTTATTATTATTAGAGCATTATCTTCATATGATCAACATGCTAACATAAAACAGAGTTGCCAGAAAAACCTTAACAATTGTTATTTAGGTCTCTATAAATGAATAAATATATGCAGACAAAACAGTTTGCTCAAGTTGGCTTATGGGGTCAGAAATCTCAGCAAGACCACCCTGCTACCCTAGACTTGTCATCGAGAAATTAGAGCATTAAATGACTTGATTAAGTTCATTCCAGTACTCCATGCGGGCAGGCAGCCATCAAATTGATTCTGCCGACACAGGACATTAAACATCATGCATAACAAGCAGTGGGTTTGGTGTGTTGTATTAGCATTTATTTACTTCTTATTACAATTAAACAGAAACATTGCAACCAACATTATTTCTCAGGACATTATTCTAAACCTTCAGTTTTCCTATTAAGTAAACTGGTAGAGAAAAAAGCATTGACTAGGAAGTAACTCACCCATAAATGTGTAGACGACATAGCAGAAACCGTGTAAAATTGATCAACCCATCTGTGTGGCACCCTCAGGAATAGCACTTCTCTATCAGTGTCGCTGGCAGGCTGCAAGTGCTAAAATATGATGTGTGCCCAGAAAAGTGTTCCATATGGTGTGTGTATTTTGACAGAACTGTGACCTTTAAACAAATGTGTCAGCTTTTCGGGTGTGCATGCTGGGTGGGTGTCACACCTGTTTTGTTTTTTTTTTCTTCATGACAGCGCAAGCACAAGAATGTCAGTTTGTGTAAAATGACAACTCAAAGAATCACTGGTTTGTAAAAGGATCCAGATTTTACGACGCAACAAAGAACAGAAATTGTTTAGCTTCAAAAAAATCTTCGAAATCATTAATGTTTATTAATGTTACTTTGAACTGTATGGGCCCAACAAATTAGCTGTTAATGTACTTACCCTCAGGCCAAGATCCAGATGATAATTTTATTTTTAATCGAATTTTATTTTTTTGCATCAGAACAGATTGAGAGAAATTTAGCATTACGTCACTTGCTCACCACTGGATCCTCTGCAGTGAATGGGTGCCGTCAGAATGATAGTTCAAACAGCTGGTTAAAACATCACAATAATCCACATAGTTGTGATTTACCAAATACCAAATATAGTTTTTTTGTATATAGTCAGTGTAAATTTATATAATAATAATAATAGAACATAATAATAGAACACTTCTCTTAATAAGCTTCATAGTTAATACTTTGGTTTAGAGATTTGTTCAAGTCCCTAACCCTATAAGCAGCAGTAGTAATTCAACCCACCACTAATAATACTGAATGATCATAACATTCACCACAGGGAGCCTTTTTCCAATATGTGTCAGTGATGTAGCACTCACTGCTGTATATTTTCCAGTAGACTAACTCTGTAAATTATGAAGCCTGTCAGTCTTGATTTAGTGCATTATCTCCATTTCTAACATAAGCATGTTAAACATTCATAGAGTAAACTGACTGTATATGACACTTGATCGATATTATATTGTGAAAGCACACAACAGCGCAGCTGGTATAATAACTTCTTGTCATTTTTTTTTTTTTATAATAATTTGTAATTCTTGACTGCATTAATTATTTGATGCTAGCCAAAGGACAAAAATTAGGAACAATACATATGGTTATGGCCAATGTAATATCTGCCATAAAGGCCAAACGTAACCCTGACAAAATGTGTAGTGCTAAATATACAAAACAAAAGAAGTGCTTTAAATCAGGTCAAAGGATGAATTAAATCCATTTGTTTAAAAAAACAAATCACTATTCATGAAATCAAGCATGCATTTATGGAGACAAATAGCCATTTAATGTGCAATTGACAATTTTAATTGTTTAAATTATTTTTTATAAATATATAAAAATACTTACTACAGATAATCTCTACCACAGACTCGATCTGCATTTTTTTTATGATTTAACATTAAAAGATAAAAATATCTGAGCATATGTAAAACTGGCTTGATACTGCAGCTCAATAACTTAACAGTGGCACAACAAGGCAAAGGTTTAGCTCATGAATATTAATTACATTACCTGACTGGACAGCCTTTAGAGGTTCAACTGTTATTAACTTGACACAGCATGTTAAATCCATAGTGCTCATGACCTGCAAAACAACCAGAGACATTCATCTTGTAAATGTTTCCAGAGGAAAAACAATTAAATAAAAGTACCAGAATGTATCCTGTGTATTCATGACCTCAGTCAAACTTCCTACGTTTGTCCCCCCACACTACTTTCGAACACCACTGGTTGAAGTAAAACCAAGAAATTGATTTCTTCTTCCATGCAACCGTACTGACAACAGTCCATAGCGCACTGATATTTTTCAAGAATATAAAATACTTTCTGAAGAAGCCAACCTCTGCAATCACATGCTTTCAATCCAGAATGTTTGAAAGTTGAATCATTTCATATTTCATGTAGCTGTGCACCTGCGAAGGACACTGATTGTCACTTTAAAGTTGAAGAACAGAATCCTTTCAAGGCTGTTGTGTAAATATTTGGAGCACCAGCAGCATGCTTAAAAAAGTTTCACAGTTTTATACACCCACTATGTGAAGTACCATCAGAGAGGAGACACTGTGATGTGTATTCTATGGATCCATTGTGTATTCTAAGCAAAAGTGTTGAGCGTTGTGAACAGGTGTTAATTACTCCAGGTTTCACAGCATAATTTGTCTCAATGACGCATCTGTCAGCCATCTCTCTTTATTGAGGTGTGTCCGTTATACCTCAGAGTGCATCCAACAATTTTCCCAAAAAACGGAGACAGAATCTGGAACCAGTTATGTGTGACGAAAACATGGAAGGTAGATTGATAGCTCATTGAGAAATGAAGAAAAGGAGATATTAAGCATACCACATACCATTTTGTACTGGGACAAATACATAATCAGTTTTCGATATCTAAATATCTTTACAACAAGATACATAAAAAATGCAACAAAAATATAAATACAAAACTTAATATAAACACACTTTAAGAAATAAATACTTTTATTCAGCAAGGACCAATTAAACTGATAAAATGATATCTTTCAAATACATGTTGCTTTGTTGTATTTTATCATCAAAGAAGCCTGGGGGGGTATAAAAAAAGTATTAAGCAGCACAGCTGTTTCAAGATTTTAAATAATGTTTCTTGAAAACCAAATAACATTATTCGTCACCATTATCATTGTTTAATTCAATGGTTTCTGCAGGTTTTATGAAGGTAAATGTAAGACTTTTTAAGAAGCCACTTTAAGAAATAATTAGAATGGAACACAATACATTAAAATGGTCTCTAAATGTACATGTATTCTATTAAAAATGCTTAAAAAGTTGTTAAAAAATAAATCCATAATTAATCATAATAAAAAAAAACTGCTACGGACCACTGGAATATCAAAATAACTTGTATTTTACCTTCTGATCACACTACAAAATAATAATAATAATAATAATAATAATAATAATAACTTTTCCAGTTCAAATGTTTGAAGATTCTGAAATCAACATAGGTTTACTTGAGAAGCAACTGATCAAAATGAAGTGTTTTTATGATTAAAACAAGAACAAATATCTGCCAATGGAGTCAGAAAAAGTCAACTTATTTCAGAAAAAGGGAAAAGTTTTCTTCCTCCATTGACAGGTACAGTATTTGTTGTTGTTTTAAACATGAACCTAATTTTGTTCAGTTTCTCAGAAAACAAGACTTTACATGTTCAATTTGCATCTCAAGTAAATGCATCTTGATTTAAGGATGTGTAGATGTTTGTACTGAAAAAAAAATAAGGAAGACATTCATTTCATAGTAAATGCAATATTTAAAACTATAACTTTTCAGTGCTTTTCAGGCCTTAAATTAATAGCAGAAAAATAGATACATATGGACTACCAAGAAACAAACAATCTGATTGTGTATGAAAACATGACATAGCCTGAGACCTGAAGAGGGAATCTTATTTGAATAATGAGGTACACCACCTGTTGGTGACCAAATAATAATGATAATTGCATTTGTGCTGTATCCAAGTTTTAAAAGAGGAAATGAAAATGATGTTGATGCTTTCCTTAGACTAGATATCTGTTCCTCATATAACACTCTCCAGTGTATTCCTGAACTTTTTAGAAATTAGGTGCATTCTGCACTTTTCTATAGATGAGGAGGGGTTTAAATCTAGTAATTAAAGTACAATTAAGGTCCACTAATAAAACCTCATCTGATCCCTTGATGATCAGCAAAGTCAATTACTTTGTATCTGTGCATTTTATTTTCTCATTACAATTTCCAGCGCTCCCCTATTTGCAACTTTTAAATTAAAGCAAGCACACACTGGATCAAGCTCGGGTTTAATCAAGTGGAAACCTCCAATGCCTCTCTGACTCTGCGGCATGCAATCCAATCCAGCCTCTCAACCTATCACCAGGAGCCTGAGCTTCATCAGTATCAGCCACATTGTGCCATATCTGCATAACGGCAGTTGGAAATATTGGCAACATTCTGAAAAGGCCCTTGCTGTGACTAATGTCCAAAAGTGAGCTGAAATCTTACCTGTCTTTTAGAAGAAGATTAGGTGGGGAAGAGGAGATGACCTCTCAACTTTGTTTGAAAGCTATAATAACTTAAATGATGGCAGGCTGAAGTCTCATTGAATGATTTATGGCTGGAAAAGAGTAACATCTGTGGCGGGATGTCAGCTGTCAAGAGATGAAAGCTTTCAGACGAGGCTTGCAGCATTTGCCAATATGCCACAGTATCCTGCAACCCCGAGATAGAGCGAGGGGCATGGGGTGTCTTGAGCAGATGTCATGCTTGAACGCAGCCTCTGTAACACATTAAGATGTGAAACATGGGATGAAAAATGCTGGGGGACTATAGCCAGACATAATGTGGTGACTAGTGCTCTTGTAGAACGTATTGCTTTATGATAATCCCACACACAGGAGAGTCTGCAGGTCATAAAATCACTAAATGTGACAACAATGTTATATACACACATTCAAGTGCAAAAACACGTGTCAGAGATGATGCTATACAGATTATCCTGATGATAATTTCCTAATTCTTTAATACAGATGTTATATTACAGTTTCTAGCTGTATTAAGCAAAAATGTTGACTAGTGCATTAATCCTTCTTTATCCATATTCTTAAATATCACAATGTCATTAGGCTTTCTGTGGTCATTGCACGTTATGTTGGATGTACAGTAAGTTCAACTGAATCTTGCATTTGTTAAATTGGTTGAACTGCAAAATAAAGTCTTTTACTTTTGGCTCACCACACTTTGGTCAGACTTCATATTTGATAATAATAATATTTTGTAGTCAGTACAGCCTTCCTAAAACCTTCCCAGTAATTTTATGCTGGTTATTGTTCAGTAGTAATGTTCAGTTCAGTGAAGGTTACAGTTGTAATAGCATACAATGAGCGATTTGGAAAATAAATGCTACGGGTAAACGACCATCAACCTTCAAGTCATGGTCAAAAACATCAGTAACAGTGGTGTTTTAAAAGGGAAATACACCCTTAAAAATAAAGGCCCTTTACTGACATATATGGTTTCATGAAGAATCTTAAATTAACTATTTCATTATTTGTTTATTTATTTATGTCACGGTTGGTAAACCGTGATCTCAGGGTTTTGCACTTTGTGGGTGAAGTCTGTGTGTTACGCGTCAGCACTGATTAGTTTGTGGGCGTCTCCGCTAATTGTCATCAGCAACAGCTGTCACTCATTACTCATCCCTATATATTGGCTTGTCTAGCGTCTTGTGTTCGTGAGAGCGGTGTTTCATGTAATGGACTTATGTTTGCTTTCTTGTGTGTTTCTGCATTGGATGTCCATGTCTCCCCGGAACCCCGTCCACTCTCCGCACATCACCAACAAGCAACATCACTTATCTTCGGCTCGCTTCCCGTGTAACCCTCTACTTCTGCCAACTCATCTCCGCCATCCGGATCCTACACCTGCACCATCCTGGACTGTGTATTCCTTTCAGCGTCATCTTTGTGTCTTATTGTTGTCCTGTATCCTTTCACCCCGTCGTTACAATTTAACATAAAATACACTAAGAAAAAAATACACTAAAATGGTCATTGTAGGAACTTTTCAATGTAAGGAGAAACTTAAGGGGATTTTCTAAGGTATCACTGTGAAAGCCTCCCTTTGGAAACTTTATTTATAGGACTCCATAATTAACTGAAAATTCTGACATGGCAACCCCAACTTTTCATGATCTGATCCAATCAAATGCCTATAGATAAAATCTATTCCCACCCAAGAATCATCTTGTTTAATTCTGTGTTACTCAAAAGACCCATCTCATTCAACCCAGTCTATTCTAAAAGCACATTTTGTTTGATCATAAAAAGATGAGAATGATTTTGGCAATGTTTGATTAAGTTAGTTTTATATGTATTACGTAAGATCACACATAAAATGGTTAAAAATTGTTGGTGTTTTACTGCCACTATTGCTCATTTCAACTAGAAACTACAGTGAATTAAATTTGTAGCTGCGTTTCACAGATAAGTAGGTAGAGGTACATATTTCCAGTGAGTCTAGATTGGTCACATTGCAACAGTATAATAAGTTGCAAATATAATTTCATATTCACTTTGGATGGAAGACTATTTAAAGAAACTACACAGTGTACCTTTGACGCTTACAGAAATGTCTAATGTTTACACCTGAGATGTATCCTGAATTACGTGTGTATTCCTCGAGTCTCGTCAGAAAAGATTCAGCTCCAACTACCTCTGAAGTCACATTTCACATCATTGTTTTATAATGACTAGTATTTGTGGCTTATGTAACATCAGTATTTAGCAAAATTTCTAAATGGGAGATGGAGGACAACCACAATAAGAGTGCAGATAGAAAATAAAAGGTTTGTAAGATGAACATCCGATCAATATGACTGCAGACAATCATTTCAATCCAGACACATTGCAACAGCATCAGTTTTCCAACAGCAAAATTGAAAATGTATATATAACTAACATACATTTATATATGATCTAAGAGTAATAGAATTGGCTAGTGTTGTAGCATTGATGCGTAAATCATAAACAGAGTTATGTCTCATCTCTCATCTATCCAACATCATCAATAGACTCAAGCACCTTCTAGGGCTTCTGAAGATGGATGTTCTTCAGGGGCGAGTTCTTCAGAAAAAAAATCAAAATCTTTGGAAGTGTCTCTCTCAAGTTCTGGCATCAGGTAACCTATAGAAGCATCTGCAGACATGTTTGATGCAAGCAGACATTCTGGTGCATAATTTAGAGGTCTGATGCAAAACGTCCAGCTATTCCTTCTCATCAGTTTGCTCGCCTTAAACCAAAACGAATATTAATATGCACAACATATATGACACTGAAGACTAGAGTAAATCAGCTTACATCTTGATTATATTTTGAAATATATTAAAATACAAATTTTACAGTATTATTGTTTTTACTTTTGATCTACTATCAAATAAATACAACCATGGTGCATAGGATATTTATTTGAACATTAAAAAAGGGAAATAAAAAGAACTGTGCCACAGAGCAGAAACTTTTCTTGGCCTAACATTTAATTCTGATACACGTTTTATCCTCATATTGAATTTTCAAGATCACACAATTTAATAAGCACTCAAGCACTAAACCCATAAAATGTCCTCTGGTCCAATAAAAGAGTAAGACTTGAGGTGTGTTCTTCCAGCTGACATTAATATTCCACATTAAATACTTCAGAACCAGTGCTAGATATCAGACACCTTTTTAAAACCTCGATGAGATGTACTGGATAGTGTTACGGCCAGCTCGTAACCGCAACAAAGATGGGACAGCCACACCACTGAGTTAATATAATTAATATTACTAAATCTAGGGGTTTACACAATACAAAATGCAGACAACGATCGATCCCGAAGCGAGGCAACCCGAGGCCAACCGGAGATGATGCCAACTCTCCGTCCTCCCCTCATTGCATGAAACCACGATATTTATCTCCACCTCCTAATGGGAGTCAGGTGTCCTGTATCTCTGCGGCCGCCTGCAACACAAGGAAAAAACAAAACCAAATACCAAGAAAGGAACACACCCATACCCATAACACCTCCCCCTTAAGAGAGAGGATCCTTACAAGAGGACCTCAAAAATGTGAAAATTAGGTATTCATTAAGTTACAAAAGGTCTAAACATAACCACTAAACCCAAAATTATAATCCACAGCAAACCCAGTATGGTCCTTTAACCTGATCCCCCTCTACAAATTGAACCAGCAACTCCCGGTGCATGGGCACGAGATAAGGCATCAGCCAGTACATTCTCCACACCCCTTATGTGTCGAATGTCCAAAGGATAGGGTTGTAGGAAGAGAGACCATCGAATAAGACGCTGGTTTGGGCTCTGCAAAGAGGTAAGTGGATTGTGGTCAGAGTACACCACAACTGGAAAGGTACCACTTGTTAAATAAACTTCAAAAAACTGCAAAGCCCAAATCAACGCCAAGGCCTCCTTTTCAATGGCGGATTAATGCAACTGGTGAGACTTAAACTTCAGAGAGAAATAACAAACTGGTCTTTCTATACCCTGTTCATCCGTTTGCAACAATACCGCTCCAGCACCAACTTGACTAGCGTCAACCTGGATCTGAAAAGGCTGTCCAATGCGTGGAGCAACCAGCACAGGGACAGTGTTAAGCAACAATTTCACATTATCAAAAGCCTGTTCACACTGCAATGACCACTCAAATTTTACGTTTTTCTTCAATAAATCAGTCAGAGGAGAAACCACTGACAAAAAATTTGGGCAAAAGCTCCTGTAATAGCCCACCATACCCAGAAAACGCATAAGCTCTTGTTTCGTGTTAGGTGGAGGAAAACAGTCAATTGCCAAGACCTTAGCGCGCACCGGACGAACATGACCCTGCCCAACTACCTTCCCCAAATAGGTCACAGTCGCCTTGGCAAACTCACAAACTCACAGTTGACTGTGAGCCTAGCCTCTACCAAACGCTCAAACAGTGTTCGAATGTGTAAAAGATGCTGCTCCCACGTGTCACTATATACCACAACATCATCCAAGTAAACAGCACAACCATTTAACCCGGAGGTTACACGGTTCATCAAACGCTTGAAGGTAGAAGGTGCGTTTCTAAGGCCAAAACTCAATACAGAATACGAATATAGTCCTGAAGGGGTAATGAATGAGGCAATCTCCTGTGCACGAGTGGTTAGAGGCACTTGCCAATATCCTTTCAATAAATCAAATTTACTGACATATTTTGCTGAACCGACCGAATCTACACAGTCTTCCATTCGGGGCAATGGAAACGAATCTGGTTTTGTCACATTATTTACCTTTCGGTAATCTGTACAGAAACGGTACAATCCATCTGACTTCCTCACCAGTAAACAAGGTGATGCCCAGCTTGAATATGAATGTTATTTTCAACCATATACCTAATTTCAGACTCAAGATGCCGTTGTTTATCCAAACAGACACGATAAAAACGCTGGCGTATTGGTTTCGCATCACCAACATCTATATCGTGCTCTATCAAATGAGTGCGTGAAGGTGAATCTGAAAAAAATTTGGGAAACTTGGAAATCAAAGACAACAACTCCGCTCTCTGGTGTAGGGACAAATGCTGCACAAAACCCTCCAAGTTATTAAGAGTCTCAGAATTTTTAAGCCGGGGCTGCAGCATACAATCCTCAGGTACTTTAAAATCCTCAACCACTTCCACAGACGAAGCTACAGCCACCGCTACATGAGCCTTCTCAGACACCAACGAACGGGAATAAAAGGATTTTAACAAGTTAACATGGCACAACTGTGTGCGTCTTTTCCGCCCAGGTGTTGAGATCAAGTAATTTTGGTCACCAACTTGACGTACCACAGTATATGAAAACTTGCCACAGAAAGGAGAAGCAGGAAGAGGCAACAAAGCAAACACCTGATCCCCTGGACAAAACTGTCTCTGTACGTCGATCAAACAACCGCTTCATCTTCTTTTGTTTGTTAAACAAGTTGTCTTTTGCCATTTGACCAGCTAAGAGTAAACGTCGTCTAAAGCCGTCAACATATTGTAACAAACTCTGAGGTGGGTCAGGCCCTTTTTTCAGTCCATCATGAAGAACAGCCAATGATCCACGCACTTCATGACCAAAGACCAACGCATTTGGACTAAAACCTAGACTATCCTGAACCACCTCCCGAGCTGCCAACAATAACCAGGGCAAACCATCCTCCCAACCATGCTTCAATTCCACACAATAGGCCCGAAGCAAAGACTTCAACGTCTGGTGGAAGTGTTCCAGAGCCCCCTGGCTCTGTGGATGGTAAGCACTAGAATGATTGCACTTCACACCAAGCTGCCGCAAAACTTCCTGAAACATATGAGAAGCAAAATTTGATCCTTGGTCGCTTTGAACAACCCTAGGAATCCCAAACACAGAAATAAACTGTAGTGATTGAGCGAAGAGCATAGGCAGCAGGGTATCTAGTACTCTGGCACATGACTGTAAGCAAATAAGCATTACCTGATTTAGAAGGGGGTAATGGACCCACACAATCAACAATCAAATGCTGAAATGGTGGTTCAATCGCTGGTATTGGATACAGCGGTGCTGGTTTTAGACCCTGGTTCGGCTTCCCTGTAAGCTGACAGGTTTCACAAGTTTTAATATACTTCCGAACATCTCTTTTCATACGAGGCCAATAAAAGTAGCGCAACAGATGACTTTAAGTTTTGTTAACTCCAAAATGACCCGCAGCGTCGCCATGTGCAGTACGTAAAACGGTGTCTTGAAGAGATATTGGCACAACCACCTGAATACAGGCCTCACCCAAGGGTACTTCACTACCAGATAGCCATTTCCTTAACAGGATCTCATCCTCAATGAAAAAAACACTTGCTGCACTCGCTACCTCTTCAGTGGACAATGTGGCAGAAAACATTTCCTTCAAGGTGGCATCCTCCTGTTGCGCCACCATCAAATCCTGCTGAGAAACAGAAGGTAAAAGATACGAAAAACCAGGAATCATTCTCTTTTCACAATCAGATTTGAACTCTAAATCCTGATTTTCACACACATTCTTACTCATTGCCCGCGTAACAGCACAATTCACAAACACTTCAGAGAACTGTTGATCAACAACAGCTTGTGCTGGTAAGGAAGGAGAATCTGTTACAATAGGAGGAGGTGGTACATCCCTCCAGACACGCCCCCCAGCCAAATTATTACCCAGAATAACCGAGATGCCCTCCACTGGCAGAGAAGGTCTCACGCCTACAGTAACCTGACCATTGACCAAGTCTGACTCAAGTACAATTGAGTGCAATGGAACAGGCAGAACTTGTAACCCAATTCCTTTTATTAACACCTCATTTCCAGTACTGGAACTCTCAGAAAAAGACAAAACAGACTCTAAAATAAAAGTCTCAGAAGCTCCAGTGTCTCTAAGAATTTAAACGGGGACTTTTTCATCACTTCCAACCAGAGACACAAAGCCGTCAGTAATGAAAGGAGCATAGCTCAACTTTTCTTCATTACCTGACACCAAACTTTCTCGAATACCGGCTACATCAACATCAGGAACAGCCAATTCAATAACTGAAGACACAGCAAGAGCAGATTTTGGGTCAGATTTAGAACGGTTCACTTTTGCTTTAAGAGCTGGGCAATCTTTTTTCCAGTGTCCTTTATTCAAACAATAAGCACACTGATCACTTCTATCAACCAAACTTCCCTGCTTTTTCTCAAGTTTCACATTAACAGGCAAAAAAGAATGAGTCTCCATAGGAGCACTTTCCACAGAGCCATTTAAACGATGCCAATGATTTTTTTTAACATATCTATGAGTCAACACATATTCATCAGCAAGGACAGCTGCTGCCTCTACATTCTGAGTACTACGCTCTGTTATGAAAGAGCCACATTTTCAGGTAAAGTGTTTTTAAACTGTTCCAACAATAATAATTCATAGAGTGAATCAAAATCATCTGCCTGTGAAACAGAGCACAAACGATCAAACTGAATCCTTAACTCTCTTGCAAACTCCGTGAAAGACTGCTGCGTACTTTTTCGTAAAGTCCGAAACCGTTGCCTGAAAGCTTCCGGAACTAACTCATATGCCTTCAGCACCACGTCCTTTACCCTACTATAAACTTGACTGTCGTGAACACTAAGTGTCGAGTAGGCTTTTTGAGCTTTACCACAAAACACACACTGTAAAAGTAGTGTTCGCTCACATTAGATCAGCCAACCGTTCAAAAAGAGTAAAGAAAGTCGTCCTCATCAAATTTCGGCATGAGGTTAAGAGAACAAGAAGCATCAAAACCTTTTGGAGCTGGACTAACTACTGAGGCCTGCAGATTCCCTGAATGACATCACAACTTACCTTCTCTAATCAGACTTAACTTACGCAGCTCAACTTCTTGGCTTATTCTATTCTTCTCCATTTCCAAGAGCAACAACGCCTTCTGCTCTTCAAACGACAGAGATGAAAGTGTACACACAGGAACATCCTTTTCTCCTTGATCTCCAGTCACCCCTGATTCAGATACAACAAGAATGCCCAAATCAATAAGGGCAGTTTTAACAACAAATGCCACTCCCTCTTTTAAACTCTTTTCTTTAGTGGTAAGGCTGATTTCATACTTTTCTGCTACTTCCAATAACTGTTTCTTAGAAAGTTTATAAAAGTTCTCAGTGGGATGCTCAAAAAACTCATCTAATAACGTAGTCATCTTAAAAAGCACAATCAACCTCTAGAACATAATTTTAAACGTCAGCTCTTTTCAAACTTCTCACATTTAATGACTTTCCCCTCTACCTACATAAAACACTTCCTCAACCCTAAGCTTCATGCTTCCACCAAGAGCTAAGTGACTTTAAGCACTCTAATACCATCAGTACAGACTACTCTCGGATAAACCAGAGAGAGACTGTTACAGCGGCAGTGCCCTCAGCCCAGCGTCAGCACAAAAACAACAAACTAAAATAATAAAGGGTCAACGCAAGCGTTGCTTCAGCCTAACAAGGGAAAAGCCACCAATTTGAGAAGACAATCAATTTAATCCTCGCTATAAATCTCACACAACTTTAACGGAGACTACCAAACAACGTACATACACCACCCAAAATGTTATCATAAACAACCTTCATACATGTACATCGACAACCGGTCTTAACTGCCTTCATCAGTCAAACAAACAAATGCCAAACAAGAGTAAAACATATGTCTACCTCCGCAGCATTTCAATATCGCATTACAAACGTAGGTTAGGTGAAAATCAAACTAAGCTACCTCACTTTCCTCTCATGTAAATGAGTGGCAAACAATTGCGATGAACAATCGACAAAGCAGTGACTAACCAACTTACACATCGATCTGTCCGCACACTCTCCTGCAAACAGCTGAACTGCTGAAAATACCAACGGGTGCTTTTACCAAACACGTATCTCGGACGAGCCCCCAATTTGTTACGGCCAGCTCATAACCGCAACAAAGATGAGACAGCCACACCACTGAATTAATATAATTAATATTACAAAATCTAGGGGTTTACACAATACAAAATGCAGACAACGATCGATCCCTAAGCGAGGCAACCCGAGGCCAACCGGAGATGATGCCAACTCTCCGTCCTCCCCTCATTGCATGAAACCACGATATTTATCTCCACTTCCTAATGGGAGTCAGGTGTCCTGTATCTCTGCGGCCGCCTGCAACACAAGGAAAAAACAAAACCAAATACCAAGAAAGGAACACACCCATACCCATAACAATAGGGACTCAAGCCTTCCAGGCAAAAAACATGAAAAACACTGCCAGACAGAAAATGGAAGGATTTAGCAAGGATTTGAAAATGAATCTTTGCTTCTGTTATCAGGCAGGATCAGCCGCAGCAGAGAGATGGAGAAGCTAGTCCTTCGCCTGTAACATGAGCCCTCACATTCTCTCGATCTGAAGACACACGTGTCTACTCAGCAGTGTGTAGGGAACATGTTGTGCAGAGCAGTGTGCCTTAAGAAATATATTGATCTGAGTCCATCCACTAATTAGCTCCATTCTATCTATCCAGAAAAAACTGTCTCAACCAACCAAACTTTGCTCAAATCCAGTGTCATTTAAGTATTATTTCTATACTATTATAGAAATATTCGTTTCAAATCGTCTTTTGTTTTATAATTTCAGTATTATATTTTAATTGTAGTTTTAGTAATTTTGTTATGCAACTGTAATTTTTATTAGTTTTTGTTATTTTTTATTTACCTTAGTAAATTAATTTACCTTTGTAGTATTTTGATGTCAGGGCAGCAGGCATAAAGACAAGATTAGAGTTTTCATAGGCTTACATAACCTTTCTCATCAAATATCCACTATTAGTATGCACCAATAATCTCCAATATATTACCAATATAAGATGATGTGCCATCTCGAGTGTAATCACTAACATTAGAAAATTGTGGAATCTTGTCACTCAGTACCACCGTCATTATCCTGGTTAAAATGATGGTGCAATTTATATGAGCTGTGAATGTCCTCTTGAGCCCTGTTAAATTGTATTGTTGTATTTTTACAGCTGTGATTTTACCCGAGCTTTGAATCTACAAGGTCAAGCACTGGTTATGAATGTTGTCAAAACTTAGTATGATTAAAAAATATCAGAGATATGAGAGACAGCAACACTGTCTGTGTGGCCTCGTAACATAACCTTCTAGTTACATAACCTTCTATATAGACCTTTAAACATTTTCACAAACAAACTTCATAAGCATATGCAGGCATATAATTCTGGCTGGATACCAAACAGAGTCATATCCTTGTGTTATTGTGGGCCAAGAAAGAACTAATAAATCAGATAAGCCCATTTGGAGATGCCAAATCTAGAAAGGAACTAAATTGGATCTTAAACAAGATAAAAATGACCACTTATCTAAAACAGCAATTTTTGGGTGAGTAACTAGAAACTTGTAGTTCAAGGTGTTTGTCTTAGCCCCAAATCACAGTCTGATAAAGTTTCTGCAAAGAAAAATAGAGCCCATTACATACAAACCAGCATACCTAACAACAAGACAAAAACTCCAAAAAAATAAACAAATACTGATGTAATGTCAGAACTTTAGTTCTTTGAGGTAATTTCTACTACAACTGATAATTGCAATGCAAGTTTGCAGCATATGCATTTGTTTATGGTATGATGCAAGAGATGTGAACTTAGCATGATTATCTGGATGAACGGTTAGATACAGGTACAGCATTGTCATGGATGACAACAGAAATGAGAAATATCTGACTGCTGAATATCATGACCAATCTGGATTAAAGGAATAGTTCACCCCCAAAAAATAGCATTAAATCATTTGCCCACCAATGGATCCTCTTCAGTGAATGAGTGCAATTAGAATGAGTGTAAAAAATCTAATTCATCATTAAGGCATACTGAATATGCACTGTTGCATCTAGCCAAAACATGAATCCATAATCCATAGTAACAATGAATTTGACTAAATATAACACCATGCTGGATGCTTGTAAAGTGATAAAATAGTTTACCAATTGGCACGTTAGTCCTATTTCAATGCAATCTTTCAGTTTTACATGTCACCCCAACCTTGTGCAAAAAAAGCTTGTGTTCTGCATTTGAATGCAAGTTTAACATCTTTGATTTCTTCTGAGCTTTCACACATTTGTCCTAGCATAATTTTATCTCTTTCATGGCTGTGGCCTTTGCACTTTTTGCACTTGTGGTTCCCATTTGATGAAGAAAGTAAAAGTGTAGCCTAGTCACTCACACAGCTTCACCTGACAGGGTTTAATCCTTGGAACCAATCCTTTTTTTTTCACCCCTCAACCGACACTTCCCTTCTGTACCTGACTCTCTGACTTGAAATGGATTTCGTCTTGTCAGCCTTGAATGCATAATACAAAGGCATACCTTTGTCCTCTCTGTAAGTGCTAGGTAATGAACTGTGTGGAATGCAATCTGGCACTAACTAAAAACCTCTTTTCAGCCCCATTTTATAAGGACAGCACTTTAGACTGAAGAACCTGACTGGCTCCTGACCTCCTTTCTTCTTCTTCTGCTTTTTCTTCTTCTTCTGCTTTTTCTTCTTCTACTTCTTCTTTAAATTGAGAAATTCTTACCAATGTGACCTTCACTATAGACACTCATAGCAACATTCTTGATTCTTTTTTGCTATAAAAAATACTTCTGAACAATCATCGAGCCTTGAGACTAAAGGTTACCCTATTCCAATTGGTCTTCATAAAATCTGTTTTTGATAAATAAATGTAGAAGAAATATTTATTTGTGTATCTTCAGAGTTTTTGTGCCAGCTAGGCCAAAGGTTTTAATTAAAAAAAATAATAATAATTATATATATATTAAAAAAGGAAAATTGTAATTAAATATTACTGCGCAAAGGTGAATATTTTCTTCAGCTTTAATTAGACCTAACTTTTTTTTCATACACTGATTCATAAACACTAATCAGTTATAATAATCTGAGATGAGGCTCTTTGAGCACAAATAATCATTCTCTGAATATAGGCTGGAACGGGACTGCCAGGAGAAGGAAAGGGCAGAGAGGGCACTTCCTGATGAGTGATGCATGATTCTTCTTTGACAACCTGCTGATTACTCTCCCAGGAAACAAGCACATAAATCTGAAGTAACTGCCTGGAAGAGCAGATCAAGTGTTCTTATACTGCCCCCTTATGGTTTAAATAAATACATCTGGACAATGGTTAGCATGATTGGGATTCACTCACACGTTTTGGACCAGGGCCGTCGCAAGTGGGGTGAAAGGTGGTGACGATTACGGCTCTCCTCAAAGCTCTCCTTTGCGAAGTTCTCCTCGAACTTCCTCCTGCACCAGAACGAACAAATACAAATCGCAGTTTAAACAAACCGTAAAGGATGTGAAAAGGCCAATTTCAGCACCACGGTGTTCTGGTGTTCAGGGCTCCCACAGAGGGAGGCGTCTCAAAACACTTTTTTTAACAAAGAATTTGCCTCTTTTTGCTCCTGTACCGACAAAAACATACAAAATATGTCAAAATACCCATCTTGGAAAGTATGTTCGAAAAAACTGTCTGTTATGTCTTAAGTGAAAGTAAACAGTTGAGAAAAATATCGGATGTGTATTATATTGGATGCTTCGTCTCTTAAAGTGACCGCGCCTAATTTAGCTACTAGCTGTTGTAATGTTAATCCAAGAAAATGAAAGAAATATTTTTTTTTTAAGTTTTAATAGGTGCAGGACACTATAATTAATTTAGGTAAGAGAGTATAGCAAAATAAAGCAAGCTGTGACATATTATACCCAAAAAATCTTACTGCTAGTGAAATTGATAGAAAAAAAAATGGGACCAAAAATTATTCAGACACTTTGACCTCACCATGTTTTGCTTATGTGTTGTTGTTTTTTTTCCTGAATTGCTAATGCAACCTTTTCACACCACAGACTGAACAAAATTAAGCATTGCTTGTTAATTGTTCAACAAAGTATTGATAGTTGTGCAAATATTGTACTAAGAGTTGTCTGAAGTTTTGGTTGATTGTAATCCTTTCTATCAAAGTTATCTGACATTATCAAGATGAATTTGTTCTGGCAGTTCAACTCTGAGTTTTTGTCATATTTTATTATGATTTTATAAACTAGAGCAAATAACTGTGATAATGTAAGAAATGTTGAAGGTGTCTGAATACATTTTGGTTTGACTGTTAATTAAATTTTTACAGTGAAGACTATGCAGTTCTATTTTATATTTTATTAATAAAATATTAAATAAATAAATAGAATGAACATATAAATTAAACAATTTCAAACAGGGCCCACTGTTTGTTCACCATTGAGAACTGAAATACCAGTTAAATTCAAATTCACTTCCTGAATTTGAATTGAGTTGGCAAACCGGATGCACAATTCCATTCTAAATTGAATTTGAACTCAAACTTAAAATTGGATGAATATATTCAACAGCTAATAATAATAATAATGGTCAATTGTATTAAAATTCCAACTCATGAACTGACCAATATCTAAACCTTAATTTTATCCTAACCTCAGTAAGGAAGGATATGCCTAATTAATCTAATTCCATCGGTAAAGCCTTATTTATTTCATCCCGGTTTGCCACATTACAACAGTAAATCAGATTCATCACACAAATATGGAAACGGTCAGTTATGGTCTTGTATAATCTGAAAGACTGCAACTCAAATAAACAGACTTCACTTATAGCATGGAAACGAACTGTAACATTTAATCTGAAAGTGTGGGGACTTGGGATTTAGTAAACCAGTCCCAGATGTGCTCGAGCAGCCCTGTCCAAACCAAACGCTGCTGGAATGCATAAAGTAGATGTTGGCAGAGAGGTTCTGCAGCACAGTGCAGATCATCTGAGTTTCGGAAGATTGTTAAGAGAGTGGCCAGCTCTAAATGCTAAAAGGTCAAATATGATTCTTGAAGTGACCAGGCACAGGAGTGCTGAGAGCCCATTCACCAAAAGGGGGCGATATAACGCTGAAGATGTTTTTATCGGTCTCATTCATGTGTGGGCCCTTTTTGCCATCACATTTAGGGACAAAAGTGTCCTTCATAATGTTTCACTGGCTGCCTAGCCTTTAAAGGTTTGGGTTAAGGGCTCAATCAATTTGCGGGGGAACTTTTGCCAGTGGGCTTTTGCCATTTCTAAGCCATCCAAATGAGACGGGGGAAATGAGCACTTCTAATAGTGCTTTAGTACTCGCTTTCATTTATTTACTCTAAATTAGCTTTTTAAATTACACTAGCCTTGTACAAAACAAATCCGCCCTGATGTTTAAGGCATGAGAGAAAAAAATAAAATAAAAAGTGAGTTTGGAAACAGAACAGAGGAGCAAAAGTCTCAGTCAGCTTAACCATATCCTTTACACGTCTAAATTGAGCAGTCTTGCACATTGATTATATATGTCATCTCTAGTTAATGAGAGCGGTTTAAAACACGCACAGAAGCATGATCCCGCAAATATACCAATACACACACATTCAGACTCAAGGCCCAGTAATAACCACCTTGTAAATCTGACTGAGGTTGAGCTTTCACATGTCTTGGCCAAGGACAAAATCCTAGCATAGACATTCAGTTGACCCATGTGCTGATTAAAAGATGCATACTCTCCAAACTGGGCTTGTCCCACCAAACTAGACATTCCAGCCCATTTTCATTAACTTCTAGGCCTATCAAAACACATTTGTGGCCAAAATATACTTAAAAGAGAGGAGAGTTAAATCGAATGGCTTTCTTTCCATGGTCTTTTTGAAATAGAATCTGGAACTAAATTTGGTGGGTAATTTATCTAATTGGCTCTTAAAAGCGTCAAAAGGCGGCCATACTGTAAACACTCACTGTTTCCCTTTTTCTCTCCTCTTTTCTACTCTTATGCACTCAACATGTGTTGTTTTGCTGACCTAGAATCCATTACAGCCCTTTGCACTGTGACTTTCTTCACACACATACAGAGAGAAATGTATATATGCAGCCACTCACTCTTTGCTATATCTGAATCTTTTGGCACCAAGCTACAACCTTTGATGTTTAGCCAGTTATTCTGAGGTTAAATGTCAAAATGCATTCTGTTAAATTGAGAACTCATACATTCTTTACAAAAAAAAGTAGTTCACAAACAAACATGCCATAAACATAAGTAAACTGGTAGTAAATAAATAAAAACTTCTCAGCCAGGATTCAGAGCTTTCACTGTTCAATTCAACCACTACTCATACACACACAAAATGGTTCTACAGTGTTTCTTTGGGGGTGCTATTTAGCACCACTGCCTCACAAAGAACCCTTTAAGACCCATATTGTTCTTTAAAGGTTCTTTCTTAGTCTCTTAGTTTAGTTGGGGGAAATTAATTTTTCAATAACTTCAATAAATATCTAAATAGTTCAGTATTTCATGGGTCAAACTAAAGTCTCTCTCCATCTCAGCCAAGTCCAACACACACACACACACACACACACACACACACACCTCTTAGATTAATGTACTGCACCTGGTCTCCATCATCCAAAACCGTCACAAAAGGCCAGATGACGCGTATCCTTTTAAAGGGTCATGTTTTAAGATATCTTTCCAGCCTATATGCTTTTTTTCCCTCCACTTGTAAATGTGGAGAGGTGCTCTGACTTATGAAAAAAGTGTCAGTTAAGTGTTTTGGAGACAAAAGCTGTTGTTGCATTTGAAGGACTTGGAGGGGGGGAGTGAGGAAGGAGTCTATTCATGGTAGGTGCGGTGTGAAAAGTGGAATGAGTCAAGCAAGTGAATGAGAGAGAGTTTAGTTGTGGTTTGTCATGCTCCCTTAATCTGTCTCCCAGTAAACTTCCCGTATCTCTTCATGCTGCTCAATGCATGGTGCTGGGAACTCCAAGATTATGAGCATGATTCCCAGGAAATACATACTAATAAATCACTTATCTTAAAAGTATATATGTAAAAATCTCATCATGCACACAATATTTGGGACCAAAACCAGCGTATTTCATTGGAGCTGTGGCTTTGTTGACGCATATGCTTTGATATTTCCTGTGCTCATCTCCTGTACATAACATCGATAAAAATGGTGTACACATATAAAAACATAAAACCTTTCATCCTGTAATACATAAATGTTTAGCATGCATGTTGATATGTC
The DNA here is from genome assembly GCF_963082965.1 of Carassius carassius. Lineage (NCBI taxonomy): Eukaryota > Metazoa > Chordata > Actinopteri > Cypriniformes > Cyprinidae > Carassius > Carassius carassius. The sequence goes on from NC_081764.1 coordinate 7,341,381, forward strand.
ACTGCTAGACACTATTCCAAATGCTAACAGCAATGAGCTTATCAATAATTTATACAAAATTAAACCTATAAAGGTGTATTGAATTTAAATTGAGATATAAATGCAGTTCAAAGATGTAAAGTCAAAATTGATGGATGGATGGATTGTTAGACGGATCAATAGCATTAATTGATGTTTTTTAGAGAAAAGTAGCACACACAAATATCAGCTCTAAAATGTCATGCATTTCATGTCAGTTTTCTGTCATGTACAGAAAACTCTCCTGAAACATATTTGATCTGTATTAGATGTCTCAAATAGGGAAATGATCTGTATCCTAAAATAAAATGTATTTGGTCGAGCTGAATGCTAACTATTGCTTTTGGGCTTTTCTGAAAATCTTCTGATACCTCCTTAAGTAAACAGCATGTCATTCCTGAACATCGCCCTGTGGCTAACCATTTCCAATGTGTTTTATTTTGTTTGTTAGTCTGTAGTATTCAGCATATAAATTATATCATTATAGGTCAGACCCTGAAGCTACTGGGGAGTGACACTCAAACCATGTACTTATTGGCTGGATGCTTTTTCCTACTTCTGTTCAGACATGCTTCCATTTCCTACACAGATCTGAATCTGTGTATTCAACCACATTCTTTTCACTCCAAAACCTGTGAAATTCCAGCATTCCACACAGTCATTACTTTCCATCTCTATCTGTCTCTCTGGGATTTTTCATGCCAATTCTAACATTGCAGAACAACTTTAGCCTCACTATCTCCTACGGTTTTATGAGATGAGATTTGTGCTTTGCAACTCTACAATAATTATTGCATTCAGTTCAACGATAAGCTCAAACTGCACATTTTGCATAATGTTTATTACCTTTAAAATCATTAAAATATATTTATATGATACATAAAAATTTGTTACAGTGAGACATTAAAATGGAAGCTAATAGGGCAAATTCTGTAAACCTTAAAATACATTTTAATATTATACTGTAGCCACAAGACGATATGCATATGGGCATGTTTATAGTGTGGAAAAATAATTTATTAACCCTTTCTGTCTCATGTTGTATTCAGTTTTACAACTTTGTAGTCATGACAATGCAATGCCATAAACCCAAAACGACTGTAAAAATCTAAAACAGTGCTGCTTTTAAATCCTTCAAAAATTGTCTCCATTGATAGTGTTGCAACATAACCTTTACAGTAATAATATGCCACAAATACTGTCAATTTAGCTAAGACTGCAACCCAAATACTTATAAGATGTCATTTAGGATGGCTTAACTTCTGTAGCTAAGAGATTTATCCACTTAGCAGAGAATCAGGGCAAAGATGTGATATCCAACCCACTTTTACCGGATTCAGTTTTGTTCCTATTGTCACTCTTAAGGCAAATTTCTTTCCAAATCCTTCCACTGCCATTTCACAATTACAGTTCTCAAAATTCCTCAAAGCCAGCTGATATCAGCCATCAGGAATACTTAGGCAGACTTTCAATGATAAATTATATCTAGCAAGGAATAGCTTTGTCAGGATAAGCCTAGCTACCACAAGCCACCTAGACTAATAAGAGGACCTCTTTCTACCAGATGTGCGTTCATTTCCCCATTTTGACATTATTGCTGTCTCATTTTGAGCCTAACTGACAGGTTCTGCTCATTCAGTTTCATCTTAACATTCAATTATTTGGTGCCGGCATGTCTCATGCCTGCTTCTTTTCGCTGATTTAGTCATATCAAGCCGCCTGGCGGATGGAGTATTGGCTGTATAATTTTGTGGTCTGCGGACTGATGTGATATCTCCAGAATTTGTCAGGTCAATAAATGTTTATTTTGAGAAACATCCAGATGGGATGAGAATAAAGAATGGTTTTGATGGAAAAGGATGATAAAATGATCTTCGTTATTGAGCATGCTCTGCCTCTCTTCACATTATAGCTATGACTATATATCTCTGGTTTCTTTCACCCTACACCTCTCTGCTCTTTAGCTTACCGTTTCTCCTTCTGTCTCCCTCTCAGATTAATGTTTTATCTGATAACTCAATTCATAGCCTTGTAAATCTTCTATAGGCATTCTCAGACTCTCAGCATGGGGCCAAAGCGCCCACCCTCAGAAGAAAGTGCACTCTTTCAACTTGGCCCATCTGCTTGTTCGGCAGTGCGACTGCTGACTTTACAAGACAGAAATATTTGCAGCGCATGACGGCGAGAGACAGAGAGACTCCTGTAGGTTATGATTTTGGTCACTCCGTCAATACCTTCACGGTAACATCATGTAAAAAGCCAGTAGGTTGGAAACGATCTAGTTAGAAACTGTTAAACGCATTAACTGTTCAAATCAACTGTGCTGGCTATGCTGACCTCCGTGCCACTCATTTTCATCCAAGCTAACCACCAACTCCTCACTGCTCTTTCTCTGTTGGAGAGGGAAAGTCCCCTCAATGATCTCTCAATACTGCTTCAATATTATCTGAAGTTTCTAATTAGTCTCAATTCAGTCAAGAGAGACACTGGCGTAAAAACTGACTTGGCTTGAATGTGTCTAAATGTCCTTTCAACATCAGAACACCAAAGCTTCTTTTAGTAAGCTTCTTTTTATTCTAAAACCTCTACAAAGGTTTCTTATACTTATCTGAGTATAATGCAGGTCTCACCAAACTTTACAGGTTTCCAGCTATGCATGTTGCATGCATGGGCTGAACATCTGTACAGCTGTAAACAGACCGTAAACTTTCATCAGCTGCTCGGTTTCAAGTGCTGGTACAAAGTCATTGGGTCCAAGGGCTTTGTGGCAACTTCTGAGCAGGAACACCATGAGTCATTTAGCCCAGCTTTACCTCAATCTTGTAATCCTCAGGTCACTTTAGTTTAAGTTTTTGATGTGGACTTTAAAAGATGGATTTTTTTTTTTTTTTTCAAAGTCTAAGTCATTGTAATATTGTTCCATGTTATGCAGTCTCTAGTATGATTCTTAAAAAAAAAAAACTTAAACAAACAAAAAGTTAATTCCACTTGACTTATTTATTTAAAAAAAATTAATAATAATAATTAAAAAAGACCCAAGACCGGATGGTCTTATATAAATAAATATAAATTATATATATATATATATATATATATATATATATATATATATATATATATATATATATATATATATATATATAAGTAGCAGTGTTTTAGTAGATTTTTAACATTTTCAATCATTTTACATTTATATATGATAAACAGTTAATTAACAGTGCTATATGACAAATGCACACAACTATTTGTATAGATTAAAATTGTTGCTCATAGTTAGTTCATACCTAATTATTTTTACTAATACTTAACTAACATTAATTAGGTGGAATAAGGCATAGGATAATAATATTAAAGATAATTAAAGCATTCACCTGCATCAAGAAAAAAAAATGAACTTGTCTAAACATGATTACTAAGTTACAGCTCCTAATATTAAATGAACAAATGCTTCTTGAAAAAATCCAGGGATTAGTTTTGCTGTTGTCAAATATTCACTCCAGTCGGCTCAGTGAGGTGGACAGCTGCTCAACTCTAAACAGGACCTAGAAACATTCATCCAATACCTGTGCTTTGTCTATAGCCTTTTGGTACTTCAATTCAGCCTAGAATTTTTCAAATGTATCCCCCGCGTGGAACAGAACACACACTTTTATAAAAAAGTGTTATCACCATACTCAAACATGGAATGCCTTGCATTGGACTTGAACACAAGCATCTGTAATGGGTTACCACCTCAGGCTGTTGATTATAAATGGCACTTTTTCAAAATGGAAAGTGCGATCAAAAAGGAACAGGAAGCCCAAATGTTTAGATATACAACACATAGTCCAGCTAGTGTGTCACTGGCCCCTTGGTGCTCAAGAGAGCCCTCCAGCTGTTTCGGATCAGTCTGTATCACTCATTCTCTTTTGAAGGACACATAGAGTTCTCTTCATGCTGAGGAGCTGCGTTTCAGTACGTTTGTTGTGGGTGAAGAGTGAAGGTTTTTTCTGAAGTAGAAAACTAGATAACTGAGGTCTCTAACCTAGCAATCATCCCGAAGATGAAGTGGTGACATATATAATAAAAGGTTTATGACTCACCGTAGTGGTGGAAATAAATCTTTATTTCATTTTTTTTTTTTTACAAAACTATTTAATAATTTATATGTAAGGGTTCAAAGAGCTGCAGTTATTCAAGTGAAAATTTGGCATGAATGTACAGAATGTAGCGGGGTGGATATTTCTCATTTTGGGACAAAGGGAGGTTTTCATTACTTAACAAAACACAAGAATTTGCACTATTGACTTCCATGATTATGATTATGGGCCTTGTTTTATTTTATGAAGTGTTAATAAAATCTTATTCTAAAAGCAGTTTTAACTCCTTATTTATAGAATTGCATGTAACAGCAAGAATTGTAAACTTTGGCACATGAATTGATCTGAATGTTTTTGTTACAGACATGAATGGGAAGTGTTAGAAATGTACTTATAGTTCCATTTCATCCATTCCATTTTTAATTCTAATGGGCAGGATTTCCTCTAAAGTCATGCAGATTATGTGGTGATGGGTGAGAAATCTGTGCCACCTGTCTGTATAAAACCATCTGCGACGAGCTTCAACCTGACAGACTTCTTGTCTTCTCGATCTCCAAGCTCCTTCAACCCCGGTACAAGAGCGGACATGAGCACGTCCCCATTCCCCCGCATGCATCCCTGCATCTGTGTGCATTTTTTATGTGTTTGCCGCTTAGAATATGAAGATAGGACGTTTGATTCCTGCATAAAGAACAAGAGATCAATGATGCTTCTCATAACTCAGGCCTGATGGGGACCAACGATAACGTCTTCTTATACCTGTACGTCTTACTAAATTCTTCCACATCTGCTGCTCAGCTTTTTGGTTTGGTGGCATTTTTATTTTATTTTCATTCTATGATACCAATTCATATAAGTCTCCTGACCAGAGCTTGCTTTTTCAGGTACAAAAAAAGGACAAATCCTTTTTGGAAATATATCACAATTTCTAACCACATAAAGAAGATGTGTTTGAATTGTGATTACATCTTGTAACTAAAACTTAATTTTACCAAGCTTGCCTGTAATAAAGATAATAAAAATATATCATTCAATATTTTAAAAAAATATGATTAAAATAATAATAATTCATTAACAATAATAATAATAATAATATCCACTAGGCAAACATCCTATATTTTATCATCTACTAGACAAAAAAAATGTAATAGCTCAACTCTTCTCAACAAGCTACACATTTTTGGGTATAATTTATGCAAGTAGCACAAATGGTGCAGGATGTCGTACCGAGATTTAACATTTAGAACAAACCTCTAATCGTAAACAACAGCAATAGTGATACTTTCCTCAGCAAACAACTATAATAAATATACAAACTATAACCGTACATTGAAACTCTCTATAAAAATACCACACTTAAAGTTTACATTCCACTATGCATGTTTTCTCTGTTTTCACTTTAATTATCCCATGGTTGTTCCAGATGTTGCAGATGATTAGAACTATGCATTCTGATAAGAGACTTAAAAAGCATATGTGTTGAAAGCTTTCATCAGTTACACACATCATTACTTATGATGTCTACAACTGTGTCAACATCCATGGGATGTCGTAAACAGAAACTGCTAACTGCTGTGGAAAGTTTTGCTAATGCAGTTGCTTTCATTTGATAGTAATTTGCTATCAAAACAGTTGTGTCCCGGCGCATTAATCCATGACAACATACATCGAAAAATCACTGTGTGTTACAGAATGTCAGAATGTGCACGTTAACACTGGAACACTCAGTAGTTTAACCACAAAGTCATAACGCGGGCCAAAATAAAAACTATTAATCATCTAAAGGAATTAAAAGTCATCCACAAATTATTTATCATGGGTGAGTGTTGCATGAAATAAAAAATCTTTGGAAGCACACATTACTCTGCAGAAAAAGAGTGCCCGGCATCTGCCACATATTTAAGAATTCCAGGCTTGTTTAAGACACAAATAATGATAATAAGCCTCTTCTGGAATTGGTTTAAGATGCGAGTGTAATTTGAGACCATGTGGTACCTCAGCCTTAACCAAGACGTTTCAGCTGCCTTTTTTGAAAACATTCACTTTGGTAGTAAATGATGATGGCTCCCTTTTTTCTTCTCCCTTCCACTGACAACTCTGATGGTCTATTATATTTAATAAACAGTTTTAGTGCTGAAATAAATCCATTGCAGGAGTGCCTAATCCTTGACTCAAGCAGACTGTAAAGCCACAAGTTTTGGAGAAATGTTTGAGACACCTAGTAATGGAACACATTGCACAAGAAGAGGTCATTTGGGTACCTTGAATCTACCAGTGCTTAATTTCAGATGGTGGGACTTTGGCAAAAAAAAAAAAATCCGGTAACAACGGTACAATTCTTCTAGTGATGGCATAGTATTTCATGGTAATACCTTGGAACTGAATACCATATTCATAGAGTAGTGTATTATGATGCTAATTAAATTATTAAAATACAATTATATGTATAAAAAAAATTATTGAATTTTGGTTCCCTTGCATGGCAAACAAAAACTGAACAAAATGTAAAAAAAAAAAAAAAATTAAATTTAAAAACCACAACAATAGCATGGTACATTAAACCATGTATTTTGCTACCTGTATCCAGGAAACTCATAGTCATATTCTGTTTCAGGTCTGTTGTACTAACAGTAAGCATTGGGGTTTCTAATTAGCCAGACAACTCCTTATAGCCACTATTGTGTTTCAGTTGCAAGTCTGAACTCATGTGGTTAAGATAGTTTACAAACTGTTGGGTCAGAGGTTTACTCTTCACTGCTGCTGGGTTTAGCTGGAAAAACCCAAAGCTTCTTTTGGCACTTGCTCAATCGACAGCAGAGTCACTTTGAAGAGTCTCAGTAGCACAGTTGTGCAGTACAGAGAGTTTAGGATAAATACAGCTGAAAGGTCAAACTGACTTACCATATGATCATTTTTTGGGACTGTCCTTTGTTACTGCTGAATAGCATCTTTCTCAGCTCATGATTACAGAAGAGATGCAAAACTGATATAGTGTAACAAACAAAATTCTGTATAACAATTTGTTCTCTTAAGTGATCAGCGCTGTGTTTCCTAGGCTAGAAGCATGATGAGCCATAGACAGCAATGATGCCAATGGTTTCTGTGATCTTCTTGCAATCTTTTCGGGAAACAAAGCCCAGGCTGATTGGTTGTATTAGCAAATAGCCATTTGTCTGGATAAATCTGAAGATACTTACAGAACTAGATGAAGTGTCTGATAGAATGCAATATATTATAATATAATATAACTTATATCTGTTCCTTCACCAAAAAATTATACATTTCTTCTGTAATTAAACATATAGAAATGATATGTGAGTGTAGCCACTTCCTGGCCGCATCCTCCTCTCAAATGCCTTAACAATTTGAATGCGCTGTTTTGTATGGTTGTTTTTTTCATTACTAAGCAACCATGGAAATGTTCAGTTATTGCTGGGGAGCATCCAGGAGGTTAATGAGGAAGGGGTTGACCACTGGGTTTTTGCGATCTTTCCTGCTTATCCTTTGTGGTTTACTGTCAAATGTCTTTAGCATGCTATGAATGGTGGAGGAGCGGGGATAAGATAATTCTACTGCCAAACTGGAGGACACTAAAGATTTTCCTTCTACTGTACCAATCCTGGATAAATGCTGTTTCGAATTGGAAATTTGTGCTGTATAGAAGTAAAAAAAAAAAATTAACTGTCCTGGATTCAGTAGTTACAAAGACCAAGATTAACTACACAGAGCTCTAGTAAAATGTTTGCTTATCAAATGTGTAATCCATAAAAACACAGCTGGTCCTGCTTAAACATTTTGGGCTCTCTGAAGTGTTCTAAAAATATATTTTTAATCTGGAAAATATTTTTCCTGTCTATTTGTAAAGAATACAAAGAAGGTGCAGTCAGAATCTGTGTAATTTATGGACAACTGTGTGGCAATATCAGAGTCAGCTGGTCATTACTGTAAAATAAACCCCAACAGGTTGATCTTACTAAAGGCCACTTAACAAATAATGAATGGACATGTTTTCTATTATTGGTTTTCAGTTTAGAGTTAATAATAATTAAAAAATAATAATCATAAACTGTTATCATTGACGTTCACTCAAAGTGTCTTTAAACCTATACTTTTTAAAAAAAAAATTTAGTTCATACTTATACAGGTATGTGAATTTATTTGATATTCCAAAAAAATTTTTTTTTTATATTTGTCCAAACAAACTTGGACTTTTTGACACTCTTTTTTTTTCACAGAATAAAACTTCATACAAGTTTGAAATGACGTTAAGGTAAATGATGACAGAATTTTAATTTTTTGGCTGAACTATTCCTTTAAGATTTTTTTTTTTTTTTTTTACTTGACTGTGTTAGACTACAGAGGTCATAAAAAGGTGGAGATATCACCCATAACATTAATGGCAGATGGATAAATGGAGGGATAATATTGATCATTGTATAATAAGGATAATATCCCCCACTATAGAATAATAGTTCACTGTTATGGCCACTGCATACAGCAAGACAAACTTATTTACACTCATTCACAATATGATCCCTTCTTTCAGCAGTGAGTCAAGAATTTATTGTGGTCTGGCATGTTAGCTGATTAGCGCAGCTTTTATCCTTGTTGCTAAACTCCAAGCCTTTGATGTTTCATGCCCCAGATATTATGTCCCTAACTCCTGACATAAATGCTTTAGCTGGGACCTCAGCTGTTTTGCTTTTATTTTTATTGTCATCGTGAGGAAGGCTATAATTGAAGACTCATTTAAACTGGAAAGCAGTGGCATTTAATACTTAAATTATTTATTGTGGTCCTCGTTTTACATGCAGACAGTAAGATTTTTCGCAATATCACACCCTATGTCTTAACTAGCGGAGATCTTAAAAAAGCTTTTAATCTCTTAATTAGTCTTATTTAATCACTTGCGTTCACTCACAGCTGATACTGTAGCAATTTAAATCGACCGCAGATGTCATGCTTGAGCTACTTTCCCATATGTTGGTATGTTTACATTAAAAAGCATATGAGGAAACATTACTGGACAGATCTGTACGGGAGGAAAGCTATAAATATTATACCTGCCTGCTTTTGTGATAGACTGTTTTAACCTCACGTCATAGAATTATTTGTTTGTATCACTTCAATTAAGCCTTAAAATCAACATTTAATAGCGGTTCTCCTCATAGCAGGAATGGCATTTCTCTTCTCACTAAAATTAGTAAATTAAACAAGATAATAAGACGTCAAGCAGGGGGGAAATGCTTACATGCTGTTAATGTTCCCTGTTTATGTGGTCTGGAAGGATGAACTACTTTCTATGAGCCCATATTCTCACCCAGATCCAGTTCTAGACATTTGGAGGCCCTAGGTAAAATTCACATTGGAGGACCCCCATCCTCAATAAAAACAAACTTGAAACAAATATATATATATTTTTTACAGTACCGGTCAAAAATGTGGACACTGGACTCATTATTATATTTAATATTTTTGAAAAAATGTGTGTGTGTGTGTGTGTGTGTGTGTGATTATAGTTAACTAAAAATGTGAAGAAAAAAAACATTTTCATTACTTGAAATATAATAAATTGAAATAAAATAAAAAAACTTATGATTTCAGATTTCAAGGCAACATTCTCATTTTAATTGCATTTTTGATGTACAAAAATAACTGAAACTGCATTAAAAAAGAATAAAAACTACATAGACTTTATTATACAGAGATGTTACAAAAAAAACTATATAAAACAAAATTAACATAACTAACTATAACAAACATTTATAAATTACAAAAACCGCTCAACTAAAATTTAAATGAAAAATACATTTAAAAAAATTAATATGAATAAAAAAGCATTCTGAAATTCTCTTTATGTCTGGTGTGTTGTTTGTTTTTCTACTCTTTGCTGCACATAGAGGAAAGTATGACTATCTCTACTCTCATCTGGTTTAACAGAAAGGGGCAGGGGTATGGCAAGAGGAAAGCAGAAGATGGAGTCCAGGTATTTGCCTCTGAGGCATCTTCCTGTCAGGAACCCTCCACTCACAGGGTTGATAGCTACTCCAAGCCACAATAGACCAAATGTACCCAGAATGCACTGTGGTGGTTATGACCTTGCAGTGTACCATCATTTTTTACAGAGTGTAGGAGGACACTGACCCCACCTAAAACAGAAAAGATTTACTTAAAGTGTGCTTTGAGAAAATAGAAATGTAGAGTTCAGATAATGACTAGAAAGAAAGAAAGTGGTAATCTGTAATGTGTGGTGTATACAGTATAATACATTGCATAGGACATTTTATGAAACAAGTGGGGTTTTTTGTTGTTGTTCTTTCATTTTGAAAAAAAATAAAATTGCTTTGTCTAATCTTTTTAGAGTCAGAAGTATACTTTTGATAAAGATTTTTAACTGACTTCCAAAAAAAAATAGCAATGGAACATCATTGTAATTCTTTGTATTAAACCTTATTTTGATTCAGGGTCAGATGAGTGTTTTGAACAATAAGATGAACTTTGAAATCAATTCAATCCAAAAAAAAAAAAAAAGGAAGATCCAAGACCACACAATAAAAAGCTTAATCAGTTCTATCTGTTTCATCTCTCAGGGGTGTACCAAAACTACACCACAGTCTTTAGTTGTTTTTCTTATTTTGCTCTTTTTCAAGCAGTATATGAGTCATCCACTTTGTAAAAGAAGTCATCTGTTTCTAATATTACACACTTGTTATTTGGGAACCTCTATGGTTAATGCACGCTAGCTCAGTTGCCAAAAGCATTTAATACGAGATCCAATGCAGACCCACTCCGCTGATGAAAGATATTGTGGAGGAGGTCCCAGAGTTCCAGGACCTAATGTAACACGTTTTTAGGCATTCAGACGTTTTAAGCATTTTATCAGAAAAATGCGAAAAATCAATCAACTTAATATATTGGAATATAACTATTCCTTTACAATAAACTCAAATTATCTCATTTAAATGTAGTCAGTGTACATAACTTTTACATGTAATATAACCTTTTGTAAATGTAATTTTCAAGTCAACAATGTAATGTTTAAAAAATACCTTAAATAACAATAAAGCTTTAAGCCTGCAACATATCCATTCTTTATGTTTATGAGAGGCACAAAAGGCAACTTTTGATACTTATAACAAATTGTAGTTATTTGTGAGTTTCTCAGTGCTGGTAGTGCAAATTCTCTTTTAACAACACATCTGTTGAGAAGTGTTATCTACCCCAAAATGTTTTTTCAGGTATCTTTATTACAAACAGATAGACATACTGTAAAACTACAGTTTTATGTATTTGTTGCTATATCCAATTTATATTTAGCCTGACCTACATAAGAATTTCCCGCAAGGGACAGTAACAATGGTCATGACTTCAGCTCGTTATTTTTGTGATGGATAATTAGAGCGAGGTTGTTTCCGATTAGATCCTCATGTTACTCAGGCAGACTGATGCCTTGTTTCCGTGCTGATTAAATTATACCGCTGTGAGCTACTACTACAGCACTACAGCTGAGCATTACGCTTAATACTGCCCACTAGGACTCGTTAACTGCACACATTTGTTTTCATGCTCCCAGAAGCCTTTGAGCCAGATTGTTTATTCGTGTAAGAGAATTTGTCTAAATTCTATAAATGTGACATTTATCTAAGCACTAAAAAGTAAAGGGAAACAATTCTCTTTTGTGAATAGTTTTAAAGATTCTTTGAGATGCTACACCAGTCCTGAGCTATATGTAAACATGAAGAAAGAAGCTTTATGGATTCTCATCAGAGCCAAATTACTTGTAAATACACATGCTCTTTGACATCTCGTTCCCTCCAGGTCAAAACCAAGGATAACAAAGACAATGTTTGTGTTGTTTACATAAGATTGTTCTCAAATACTCAATGTCCTTTAGGCAGTGGTCCAAAGCCCATTGTCGAGAACTGGTCCAACTTGACGCTGATCCTGTTCCTCCCTCCAGCCCACTTTGTTACTTGAGATTGAGCAATATTCAGACATACTAATTTGCAGCAAGATGTTCTGGGTTTGAGATCTCCCTAGATTTTGCACAATATTTAAACCTGGAATTCTGCTCTGATTCATGCATTTCTAAAATCGTAGCATTTAGTCATTGAATATAAATCTGTTAAACTGGCCTGCTAAATCCATGAACTTTAACCATGGATGGAATGCATAGGTGCACAAAAAGATGCATACGTCTAGTGTAAAAAGATGGACCTGTGAATAGGTCATTGCCTCTGTTTAATATATTATATTACAAGCCTTGGAGACAAAGTGGACATTTGCCAAGCTATTCAATATCAGACCTAATGTTTTTTAACATATACATGAAGGTGGCCTTCCTTCGTTTAACAAATGTGATCCCAAAGGGCAAAACAAAATCTGTGAAGACAATATATAATATTATCTGATGAATGCTTTATGAGGGTGCTTTATGAAGATATAGTATCCCATAAGCACATTTAAGTATAATGGTTTCCTCCAATTCAATAATCGCCCATTAAAAATATGAGAATTCTTTCCTGTTGACTTCTCATCAGTTATAACAGCTCAGCTACTTTCTTTCACCACTCATCTCATCAGGATGAGACACATGTCTAGTTCCAATACTGTTAACACCTCCCCTCAGGTCTCCGCTGTAGCCATCAAACATCAGGATCCGCTTCCAACTCACACACCTCCAAGTGCCTAACACAGATAGAAGAACATGGAGATTATAGTATATCAGAAACATAGTGAGTGCCAGACCTGAAGGGTGAATGGTAAAATTAAGCACAGGGTTAAAGGTTTGATTTAAATGTTTGAAGTGGAACACAGCCTTTCACAGTTTACTGATTTTGTGAAATGTGTAAATAATTAACGCTTTTTCCACCAATTAATATAGTTCATTAGATTATTTATTTATTGCATTCTTTTATTTTATTTATTTATTTTTGCATATTTTAGGACAATTTACATAACTAATAATATTAATCTGAGTCTATCTAATATGCTTCATATTCATTTTAATTCATAACCTTTCTTTGATTTACATTTTTTAAAACCCTCTTTTTCCAGGTTTAAATGAAAAAAAAAACAGAGATTCTCAATGTGGTTTGTCTAATCTTTTTAGAGTCAGAAATATACTTTTTATAAAGATTTTTAACTGACTTCGAAATTTTTTTTTTTTTTTTTTTAAATAGCAATGGAACATTATTGTAATTGTTTGTAACAAACCTTATTTTGATTCAGGGTCAGATGAGTGTTTTGAATAATAAGATGAACTTTGAAATCAATTCAATCCAAAAAAAAAAAAAAAAAGGCAAATGCAAGACCACACAACAAAGAAAGCTTAATCAATTTTATCTGTTTCATCTCTCAGGGGTGTACCAAAACTACACCAGTCATTAGTTGTTTTTCTTATTTTGCTCTTTTTCAAGCAGTATATGAGTCATCCGCTTTGTAAAAGAAGTCATCTGTTTCTAATATTACACAATTGTTATTTGGGAACCTCTATGGTTAATGCACTATGCTAGCTCAGTTGCCAAAAGCATTTAATACGAGATCCAATGCAGACCCACTCCGCTGATGAAAGATATTGTGGAGGAGGTCCCAGAGTTCCAGGACCTATTGTATTCCTGCATTACATCAACACTGAAGTCGACCAAGGTAAAGCTTATGTCATCTCTGACTTAAAGTTCATCGCTTAACAATCGAAAGAATAAAAGATGCTATTCATTGTTTCCCCTTATTCTTATTCTCTGAAACACAGCTGTCTCCTAACCACACTCTCCATCTGATTAGTTTTGGATAAGGATTTGTCTTTCCACAAAGAATGTATTTTTAAATGAATTTCCCTTTAGACTTAAATTTGCACTGTCAGCAAAGTCTGTCAGGAAATGGTTTGCATAAAAGGCTAAGTTACATTTTTTGATTCTTTCTATACGAAGTTAAAAAATGCATGTACCTATCATTCACTTTACTTAATGTTCTCAGATATCCCAACAAATGTATGTTTTAAGGGGTGTTGATGAAATATTCCCTAAAAGGTAAATTAAGTTCTCTACCTTATTTTGTAATGTGGAAGTAAGCTATTTTCTGTGAATGTGCAAGACTTTCAATTAATTAGCCACTATAGCTAATTACTACAAGAATAACAAATACTAATTTGCAGTATCAAGCAAAGGACTGTTTCTGTAGCTAAAATAACTGAAAGCAAGTGACACCATGGGTCTCGCACATTCACAAATGGCCACATCCACTCTTACATTAAAAATAAGGTGGACAAATGTGCTGTATTTTATATAGTTAATTTTTTTTTTTGATAGGCGAATCGTTTTGACAATTGATTTCTGTATACAGATAGTTGTTGGTCAACCATTCATGATATAAACTAGATTAAACAGTTCTATCTGAAAAATTATAAAAGCAAAAGTATAAAAATTTTCATAAAAAAATGAGAGTTAGCCCATAAATGACTCACCCTCAAGTCATCCAAGGTGTATATGACTTTCTTCTTTCAGACGAATCCAGTCTGAATTATATAAAATTTTCTTTGATCTTTTAAGTTGTTTAATGGCACTCAGCAGGTGTTGAAGTGCTTTAGTCAAAAAGAAGTGAAATAAAAAGCACCCATCCATAAAAAAAAAGTGTCTCACATGGCTCTGGGGGGTGAACAAATGCCTTGATGCGTTTTTTTAAAGAAAAATATCCATATTCAAAACGTTATAATCACTTTAATGTAGCTTGCACTAAACAGTTGTACACGGAAGCAGCTGGGACGATGACGTATGAGGTCAGAGTTGCGCATGTGCTGGTGAGTTTCATGAAAACCAACATTTGTTAACAGGAGCAAAGGAAGCAAAATTACCTTACTTTAGCAAACATTCTCCTCTTGGCTTATATAGAAATCCTCCAACATTCTTACAAATCCACATTTTGTACTTCTAATTAGTGACCGTTGTTTTGTTTTTTGTTTTGATCTCTCCCCGGCGCTTCTGCATTCGTCACTTCACAGCGACGCATGCGCAAAACTGACGTCATACGACATCTGTACGGAGCTGATTATTGTGTTTTAAATATGATAATTTTCTTACAAAAACACATTAAGTGCCATTAAACACTTAAAAGATCAAAGACCATTTTTAATATAACTCTGACTGAATTTGTCTAAAAGAAGAAAGTCATATACACTTAGGATGACTTGAGGGTGAGTAATTTATGGGTTAATTTTCATTTTTGGGTGAACTAACCCACTATGTAGTTCAATGTCACCCAACAGAACACTCCTCCTTCTCTCAATGGTTACACAATCAGAACTCCTCGTCATTGGTTGAGCCTCTGTAGATGTGCTAGGCTGGTTGGGATTCTCAAAAACACAGTGCAATATTTTGAAAACATAGAGGAGTAATCGTGTTTACACTTTTTGAGGAAATCAGCCTTTGTCTTACTTATCCCAGCTTAATGTGCAGAGACAAGTACAAGTATTTTTAAACACTGAAAAAAGAAAGTTTAAAAATTGTGTTCCTGTTGATTTTTCACATGTCTCCATATATAAACACAGAAATATAAAGGCGATGACTCTGTTGTCGTGAGTTTTGCTCACACCATCTGTCATCAACAAGTGTGGCCTTGCATGTGTTGCATCAAGGCCCATTTCCTTACCAGTTCACAAGAACAAAATCACAAGGTCACCATAAGATTTGCATAGACTTGTCTAACTCCCACTGCAAAACAGAGAACACAAACTAAGCATAAAGACCCTAAAAATGTCCATGAAGAATGTAGAAATAGATCTTATTTTTTGGGTGAACTACAGTAATCCTATAAGCCAGTTACTGTAACGGTTCCTTTTAACTGATCCTACAATGATAAAGGAATGTCAAAGAAAAACAGCAGACTATAGGAAACATCTGTTTTTCAATCTCAAGTCGATTCACCGCTAAGAGTCTCTGATTGAGGTCAACGGCAGAAGGCTACAGACCTGATAAAATTAAAAGAATGGATAACTAAGTCCATTTGCCATCAACTAAATTTAACTGACTCATATGCATGTAGGGATGTGGAAGAATGTGCACAAGTGAGCAAACGAATTGAAAGAAAATATGAAAATGCATCAATGACTATATATATATATATATATACAGTATATATACAGTATATATATATATAGTATGTGTGTGTGTGTGTGTGTGTGTGTGTGTGTGTGTGTGTGTGTGTGTGTATAACATGCATTTCATAGTCCAGTGTTTACTGCAATACAAACATGATAAAGAAAAAATGCCTTATGAAATGGGGATAAGTTTTACCGTTGCATGCTCTCATTTCACTCATTAATCAGAATCAGAAAGAGCTTTATTGCCAAGTGTGTTTACACACACAACGAATTTGTCTAGGTGACAGGACCTTCCGGCACAGAAAGTGCAGACAACATATCATTTAAGGTGATAAAGTGAAATAAAACACTAATAATAAGGAGAACAGACAATCAATAAAAAAAATTATAATAAAATAGAGAAAAAGAAAATATCACTAGACAGAATTGTGATTGTGCATGTGTGCTATTTACAGATGACAGTTTTGATAAATTATTTACAGATGTACAATCTGAGATGTGTTATGTGTTGTTCAGGTGGAATATGGCCTGGGGGGGAAAGCTGTACTTGTGTCTTGGCTGTTTTGGAGGGGTCCAGAGTGATTTTACCAGCCCTTTTCCTCACTATAGAGGTGTAAAGTTATTGGAGGTTAGGCAGGGGGGCACCAATAATCCTCTCCGTGGTCCTGACTGTCCGTTGTAGTCTCCTGATGACTGATTTGGTAGCTGCGCCAAACCAAAGATGAACACAGAACAGACTCAGTGACGGTTGAGTATTACTATATGAGCAGCTCCTGCAGCAAGCTGAACTTCCTCAGCTGGCAAAGGAAATATAGCCTCTTCTGTGTTTTTTTTTTTTTTACAATAGAGTCAATGTGAATGTCCCACTTCAGGTCCTGTGAGATGGTGGTGCGCAGGAACTTGAATGGCACTACTGCAGCCACAGTGCTGTTTATGATGGTGAGTGGGGGGAGTGCATGGGGGTTTCACCTGAAGTCCACAATCAGGGTCCTTGATGTCCTTCAAGTAGGCCAAGACAAGTCTCTCAAATGACTTCATGACCACAGACGTGAAATGCAGGATGAAAACGTATATCCAGAAAAGCAATTAGTCTTTACAAGATCCTGCAATCCCACATCACCCGCATGTTCTTTAATATCATCACTATAGCAGAGTGGTGATGACTGCAGTATGGCTGGCATCCAAAGCTCCAAATGAAGCCCTTATAAAGAAATTTAGATCTTTCTGTATCCCTCTAAATAAGTACAGTACTATACAGTACTATATGGGTTTAAAAAATTCTCAGTCCATTCATTGACTTAAGAGTGGGAGTTTTGTTTCTATAAGGACTTTTTTTCTCTCTTTAATATAACAAAAAGCACTCTAAAAAAACATTCTGGCATGCCATCAAGCCACCAAAAATATTTCTATAAATTCTAAAAAGTTGCAATATTTCTTACAATACTTTAAACTGCTGCTGCAGAAGTCTGAGGGTCTCTTTTGAAAAATATTCGAGTTCATTAGATCCAGAAGGGTGGGGTGAAAACTTCTATAGACCTGTGAGCTAAGATGGAAGAAATGTAAAGCATGAGAAATGGTTAAGTAACATCCAATACAGCCTAAGAAATAGATCAAATCTTCTTACTAATGATCTTTATTTTAACCTGGCATACTTGATCTAAGTCATCTGAGTTCCCTGCTACAGCCAACAAATAAACAAGACTTAAGTTCTTTCCTAATTTACAAGTATTATGTTTTTGGTAAGTGCACTTCACTAACTATTGTTTATTCTGAATGTTTCATATTACAACGTAATGATGTGTATCCAAACTCTGCATCTGTAATGTAATTATCTGGTTGCATATGATCCATTTAAATAATAGCTTGGCAGGTGGTTAAACCAAGGCTGAGACTTTAATTATATTACATCACAGTTTACATTATACTGACTTAAAAAATACTTATCACAGATATATTTGTTTTTCTGTATGATACTTGATGGAAGATAAATTAATTAGTGTTGGTAGTACTTTTTGGAAAGTAATATTCGATATCTTTGGCTTCTTTTAAGTAATTATTGTATAACTTAAAGCATCTATCAGTGCCAATATTAAATTACTGAGCCACTCCTTTTTCTGAACTACAGATTTCCATCTGAAGAGAAAAAAAAGTCACAAATTTATTTTACAAACGTGCTATACTTTTTTTCTTTCATTTTCCCCATACCCGGGAGTCAGTAATGAACTTGGGAGTTGTTATTTAGTAATGCACATGTGGATTGAATCGCTATGTCACGGCACAGCAATGGAATTTGATTTCACAGAATATTGATTAGCAAAAGAAAAGTATTTCCCATCTTCAGATCAATCTATAGCAGGAGAGATGAACGCTGTTCACAAAGGATAGTAAAGCTGCAAAAATAAAGGCCTTTCTTGTCCCCTCACTGCACATAGCTGCCAGTGACCCTGTCTGTGGCGCTCAGTCATTTACAAATCAAATGCTTTTATGACCGTGCTACTTCCTGCCGAGATGGAAAATGTCTTTATTTAAATGAGCTTTATTTAAACTCTATACACAAAATACACTCAACACAAATACACATTTTAAGGCAAATCATACGCTCACAAGCTCCTATTTATTAGAAAACTGCTCAGACAGATTATTATTTTCCCCCAAAGAGGCATCATTGGCCACTCATGCAGACCGAGAGGATGTGAAGGAACATCTTTAGCTTTGGGGCTTTTAGTAATCTTGTTTGAGTTTCTAAGCTGCTCTGTATTTGCTCTATATTTATAAAATATGAAACTAAAAATAAAATATAAAACTGGAATTTTATATTTTCATTAATAATTTAATGTTTATAAATTCAAAAATAAAATATTAATGACTTACATTGTCACAACTAGCACTTATCTCCGTCTAAATCTACTGGTGTATCTGTCACTTTACAATAGGGTTCATTAGTTAACATTAGTTAACATTAGTTAACTACGTTAGTTCACATGATCCAAGCATGAACGATAGTTCTTCAGCATTTATTAACCTTTGTTAATTTCAACATTTACAAATGCATTATTAAAATCAAATGTTATGCTTGTTAACATTAGTTAATGCACTGTGAATTAACATGCATTTACAATGAACAACTGTATCTTCATTAACAAAAGTCAATAAATACTGTGATAAATGTAGCTAAATAGTGTGATAAATGTAGTGTTCATTGTTTAACTAATGGAACCTTATTGTAAAGTGTTACCTCTCTAAAACAAACTGTTATTGCTTCAAAAGTGTGCTTGGACAAGCCTTTTGCTAAGTCACTTGCCCTGATATTTTGTTATCTAGCGAACAACATTCATGCATTTTAAGTTTGGCTTAAGTGTCAAAACTTTGTAGGGTGGTCTGAGAACCCTTGTTGAGTGCGCAGTTCTTCAGATCGTTACGGTATCCAAATCGACAACACTTCTCTCCCCCATAGGAAGTCTCAGGCAATTAGTTCAGTCAGTAGAAGTGCTCGTACTAGTCTACTCAGTTTGTGTGAGCTCTTCTAATGACTTTGTCCGAAGAACGATTAAACCCCTGTAATATTCTGTGGGAGGCCCGGTTCTATTTTGGATTTTCCCTTTAAAAAAAATGGGATTTGAGTTGGATCGTTTCAAGGGGGCTGTGGACCCAGACTTCAAATGCAACTTGTGTAATAAAGTTTTGGAGGATCCGCTCACCACCCCGTGCGGTCACGTCTTCTGCGCCGGCTGTGTGCTGCCGTGGGTCGTCCAGCAGAGCAGCTGCCCGGTCAAATGCCAAAGGATCTCCACCAAAGAGCTCAACCACGTCCTCCCTCTGAAAAACTTAATATTAAAGTTAGACATTAAATGTGACAATCACGCGCGTGGTTGCCAGACGATCGTCAAACTCCAGCATCTGGCGGAGCACGCGGAGATGTGCGATTATTCCCCTGCCAGATGTAGGAATAAGGGCTGCAGCGAAGTGCTGAACCTCAAAGATATGGATGCTCACATGCGTGAATCGTGTGATTGCAGGGCGGTCGGGATATGCGAGAGTGGATGCGGATTGATGCTCACTCATAAGGAACAGAAGTTGGACAACCACTGCTGCTTGAAAGCCCTCAAAGCGCACAACGGCGCGCTGCAAGGGAAAGTTGTCAGCTTGGATAAGGAGCTGAAGAAACAAGCTCTCAAATTGACTAAAAGAGAGAAATCACTTTTGGCTCAACTGTCGGCTGTTCATAACGAGCTTCAGATGACAGCGCTGAAGTATCAGAAGAAATTCACTGAATACAGCACCAGGATTGACTCGCTGTCCAAGAGTCTTTCTCCGCCGTGTAAGGTAAAATAACAATATTGACAGCAGCTTTTGAACTTTGAAATAATTTACTATGGTAACCTGCAATAACACTGTGGTAAAGCATAGTGTTGGCCACCACTGTCATCAAATAAACAAATAATTAAAAGTGAAATAACTGTCTGAAACGATTCTAAAAAGTAACGCTATGCTACTTAAATGAAATCTGTGTGTGTGTTTTTTCTAGCACTAGTTTATGGTATTTAGCGGAGATTGTAGTTATTCGTGGTAACGTTACACTTTGTAAGGCGGTGCTGACCGTTATCAGAACAACGTTTAACATGGAAGCTGTTTTTTGTTTTTGTTATTGCTGTAATATTACTTCAGAAAAAAAAAAAAAATATATATATATATATATATATATATGCTTTTTGCCGTTGTTGTTGTTCTTTCTCCCTCTTTATTTTGAATTTTATTGTCAAGCGTTATTTTAAACTCTTTATACATTTTTAAGCGATATCAACCAGGCATACTTACTGAAATCGGCTGTGATTGGACAGTGGGCAACAGGCTGCAGGTAATCACAGCCTTGTTGACATAACCTGTTGATTGCAAGGGTGATATTGCATTTCTAGAAACAGGCTTGGACAAGTAATTAATATCCAGGGATTTAGGCTACATTTCAGACAAAAGTTGGGTAGTGACTTCGTTTATTTTTTTTTCAGCCAACTGAAAATAGTTCCAAACGACGCCAAACCAAACATCGTGTGTCGTTCTTCTTCTTCTCTCGAGTCTGTCGTCCGCCACCTACTGTTCTGGAGTGCGAAACGTACACCGTTAAGCTATAAACTATTCAACTATTATATCTTGTGTAGTTCAAGCAAGTCGCATACTTGAACCCTGGCCTGGAATAGCATATATGAGTGGAGCGGAGCGACAGACGTTTTACGCAGGGGGGCAGGGTTTCATATTTTTTTGGAGCACCCCTGGGCGCCGCCATTGGCTAGCGGACCCCCACCTGCTGTTAGCATTCCATTGACTCCCATTCATTTTGGCATCACTTTGACAGCGAATAACTTTACATCTGAGGCGTTTAAAGACATTTGTCCATTAATTATTTCTAAAGAAACACGATAATGTATAAAAGGCTCCATTACCTTGTATCTTACGTTATGGCCCCATAGAAGCAGTTTTTGTAAAAAAAATAGGCTATTGATTGCGTCATAACCAGCGACTCTCTGTCGCACAGTAGAGAAATTACTGTATGGACAGAAGGAGAAGCTCGCAGGCAATCTTTTACTGTCTATGAGGCTATTGGGGGGCCTTGGAGGCATGAAGTCAAGGGAGATAATTAATCAGAATACGTACCAAAATTTGCTCCTGTTCACGCTCGCCTTCTCTGCAAGATTCGGTGGGTGATTTAGATTTCTCTTCGCACAGCGATTAGAAGACTTACAGGTTGCTCACGTGACATCTACGTCATCAAGCTCAGTTTGAGTCTGCGCAGTACGCCCGACCCCCAGGAAGTGCGTGCTTCTAATTGACTTCATTTTTCTCCGTTGAATCCAATAGGGTCGCTGTGTCCATTTCTTTTACTGTTTATGGTATCACGTTGGTTGTGGCTAGAAGGGATACAGCAAAAACCGGAAGCTAACAATACATTGAATTTTCTACCTATTATATTGTTTTATTAACGTCTATAATAGCCATAATTACTACCATAATACTACCATAAAAACCATAAAACTACCCCTTACAATAATGCAAAAATAGTAATTATTGTTGTACAGTGTGAGGAAAATTTCACTATATTGATGTGCACATGCCCAGTATTTTTTGCTGTATGCCATCTAGTCTTTTAACCTTTTACATCTGTGATCAAAAGTGTTCCAATCCATAGACTACAGTTACACGCCGACTTTTCCATTACGAAAGAAACCCAGAGCAGGCGAAGCTAAAAGTTAGAATTTTATAATTATTTCTGTTTATATTAAGACTCCATGGGGAATTTCATGTTCCTATTATTATATGCTTTCTTGTTCGTTGATATTAATGCCAGCATTCTTTGTTGTGACACATACGTTTTTTAAATTTTTATTATTAATATATCTATGTTTTGATTGGTCAGATGTTTGCCGTTGTCAGGATGTCCTCCACGTTAGACTTAAAATGATAGCATACTTCAAAAATAAGATAATAAAATGTAACAAAAATACACTATTTTATCAGAACTTGTGCTGTGCAATGGTAAAAGTAATATTGTGGTTCTTGTACTCTACCTGCTAAAAATAATTATTTTATTATTTTATTTACTTTATTATGACACTTTTTCTTAGTTCTGTATGTCCTTGCCATGCCTTAAATCAAGTACTATGAGAACTTCTGGCATGTGCGATGCTCTTCAGATTAGCTGTAATATATTCTCACCCCAGGACACCATCAGAGCATGGAAAAATGTCAGTGAGTTACACTTGTGACAGATAACCTCTCTTGACCACTCTATGAAGGAGCATGAGATCCTAAGGCAATCTCCCATGAGTGAACATGTTTATGGGCTCTGAATGATGTCTTAGTGCCACCAACTGCCTTCCTGCTGGGGAATGTAGTCTCCCTTGCTGTTCCCATCACATGGTTCATCAGTCAAGTGAGGGAAGCAACGCAGGGCTGGGAAATGATGAGGGTGATGATGGGGAGCTGACATTTGCAGGATTGGACCTGTCTGCTGAATGCTGGGCTGTTGATCCAGCTGCTCTAGAAGGGGAAAAATGATATCACAAGTGTTTTTGAATCACCACTAGAGCATTTCAGCATGAATTATGCGTTATATATGCATATGTTTTTTTTAATTCAAGATAATTTACTCATTAGATGAGTCATCCTTTGACATCATTTCACATTTGTATTATTTACCAAGCTACCCTGTTCTTGTGAAGTAATAAAAAACTGAATCATATTAGCAGAAAACCCCTGACTAAACAACAGTGAAGTGCATTT
This sequence comes from Carassius carassius, assembly GCF_963082965.1. Taxonomy (NCBI): domain Eukaryota; kingdom Metazoa; phylum Chordata; class Actinopteri; order Cypriniformes; family Cyprinidae; genus Carassius; species Carassius carassius. The sequence continues at coordinate 7,364,844 of NC_081764.1, forward strand.
ATTTTAAGTGGAGTCGCTGCCTTCTACAGACATTGTTTCCCATGGAATTCTGGGACTTGTTCCCATGACCTGGTCTAGTGGGGTGCATTCCTTACTAGGAGGCATACATTGCATACACTCAGTAAAGATAGCAAAGAGAACTCTGTACAGTACATGCATGCCATTGATGTCAGTATTATATTTAGACACTGTCTTCTGTGGCACACAAAAATGACAGCTGCTTTAGTTGCTGATTTTATGCAGTGCCACCCTAAGTGTGGAATAAAATGCTGACACCACTTGTTTCTCCGCGTTCCATCGTTCATCTGTTGAGAGAGCCGTTTGCTGCAAATGTATTAATATACTCGACCAAAAGAGCAGGGAACAAGGCATTAACCCTTAAAGCACCCGGCCACTTGACAGCTCCTTTTCCAAGATGCTTTAAACTTAGAGGAATCATGTAGATTGCAGAACATGATGTTTAATGACTCTAAAAGGTGTACCTCTTTACTTGTCACAGCCAAATGTAAACCTTGATACCTACAGCTGATTTAAGAGCTTGTGCTATAAAAACACACCCTAAAGGGTTAGATTTGAAATATTAAGTTTGGAAGCTCAGATGTTTCTACTTCCCAAATGTACATATTTAGTAATTTCATTGTTGTTGTTTTTTCACTTTTCAAAAGTTTTGAATAGAAGTATGTGTGAATTGATGGTCATTTATATGGTTTCCTCTTTTAACAGGGTGGAGAGACCAAAAGTGTCATGGCTATACTCCATCGTGAGTCTGGATCTTTAGGCTTCAATATCATTGGAGGAAGGCCATGTGCAGTAAGTTTAGAGAGATTTGCACCCTTGTCTTTTCTGTCATTAGCTCATTCTATTTCCTGTTTCAGCCCCAGGTTGTCCAAGGCAGCACAGGTTATTTATCTACTCCAGGGTTTCCCAAGGGGTTTGTGCTAATAATTAATTCAATCATAAAAATATAAAATTAAAATAAATAAACGTATAATAGTCTTAATCCAAACTCAGTTATTATGATGATAAACAACAAAATATGACACTTTAATATCTGTTAGGTTATTTCAGGTTCTCAGTGTATAAATAACTTTAAATGGTATTGGCAAATGAGAAAATACAGACAGAAATGATATCTAACATATAAAGTGCCACTTGGTACGTCGGTCCACCCTGGTGGTTGTGATATCAATATCAGCGTGAATGAGCACCAAACCCTTTAAAGGTCCCATTCTTCGTGATCCCATGTTTTAAACTTTAGTTAGTGTGTAATGTTGTTGTAAGAGTATAAATAATATCTGTACAATTCTAAAGCTCAAAGTTCAATGCCAAGCGAGATATTTTATTTAACAGAATTCGCCTACAAAAATTGACCCGTTTGGACTACATCCCTCTAGTTCCTGCAGTAATGACGTCACTAAAACAGTTTTTTGACTAACATCCGCCCACATGAATTCACAAAAAGGGGGCATGGTCTTGTTGCGCTCCGACGGAGAAGAGGAAGAGCTGCGTTTTGTTTGTCGCCATGTTGTTGAAACGCTGTTATTTTCATCTCGGAGTCCAATCATCTTTGTTTGGCCTTCCCAGGGACGCTGTACTTGGAGATTAATGGTTACAATTTATGTTTAACTCGGTTCCCGAAAATTATAATCCACATGTAAAACTATGTGCAGCACATTTTGCTGAGGACAGCTTGCTGAGGACAACTTCCTCAATCTCAATCAGTTTAATGCCGGATTCGCTTGCTTCTTGCCACTTGCTTCTCAAAACTAGTCCAATTGCGTTTCCAGGAGGGCAGCCTGCGCTCAGCTGCTGTCGAATCACAACACATGAACCGCTGGCCCAATCAGAACTCGTTACGTATTTCTGAAGGAGGGACTTTATAGAACAAGGAACTCATCAGGCCGTTTTTATGACAGTGAAAACAGCGGTATACAGATAGGTGAATTGTGTGAAAAATACTGTTTTTTCACACGCAAAACATGAACACATGTTATCTTGCACACTGTTAACACAATCAAAGCTTCAAAAAAGCACGAAAAACGGGACCTTTAAGAAATGTTTGTTTGTGGTTTGTCTGAAATAGAAATATGACGCACTTTGGTCTGAACTGGACTTTTGCTGCAAAACCTTACAAAAGGGAAAAGTACTACTAGAGCCAATTTTCCAGGGCTTCTTCTAAAACCCAGATGTAGCCTCGTCACAATGACAAGGCTTTATTTATTTATAAAAATTTGCTACTGTTATAGCATAAAGCACAAATTGCTATGGCTGAGTTAATGCTAAAGTAATTGGAAGAGGTCAGTCACTAATGAGTGACACAAATGGCTGTGTCTCTTAGCAACTGCACAACTACTTCAACGTGGCCATGACCCCTCCCTAGCAAATGTTTGACATGCCATCCATCCTCTGTGCTTGTAAGACCTTAGATCTGTGGCAATAGTTGTTGGAAGCGACATTTTTTTTCTCTCTGTTATACTTGATTCTGATTAGTCAATCACTGCACTGATTGGGTACATATTTATCATATGTTTTACATTTAATTTAGTATATTTTGTATTTGAATATTACATATTTTTGGAGTATCGGATCTTCAGGATGTCAGGTCACTTTTAGAGTTCATGTCATTTAATTTTATTCTAAAACATGGCTACATTTGTTAGAAGTGGATCATCTGGTAAATAAGAATGTTGTTGTTGTTGTAATGGGGAAGAGGGTAGGGCTTACAATAATTAACTGCAGAGTTCACAGTAAGACTTCCTGTGGTTTCCCAAGATTCCATTAAAAATTACAGCACAGTGTCAAACAACATGGCAACATGGGAGTTAATGTGGTGTGATGTGGTTGAGGGGTGAGTTCAGCAATAGGCAGAGGCTTTGCTATAACCTTCCTGTCTAGGTTATAGTTTCATATAATGAATGTCGTTCATCTTTTTTGTCATCATCATCTCTTAACTCCATAATCCTCCCATGAACACAATATGTCTATCATTTGACAGTGCATTTGCAGAAAAGCTGATTAACCTCATTGCTTGTACATCTGCATACAGTTATTTGTGCTTTAAACCTGTCCTTTGTTATTCATTTTATTTTTATTTTGCAATAAAATTATTTTGCATCTTTAACCCTTACTAAAGAGGTTTATTGGATGGTAATTCAGATTTATTGGATCTTTTTTTAGCTAAATATTGCTGCCTTGTTTTTGGATTGCAGGATGATAAAGATGGCAATTCAAATGAAGGAATCTTTGTATCGAAGATTGTGGAGAATGGACCAGCGGATAAAGAAGGGGGTTTGCAGATCCATGACTGGATAATGGAGGTAAGTGCCTGTTTTAAGCCTGATACGCTGGCCTAATCAAGACACAATGCAACAACTTTAGAAATTTATTTATGATTACCTTCCCATGCTATAAACTAAAATGTTATGCATAGTGGCGCAAAATTAGCCAACCATAATGTATATGATATACATTCACAGTTATGGAGATTTTGGTGTGATGTGTAATGCATTGTTGTTTGTCACAGTCATGGCTGGTTGGGACAGAAACTTTTAATGTATTGCAGCATGTTAGGACACAGTGTTAAATCTAAGATTTTTACAAATAAGAGCTCATCCTGAAAGATACACTTGCACAAGCCAGTGCTGAACATTTGAATACCTTTAAATAAAAATATATTAAAAACTTGATGTTTGAGGCCTGGCTATTTCAGAATATCTCCATTTGGTTGTTCATTGTAATTTATTAGATGTTGTTTACTGACTTGTAAAGGAATCCTTCCTGGCTGGCATTGGGTCAGAAGGCTCTCTTTTACCTTGGAACAAAACCTGGACTGTATACAAAGGCCAAAAGTTCCCAGTGGTCACTTTTAAGGATGCATAGAAAGTCAGCCCTACAAAGGTTGCTTTTATAGCAGCATGAATCTCAAGTGTGGTACAACTGATGCATTGAATTTGCTGTAGCATGTTATAAATATGGCCTGGGTCTGCAAAATTATTTAGCCAAGTTAATGTAAATATTTTCACTTTGTGTTGTTGAAACATCATTCAACGAAATGGTAGCTTTCACTGCAAGACTTTTTCCTTTCAAGAGTTAGTGGACAACATCACTTTTTGGTTGCAAGATTTATTCATTTGTGCTTGATGTCATTATACTGTATGCAGTATGTAGGATGAGGACGTCATGCCTGCTTTTATACTAATATTAAAGTGCAGCCAAATGCAGTGTGCTAGCCGTAAGTGTCTTAACTGTTCTACTGTTCGTTTAAATAAACTGTAAGCCCTTGAGAAGGCGACAGTAATGCAGTCGGCGCCTGGTGAATTAAGACCATTAAACTGGCCTCGCTGGGGGGACACATGAGTCCCAGATTGCTTAATGCATTGGGTGGAAATGTGCTAGTATGACTTACTTGGAGGAAGGGGCCAGAGTGACGGGAAACGCTTTAGACTGTGCTGAGCATGCCAACTGCTGCTCTTCCGTGATATCTGAGAGTATTCCTTGTGGTTTTTGTGGATGTCATCTACATCTCTGCTTTTTCTTTCTTTTTTTTTTCTTTTTTTAAAGGACATCAACTTAACAATACGTCGATATTTGAGAAGGGTTTTCAGTGACTGGTTTAGTATTTTCATTGTTGTGTGGAGTAAGATTTTTTTGCTCTAGGATGGCACTAGACCTAGAAAGTCACCTTTTGTCTTTGTCTTTTGAATAATTAAAGTCAGCATGCGTGCCAGAGGATGTAAATAAATAAGGAACATGAAGCACAAAGCCCTAGGTCAGTC